>NW_025999913.1:16176495-16184538 GCF_001458135.2 Marmota marmota marmota
TTTTTTTCCAAGCTAAATGATCACTGTGAGATTCACTTTTTTTGTTTTGTTTTGCAGTTCTGGGGATCAAGCCTGGGGGCACTTTCCCATGGAGCTACATCCCCAGTCCTTTTTGGTTTTTATTTTGCAACAGAGTCTTACTGAGTTGCCCAGAATGTCCTTGAACTTTCCATCCTCCTGCCTCAGTCTCCTGAGTAGGCAGGATAACAGGTAAACAGCTTCTCACCCCCTGGTATTCACTTTGTAATTGAACTAATTTATACCTTGACATTAACTTCACTGCCTAGATATTCTAATATAAATCATATTCACCAGGAAATTAAGAGTCCCTAAAGAATTTACTTTTTCATATTCCATGTTCCCCAGGCAGTTTCATATTCTGGTGAAATATTCCAAAAGCATAAGAGGAAATAAGAACTTCATCAGTGAATTCTGGTGATCCAGTGAATCTCCTAAAACACACCTCAGAACTTCTGCTTCATCATGTCCATGTAACTGATCAATAGGGGACAGCACTTGGGGTACAGCCTCACAGCCAATGGGACTCAGATGGTAAAGCTTTGTTATGTTTCAGTGCTGGGGGTCCAACCTGGCCCTTGAACGTGCCGGTCAGGATCCCGCACTGAGCTCCACCAGCTCCTAAATCCAAAGCTTTTCAGACTCATTTTGCAATTTTTTTTTTTTTAAAGTTTGGCTGTTAGAGCATCGTGGTTTTCAACCCTTAATATCATCACAAAATTGCTTGACTTCCGTGCCCAAGTCCCTGCTATCAGAACGCACCAAATTTGTGTGAGTTCTCAGGGGAGTTATCTCTGGCACTGGGTTCCTCTTCTGTTGAGTTATTTTCTGTTTGAGACCATCCATTCTTGTGTTTTTCTGGCTCTGTTTCTCACTGAGCCAGATCGGGTATTCATTCTTTTTTTTGTTTGTTTGTTTTAAAGTTTAAAAAAAAAATCATTCCCAGAAGGTGTAGAAATCTTTCCCGAAGATTCTGAGTAAGATTGAAAGACTTACTCAAGTAGAGTGCTATGAACATCTGGCTGCAAGATCATTTGCCCTTTGAAATCCTGGCCTTGGCTTCTGACAGTAAAACCCTTCCTTTCCCAGGTCTTCCTTCTCTGTGTCAGGGCTAAAATCTCTATTTCAAACAAAGAGCTGTTGAGTCACCTTCTCTCCCAAACCCTGGATCCCATCGGCCCCAGCCCTCAACTCCCCACTCGTAATTTAGCAAGAGAATGTAACAAACAACACAGTTTCTTCCTAAAACCACTTCATTCATAGTAGAAGATGCCAAAGGGCAACTCCACACCCTCTGATTTCCTCCTTCATGGTTCTATTAGGTCATCCAGTACAATATTGAAAACAAACCATGAGATTGGCGTCTCGTCATTTCCCTGACCATCAAGGGAAAACTCTGACAGTTTGCCACTATGTGCAACGTTAGCTAAAGTTGTTTTAAGATATCCTGTATCCCATTTAGAAAGGGCTGATCCATTCCTAATTTGCTAAGTTGTTTGTTTTATCATGAACACATCAAGAATTTTAGTAATTGTTTATCTGAAATCATTAAAAGATCTGATCATTTACCCCCTTTAACCTGTTATTCGGTTAAATAACTTTAATAGATTTTTCTAATGCTAAATGATTCATATATCCTTTGGGTAGACCAGACCTGCTCATGATTTATTACTTTTTAAAATACAGTGATAAATTAAGTTTTATGATATTTCACTAGGGTTTTCAGATCTATATTAATAAATGAGATTAAACTATACTTTTTCTTACTCTATCCTTTGTCAGTTTGAATATTAAGGCTATATTAGTTCCATAAAATGAGGTAGGAACTGGCTCATTTTTTTCCAGTTTTCAGTTTTGAAATAGTTTATGAAAGATGGAGCGTGTCTGTCCCCTTCCTCTTATTTCTTTCATTTAGTAAAAACTATAAAATGATGCCATTTTTGTGAACAGATTTATGTTTCCTGACTTGATTTCCTTAGTGATGCCAAGAAA
Organism: Marmota marmota marmota; assembly: GCF_001458135.2. Taxonomy (NCBI): domain Eukaryota; kingdom Metazoa; phylum Chordata; class Mammalia; order Rodentia; family Sciuridae; genus Marmota; species Marmota marmota. Next base: position 16,178,506 of record NW_025999913.1, read on the forward strand.
ATTCAGGTTTTCTTTTCTTTTTGAACTTATTTTGACATTTTATAAAATTTCAGATTTGTGTTTTCAAATTCATTGGCACGAATATTTGTTCACAATATTTTCTCATGGTTACCTGTGAGACCCGTCTAGATGGGTATGCACATCCTGTCTTTTTCCCCTGGATCGGTGTGATCCAGGTTTTCTATGTTCATTGTGTCTGATGGCCGTTTTCCGTGGCACTAATTTCTGGTTTACTTTGTTTTATCTTTTCAGGTAGGTAACCAGTTGTTTCTGCACCACTTGTTATAAAGACTGTTTCCCTATTTAATTTTGACATGCTGGTTGAAAACCAAGTGACTGGCCAGTGAGGGGCGGGGTCCCTCTCTGGACTTTCCACTCTGTTCATCCGGGTACCTGGATACCAGGTGTCTCAATTGCCACAGTTCTGGAGTTTGGGAATTAGGTAGTGTTAGGACGGCCCTTCCATTTACCATTCATGTGACACCTAAAGTCTGAAATTAACTGCTCCTGTCTCCCTCTTCCTGAACAACACATAGCCTGTTAGAATGTCTTAATTTCAGTCTCCTCTTTCAATATTTGATCTTGTGTAGCTTCCCTGTTTTTAATCCCCCTCATCAACTCTTCTAATTGCGTTTTCTTATCCTTGGTTTTCTTGTGAATGCTTATCTACATTTCTCACGGCCTAGGAATTGCTTTTTATTTTTTATTTATTTGTTTTTTGCTGTTCTTTCCATCAAGTATCATTTCCTTCTTGCTCAAAGTAGGCAAATGGCAAAGTGTCTTGGTCCTTTTTACTTACTTTGTTTTTATTGGGGATTGAATCCAGGGCCTCAGACATGCTAAGCAAGCACTGCAACACTGAGTTACTCTCCCAGGCCCCTATGTCTTTGTGGGTTTGAAGTATCTCCGTGTTGCCTCGTTCCTGAATGATAGCTACACTGCCTGTGGAATTCCACATTACTTCCCTGAGCACTTTGATGATATTGTGATCTCATGGTTTTATCTATAGCATTGCTAAGGGAAGTTTACTATTTCTCATTTCTATTTATTAATTTGTTTGTTCTTTCTAGATATACATGACAGTAGAGTATATCTTGACATGTTATACATACACAGAATAAGTGCAACTTGTTCCACCAGGCGCGGTGGTGCAATTTGTAATCCCAGTGGCTTGGGAGACTGAGATAGGAGAATCACAAGTTCAAAGCCAGCCTCAGCAACTGTGAGGCACTAAGCAACTCAGTGAGATCCTGTCCCTAAATAAAATACAAAATAGGGCTGGGGATGTGGCTTAGTGGTTGAGTGCCCCTAAGTTCAATCCCTAGTAACCCTGTCCTCCCCTCAAAAGTATAACTTGTTCCAATTAGGATCCCATTATTGTGGTTGTACATGATGGGGAGTTACACTGGTTGCATATTCATATGTAAGAATGGGAATATGTATTTATTTCAGTCATCCCCCTGGTTGCATGAATAGTTAGTTATCTTTGGTTTTCTCTATCTTCATAATGTTGTAGCTGCACTTATTTTATTTTTCTTGAGGATTTGAATTTTTCGGTGTGTTTGTTCATGTCTGGCATCAAAACTAAATTCTCAAGGATTTATAAACACATATTAATATAGAAAAATTTCTCCTCTCCTTTCCCATACTTTTTTTCTGAAAAGTACTTAGTATATGATTATCCTTCTCAATTTAACCTCGAAAGCTTTTATTTTCTCTTTCATGCATTTTATCTTCATCTCTCTGTTTCATTCTGGGATATTTCCTCTGGCCTTTCTTTCACTTTGTAACATCTACCTGTAGCCATGTTCCGGTTTGCTCTGTAACTCAGTGTAGAGTGAGGGGTTCACCCATGCCCTGGGGATCTTTCAGTGTGTACTGGCTGACTTCCAGCCGCGAGGACTGCCGTATACTTCTTCCCTGTAACTAAAGGTTGGAATTGTGGGGAAACAAATACTCCTTCCACAGCCCACAACAATGACTCTCAGGAGCTGCTGCACTGAATACCCACCGCTCTTGCCCCTCAGGTAGGCTAATCCTCCAGCCTGCTTGGCACCACATCAGGGTGGATTCCCATGTGGTGGGCTCTAGTACCCTAGCATGGAAGTGCCCTTGGTAGCACACCTTGGTTGGCTGCCTTCATCTCCCCAGGCCATTTTCTACCTGCCTGCAGTTCCACACAGTTCGCTAATAAGCTAGCAGCTCCTGCGTTCCTGTCCGAAAGTCTACTGTTGGAAGAACTCCAATTAAGGCACCCCTTCATTACTTCTCAGTTTTAAAAGTTCTATAACTGTATTTTCCACCTCTGCCTACTTTGGGAGACTGTTCTGCTCACTCTTTATGGTTTTACTTCCTTTTTTACGATTTTATTTTAGACATACTTTATTTATAACCTCTCTTTGTTTGTGAGCTCGTGTTCTGTGAGGATCATGGTGTCCATAGGAGTCCTACATGGCTGCAAGTGTCCATAGAGTTTGTGAGCATCTGTAAAGAGCAGTTTTGTTGATGCCAGAGTTCCAGAGTTTTTACTGATTTGATGCCCCTCTTTTTTATTTTAACATTTTTAGTTGTTGATGGACCTTTATGTATTTATTTATTTATTTTCAATTTTTTATTTATTTATTTGTGTGTGGTGCTGAGAATCGAACCCAGTGGGTCACACATGCTAGGCAAGCGTGCTACCACTGAGCCAAAATCCCAGCTCCTGATGCCCCTCTTATGGATTTCCTGCCTCACATGGTAATAGAAATGTGAACCCTAGGGCTGGAGATATAGCTCAGTGGTAATGTGTGCATAGCATACATGGGCCCGGAATTCAATTTCCAGCACTGAAGAAAAGAAATAAATAATTTAAAAAAATGTGAATGCTCTATCAATGCAGGCTTGAAATTTTGACCTCTCAAGACTTTTTAATGTGGGTCTGCAGGCTGGTAAGAACACCTCTGTTAAATCTGTTAGAGGGAAAGTAGAGGTTTTTCTGCCTTCTTTATTTATGAAGAGATATTAGGAGATCTCAGCTGTAGATGCACTATTGTATGGCGAATATTACATCTCCTGTCCTAGCACAGAAATGCCCCGTGAACTAGGGCCTGCCACTGCTCTAGTCTCTGTGCCCATAGGCTGTGGTTACATCATACACACACACACACACACACACACATACACACACACGGATCTGGGTGTATGCAGTATTTCTCTTGTGCTGGGGATTGGGGAAGGAGGGTCCATTACAGCTCAGTTTGCCTGTCTGCCATATTGGTGAAAGTTGAAGATCATCTCATTAATAAATAAGTTGCCATTGCAGCCACTCCAGAGTAATTTTCCATGATACTCTGTGCATGGTGACTGCTACCCCTGAGCTGTGACAGCTGCCATGTTCATGATGTCATAGTGGGTCAATCCATGGCTCTGAACTTGGAGGTACAGATGATAACAAATGGCAAAAACAAAAAAAGACTATGTTTAAAAATCTCAGAAAAATCATTTTGCCTTGGAGAAGAAGGGATTGCAGATTTACAAATTAAAAGAAAAATGGGTGAAGAAACGATTTGTCCAAAGCAAAGAGGTCACATTGACAGATTTTTCAGAAAATGACCTTAGAAGATTAGGCTTTCCTTTGGTTTCTGCTATTGGAAGGATAGGTTGTATTTGAAACCCCTAACTATGCACCTAGAAGGATTTCCTTGTAAATGCAAACGTCATCTAAAAAATTGTATGAATTTTTGTTCCTTTTGGTTTTGTATAAAACTACAAGCATACTTATTAATTAAGACTGTTGGTTGAAAGTTTGTGAATTTCTAGAGTTTTAAATTCAATGTTATATTTGCTACTTCTGGGTAGTACAGAAGGTTTCAAGTGATATTATAATGACAATAAATAGTACATTTTTCCTGTTTATTCAGTTAACATATAGTTTAAGTAATAGATTTCAAAAATCAAAATGCACCTCTTAACATACTTTAAGTTCCATATTCTATATCATACTTTATGTGCAAATGTATTTTGATCACCAGTCTTTTTTGAAGTCAATATGTCTGAATTATGGCATTATTATTATTCTGGAACAGGTCAGGTTCCAGGAAGTCCTGTTAATATTCTCCATTATTAACCCCAGAGACTTGGGGACTGTTTGACCCTGGAATCTGTGAGTTATGAATTGGTTATATTGAGGCAAGTCTGAAAGGCATCAGCTCGGGGTCTAGAACCAATGTTCAATGTTGATCGATAGCTTTGCTGCCTAGGTTGGGGTGCTACACCTGTTATACCTGCTCACAAGGTACGTGAGTGCATACCTCACCTCACTTCTCAGATACAATTAATCCACCATCCAACCCTTTTAGTTTTTCTTTCCTTCTTGACACAAATTATAGTCATAGAGCTCAAAGTTCCAGGAGCCATTTCACAGAAAAGTAAAGTATTAAATAATAAACTGTCAATTTACACTTAAGAATGATTTTAGTGATCTCAGTATAGAAATGAAAAAGGAATGAAAATTTAAGGGCGCATATCTGGAGTTGGGTTCTAGATTTGTCCCTTACGCCCTACAAGCTAGCACAGGCTCCTTAGTGCTATGGTTTGCATCTGGAATGTTCCTCCAAAGACCTGTGTGTTAGAGGCTTGGTCCCCGGTGTGGCGCTATGGGGGACCATGTCACTGGGGTTGTGCCCTTGAGGACACTGGAACCCCTGTCCCTCCTCTTTCTCTCTGTCTCTCCAGCACTCCTGCAGCTGCCACCATGCTGGGGTGCCTTGCCACAGCCCCAGAGCAATGGGGCCACCCATTTATGGACCGGAACCTCCAAAACTGTGAGCTGAAGTAATTCTTTTCTATTTATAAGTTGACTTTCTCAGGTACTTAAAATAGTTACAGAGAGGTGACTAATGTACTCAGCCTCTCTAAGAGGCGGGCTTGATAGATAACACCTGCCCCTCTGGGTTCATGTAAGTATGACATGAAATCCTGAATACGAACACGGCAAAGTTATCTGGCACATAATAAACTCGTAAGAATCCTCTTTCTTTCCTCTTCTTCCCAGCATATGTCCTAGTCTTCTTAAATGTTTAGATTTTATTGTAAAATCTGTCCAAAGGAAGCATTTTATTCTGAATTTGTTTAATAGGCACCTGTCATCTATCTGCACAGGCTACACAAGAGTTAGTAGACGTTCTCAGGGAGCTATCAGATAGTGCCTGAAATTGACCTATGTCTCTATTTAATGTATTAGCTTTCATAAATGAACTTATGTTTCAAGTGAGTTCGTATTGATTTACCCGTACTATTTCATTCTTTCCTCCATGTGACCCAGGTCACAGGCATTTCAGAGTGGCCAGGCCAGAGGCCAGAGGCAGAGCCTCACTAGGGAGAGGGCAAGGTCAGGGCTTGCCTGGGTGCCGGGAGTCAAGTCCATGAAACTAGGATACTACCTGGTCATAGGAATGGGTGAGGCTAAGGTTTGAATTCAGGTGACACATTCTCACTATGCCCCAGATATCGAAGCAAGCAAGTCATAGTTTAAAATTTAAGATATCAGAAAAAGAAAATTAGTAGCAGAGAAAAAAAAGAATCCATTACCTGGATGGACAGGAGGAGAAGCATGCAAAGAAGGAAGTTTGATCTTCTACCTGAGGAGTCAGAAAGTCGTGCACAGGACCGATCCATGGGGCCTTCAGCAGTGGACGGTGAGTGGGTGAGTGAGGAGTTATCCCAGTGGGTGCAGAGCTTCTGTGGAGAAGACAGGGTGTGCCAGAAGATGGAGATGGCCAGACAACGTTGTGGATGTGCCAGGTGCCATTGAACTGTAGGCTTTTAAAAAATATATTTATTTTTTAGTTTTAGGTGGACACAGTATCTTTATTTTACATGGTTAGTTTTGTTGTATCCATTTTACCACCATAAAAAATAATTAAAAACAATGGAGGTATAGAAATGCAAAAGTGGAAGTTGGCTAGCTGCATCTAGGTTTCTCTAGGACCCATCTCCCTTCCTTCTTTCTTCTTCCTCCTCCTCCTCCTCCTCTTCCCCCCCCCCCCCCCC
>NW_025999913.1:16185320-16189139 GCF_001458135.2 Marmota marmota marmota
TTCCCCCCCCCCCCTTCTTCAAATGGTACTGGAGATTAAACCCAGGAGCATTCTTCCTCTAAACTACACCCCCAGCCTGTTTCTTTATTTTATTTTGAGACAGGATCTCACTAAGTTTCCCAGGCTGGTCTCTAACTTGTGATCCTCCTGCCTCAGCCTCTTGAGTCCCTGGGGATTACAAGGGTGTGCCACTTCACCCAGCCCCCTTCCTTATTTCTATGGCTACAATGTCACATTTCTTTTAACTTAATAAACCTTCCCATGAATATCTTTTTACCCTTCCTGTGACTTGTCCCACCTAGAGGAGTCAGAAGCTCTGTGTATAAGATACCATTAAGTAGAGATGATAATGATGTATTTTCTGACTCAAAGCCATTCTCTATTACTCATGTAGTGCTCCTTTCTTAAAGTGCCTTTGCATCTATAATCTCGCAGAGCTGTGGAGGCCAGAGGCATGTACTCCTTTGTTCTCACAGATGTGGGGAAATGAAAATGGAAGTGTGTGGGGAGGGTCTAGCACTTGACCACAGCCTCATGTCTCAGGGTTATGAGTTACAATTCTTTAGGCGTTGCCATGTGTGGACTTTGATTTTCCTGGGTCGAACACTAAAACATTTATGGAAAGACTGAAGAGAGCCCACACACATTAGATCTAAATGATTCTAGGGCTGGGAGTCAGGTCAGCGGCAGAGCTCAGTGGTGTAGCATTAGGTCCCAGGTTCTATCCCCAGCACCCACAATATTCTCAACCATGCGGTACTTACTTCATAGCTAGCCACTAAGAGGAAGTCTAGCAAGACAGGCACCACTGATCAGCCATTCATAAAGCACCTTCAGTAAGTTTATTTCCCTCTTGTAAAAAGAGACTGAAAGTTACTTATGTCCTGATTCATGTACACATTTTACAGAAGTACAAGAAAGTGAAACTTAATTTTTGAGATAATTTGTTGGACAGAAATTAAGGGTCTGGAAAAACTAAATGAGGGATCAAATGAGCACACACCAAAATGGTTTACCTTCTCACCTGGAACAGGTGCAAGGTAAAAGCAGTGAATTTGTCTATGTATTTTTGAGGACTAAAGCAAGAGGGAGCCTGCTCAATTATAAGACTTACCCATAAGATTAAAGCCAAACTATACAGAAAACTGATCCCAATACCTGTGAAATAGTTCTCCTGCAGACTCTCATAAAGAGGACATGGGTGGAGAGACTAAAAACATCCTTGGCGACATGGCTACAATAGACAGAAATCGCTCTCATGCGTGGTTTTTGATAGCCCTAAGGAGAGGTCAATGCCATGTGACCCAGGCACATCCTACAAGGGGTCCCTGAGATCTGTGTCTGCAAGTCCTAATTCTGCAGGGAGTGAAAATAATAGAAATATAGTTCAGTTTGAGCTTAAACTCAATTTCAAAAATGCTTGAAACTTTTATAGAAAATTTTATCAAATCCCAGCGTCTGCAGAGTAAATACAGGGTGCAGGAGGATCAGCAGGGGATGAGGGAAAGACAAACAGCACCAACTCCAGCTTGATGAGTGGGAAGCTTTGGTGACCAGGTGGACCCTCAGTGGAGGTAGTTTCAAGGGCGGATGGCAGCGAACTCGGTGGGTAAGTAAGCAGGTGAAATGCGAAGGTAATTAAAGAATCAATATCAGAATAAAAGGAGATGTTCACATGGCCTTTCTCAGGGATCCGACCAGGATTTATGAATCCCTTTGTGAAATCAATAACTGGGTCGAAGGTCCGGAACCTGTGACTGGTGGATCCATCATATTAGAACTAAATGCCAAATGGGAAGGAAAAAAAATCCCAACAAACAGGAGCACTGAGGTTATTCCAGAGAGACCGAGATCAACAGAGATGAAAGGAGGTCAGGTGTTCTCACAGAGCAGGAAGGAAAACCTGGTTTCATATTTTCCCCAGGCTTCCGTCCTTCTTCCAATTAAACAAACATTGAGTACCTACTGTATGCCAGACACTGATGCTAGAAGGTGCTATACATGCATTGATAAATAAGGCACGTGGCCTCCCCTGGCAGACACACACAGGAAGCCCAGACAGTGAGGGCACCTCCTAATAGAGGGGCACATTGAAGTGAGGCAGGGTTCAACTCCCTGCAGGTTGAAGGACAGGGGAGGCAGCCGTGAGAAGGAGACCCCAGCTGAAGAACTGACCTTCAGTAGGGTGGGATGGTGTGGGTCCCCACGTGGGAAGGGCGAGGCAAGGGGAGACAGAGAGCAACAGAGGGAAGGCCCACTAGGGAGCTGTATGTGATTAAGATGGGTGGAGATGTGGATGTGTGGCAGGGAAGATGGTAGGAGAGGTAGATATGGCCAGTTCATCAAAGAAGCTGAGTTTGGACTCCAGCAGTGGATGGAGCCATTGATAGCTTTTTCCCACCTATTAAGTGCAGGCATAATGTGACTGGCATTGAATTTTTACAAAGAGCATGGTGGAACAGTGCTTCAGAGGGCTTGGACGTAGTACTGTGGTGATAACAAAGGAGACTTGTGTGGAGACTGTATGAGTCAACATGGGCTGCTATAACAGAAACTACAGACTCAGTGCCTTCAACAACAGAACATTAGTTTTCTCCCAGTTTTGGAAGCCAGGAGTCCCTGATCCAGGTGTGACAGGTCAGTTTCTGGTGAGGCTGGCTCTTCTTGGCATCACTGATAGAGTACTCCAAACGCATTGATAAATAAGGTACACAGTTTCATAGGGAAGGTATACCTAGGAAGTGCAGGCAGTGTGTCAGGGTTCTAGAAAGGTGTGAATTAGACACAGTGGTTGCATGGGGTGTGGGAAAGTTCACAGTGAAAAGGTGACAGATAGCCACCTTCTGACTGTCCTCACCTGGCTTTTCCCTGGGCTCATGGACAGAGGGGTGGGGGGAGACTAAGGTCTCCAGTGTTTCTGCTTAAAAGGCCACTAATCCTAAGACTCAGAGCCCCACCATTATGACCTGTTCAACCTTAATTGCTCCCTTCGAGGCTCCATCTTCAAATACAGCCACATTATGAGTCAGGACTTGAATGCTGGAATTTGGGGATGGAGCAGGGACACTAATGTTCAACCTATAAGGAATCCTATTATACTGTTTAGGTAAAGGGCAGTGAGGGTGTTACCTGAATGGGAGGGTAGGACAAGAGGGGAAGGCTGTCAGAGATGCCAGGGACCTAAGATGGACAGCCCTTTGTAACTGTTCCAGCAGGGAAGGGGGGGAAGAAGGCCCTCCGTGTTTTGGGGTAGATCATGATATTGCGAACAAGAACAAGCAAGGTGGGGGAGAGTTTCTGGTTCATGTAGAAAGCTGATGAAATCAGGGAAGACATGTCAAGTGGGAGGCATGTGAGAGACATGTCGGGGAATGTCCAGTGAGTGGCTGGGTTTATAGTGTTTGGCTCAAGGAAGGAAACCTGGGCTGGAGGTGCAGACCTGGGAGCCAGCAGCCCTTGAGGCCAGCTTGCACAGACATGGGGAAGAATAGGAGGGGAAGACAGCCAGGGGTTGACTCCTGGGGGAGACTGGGCCTGGGGATACGAAAAGACCCTTCTCCAACGTTTAGGAGAAAACTAGAGAAATACTTTTGGTTTAATCATCTACATTTTTCCACTCAGGCTCTCACCCTCCTTCTTAATAATTCTGCCTGAGCACATCCCACTTTTATTGCTGGCTCAGAGTGATATTTTTGTTAGTAAATGAGAGAATCCTCTGGAAGGTGCTCTAACAAGTAAAGGATTGTACTTAGCTGTAAATTTAACCTCTGTAGCTCCAGCTGCAGAATGAAGTCATTTATTAGAGGGAAAAATTGCTGT
>NW_025999913.1:16191400-16198205 GCF_001458135.2 Marmota marmota marmota
GTCCTTAAGCCACATTGCTTGTTTAATTAATCAGAAGGGGGGAGATGCTGGGAGCCATTAGCCAAGTAGGTATGACAATTTCCTTGCCAGCGTACCCCATGTTGCAGTGACATTGAATGTAGGTGACCTTGCTCAAGGACCAAGGCGGATTAGGGTGTTCCCGGTTTAAGATAATCGTGTTTAGGGCGGTTTAAGATAATCGTGTTTAGGGCGTTCCCAGTTTAGGTTCCAGGTTTAAGGTTTAAGATTATTCCTGCTGGGAATAGGGCGTATCCTGCTGCCTGAGTTCCCCTTGAGTTCTCACGGGATTCAGAGTATATTTTGGGAGACAGAAGCCCAGTGGAGGTGGATTTGGGCAGAGAACGTGGATTTCCCCAGAACGTGATTGTAGACGGCTGGTGTGAGTTCGGGAATAGAGAGTTGCTGTTTGAATCTACAAGCTGTGTGGTGGCTCGTGATTTTGTGCCCAGCCAGACTGCGGCATCAAATAAGTATTTCCACAGGAAATAAAAAGCCATGACAAGTTACATGAATTCTGGAGCACACAGTTATTGCAAAATTGAAAGACAGCAGGTAAGGGCCTTTGTATTCACTGAACTGCCTTTGGGTTGCAGATGCTGTGTTAGATATGAGAGGTGAGTGTTATGAAACAGAACCAGGAGTCACACCCCACGTCAGTGCCACTCAACCAAGAACGGGATGGGGTTCCTCCCTCTCCTGGGAGGCTGTCTCTGCCACTTCCCTGCCGTCATGTGGGCTGTGAGGACTGCCTTCTCTACACAGGGCAACCACCAAGAACCCGTGCTGTGATCCCAAATGGTGAGATGCCTTTTACTTAACAGGTTTCCGCCCATCTGATTAATGGAGAGGTTTCAGAGAAAGTTCTAGAACAGGAAGAATTCTACAGGAAGTGAGATTTATAGAAGCACAAATGAAGGGATAGTCAGGTGGTAGTAAAAAAAATCACTAGGTGTAGAGGTGCTGGGGAGAAAAAGAAACCAAGTACAGCGGGAATATTGTAATCTGTATTTAAAGGCTATCGTGCAGGGTGGGGTGGCTCAGTGGTAGAGTGCAGGCCTGCAGGCCTGAGGCCCTGGGTTCCATCCCCAGCTCCCCCCCTCCCCCAGGTCTTTTCAGTCTCTGCTGGGATGATGACCTGGAGATGCTTCTTGGTTCAGGAGTCCAGCACAACAAGAGGGGCAGGTGCGGCTGACTGGGCTGTCCCAAGAGACACCAGGTGGAGTTTGTCAGGATCTCTTTTTCCCATACATGGAAAAGCTCTGCCATGACCCAAGACAGCATTTGGCAACAAGACAGTTACACCAACCTATTTCTAAATGTAAGGTAAGATCTGTCCCCAGGAAAGGTCCTCCACAAAGGGGCTTGCCTTGTACACAGTTGCCTCTGATATAATCTCTCCTTTATCTTGAACAAGTTCTACTGGGGGTTCTACGTGAGCCTCCACCTTTATGCCTTTAGCTGCTTTTGGATACTTAGGGCAGCCACTTAACTAAATAAGACAGAAAGGTGACCAAGATAGCCTGTAGGGACTTAAAAAAGGATTTATTTCTGGGTTGTGCTGTTGTGACTATCAAGTTTTATCTTTGTAAATCAGTCTTTTAAAGTAAAGCAAGTGCTGTGTGGTGGCTTCCTCAACTGCACATTGAATAATATTGCTAAAATCATGTGCAGGAGTATTTGGGAAATGATTTATGATGTCAGCATTGTGAGCACAAAGAGCTGTGTTTTAAGCCATTTAAATGAGAATAAAGATACTGAACTCTGATTAAGGGAGACAAGTGGCAAATGATGTGTATGAAGAGAAAATAAAATTGTTTCATAAACTGTGAGTGGCCTGAAAAAAGAGAGAAATGTTACTAAATGATGACTTCTACATTTATTAATGTGACTAGATTAAGTTGTCATAGTGAATTTGTACAAATATGATCTGAGAGTGCATATATTCATGTTGGTCAGAATAACTTTTAAAACAATCTTCTTATTGGGAAAATGGGAACTTGACTTATATTAGTGCTTCATGTATGGACAGTTGGCCCTTCTTATCTGTGGGTTTTCATCCACGGGTTTAACCAAATGTGAATTGAGAGCTTTAGAGATAATTGAGTCTGTACTGAGCTTATGCAAACTTTCTTCCTTGTCATTATGATTCCCTAAAAAAATTCAGCATAAATATTTACATAACTATTTGCATTATAGAAGGTGTTATAAGCAACCTGGAGATGATTAAGGATGTACAGGGATGTGGCTGTGCACATGCAAACGCTGCCTCATTTCCCATAAGGGATTGAGCACCCATTGACTTTGGTATCTATCGGGGTCCCAGGACCAAGCCCCCTGGATTCAGAAGGACAATTGTACACAGAACAGAGAGAGAGAGAGAGATCCTTGGAACTTCACGGTTGCCTGGATGAAATACTCTCCAGTCTAATATGATAACTAAATACGTCGGATTCCTCTCCCTCTCTCAAGGTTTTAATAGGCTACTATTCCTTCTACGTTTCAATATAATGAACACAGTGCTGCTGATTAGTAAATCTAGTTCCTGATGGAACTTCTTGTACCCTGAGTCTGGGTAGCTTTTGTTTTCAATGTCCATCATCCTTAAGGAAGATCATTTATTGCAATTCCAGAGGTTTAGAGCTGAGAATCAAAATAAATTTCATCATCTACTGTTCTAGTACTTTAACAGTCTTTGCATCTACTAGAAATAAAATGTACTCGATAAATGACTGCTGTCTTGTTACTCCTCAGGCTGGCGTGCTACGTGCTTTTCACTTTTGATAACATTTGGTCTCGCTGTCCTATGATGCAGGTAGTGTTGTGTCATTTTACACGGGGTAATGGAGGTTCCAAAAGGCAAAGTGACTTGATCACAGGCTTGATCACGGGCTAGTGAGTGGCAGAGCCAGGGGACATGCACCAAGCAGATTCCATTCTTAAGAAAATCCATTCCCTCCTGAAAGGGTAGACATAGGCAATAGGGCCCTGGAGGAGGGACACTTAATCCCACCTGGGGTTTCCTGAGTGCTGCCCACAGGGAATGGTGGCTGTAAGAGGATCCGAAAGCCCAGTGAGGATTGGAAAAAGGAGGTAGAGGGGCTGGGTAGAGTCAGAGGCAGAGGCCCTGGGTTCCACCCCCAACATCAAAAACACCAGCAGGAGAGCAAGGGGTATCTGTGTCTTCAGAGAGAAGAGTGTGAGTGAACAGGTAGCCGACAAAGCACTGCTACCAGCAGTTTAGCACATCTGGGAGGAGTGGGGAGGGCCTTGTGCACTGTGGAGCTTGTAGGGTGTCACCCTCAGAAATGGAAATAATTAGAAACAATAGAATTGCAACAGCAGGAGTATAAGCAAAATCAACTATCCGTAGGACTTAGAAACAGAACAGTATTTTGATTTTCCAGATACCTTTCAGGAAAGGAAAAAGATGGTTATTCATTATCTTAAAAATATTTTTTCAATAAAGTGATCATTGCTGGGAATTCAGAAAATGAAGAACATCTCCAAATAGGCAATGTTTCTGACCACAGGGAACATGCTAGGCCAGCCCCGGGAGTATTTGAAATTGAATGGTAGCTATTATTATGCGTAGCGCCCCCCCCCATTAGCACTTTAATTTAGTATCTCATTTAATCCTCATCATAACCCCACGAAGAAGTTAATGACTTCTCAGTTTTGTTAGGTAAATAAAACCAATGATTTGCCTCAAGAAAGACAGTAAGATAAAGATTCCTGGTGTTGATCCAATTGGTAAGCCAACAACAAAGACGGAAGGCCTCGACCATGTGGGCAGGTGCAAAAACAAGGCATAGTGCCCCAAATTCTGCTCCCTTCCTAGTAATTGGTTGGTGGGCTTTTTTCTTTTTTCTTTTTCCTCAACAAAATTAGCTAACATTTTATTTTAAAAAACCATTTGCGCAACACAGTCTATACCACTGAGGGGTTGAATCCCAGCTGGACACTACTGCGGGCAGTTGACCTGAGTCTGTAGGAATGTTCAAAATCTCCAAACCATACAGAAACCACATGTGTGTCTGTGCAAAGGTAGGGAACAGAAGTACCTGACCAGAGTCACCCAGGTGGTGCTGGGGTTACAAGCAACCCCCAAATCTCAGTGGATTATGACAGGAAATTTAATTTTTCATGTACTAAAATGACCATTGAGAGTTGGCTGGGGGCTCGCTCTGGGTGTTGGCTTTTATCCCTATGACAGAAACCTGAGAAAGATGACTTGGAGGAGGAAGGATCCATTTTGGTTCATGGTTCCAGTCCAGGGTCGCTTGGCCCTATTGCTAGTCAAGGCAGAATATTATGGTGTGGAGCATAAGGTGGAGCAGAGCTGCTCACCTCTTGGTGGCCAGGAAGGTGGTGGGGGGAGGGGGAGAAAACAGGCGCCAGGTACAGGATGCATCCTTCAAGGGCACACCCCAAGTGATCTGCTTCCTCCCAGGAGACCTCAACTCCTCTCCCACCCCCCAATAGTGCCACCCTCTGTTCACCAAGCCTCTGGGGGACATTCTAGATCCAAATTATAGTGCTCTGGCACCCAGGATGCATCAGCTGCGACAGCTGGAAAGGGAACATGGGAAAACCACATGGCTCTCAAAGCTTCCACCAGAAAGAGACAGGAACACAACTTCTACTCACATCTCCCTGGGGCCAAACAACCACAGGACTCCATCTGAAGGGGCTGGGAACGGCCCTATCTCTGCAAAGCAGGGCTTGATGACTAGCACTAATGGCTGCCACTGGGAATTTCAAAACAGCAAAGGTGAAGGTAACCAGATTAGGTAGGAGAAGGTTCTAGAGCTAGGGATGGCTTAAGGGAGCTATAATTATGTGGACCTTAGATGACTTGTTCATAATGATGGCTCACAGGAAAATGAGACAATATATCATTTCACACAACATGTTGCAATAGTGGCCAGTTTGTGTCCTGAGAAATTTGCTGAAAGGCACACAGATCTCGTGAGGTCATGTTGTCCAAGATATGCTTGTCCTCCATCTCGCTGGACGCTGCATAAAAAGCCCTCTATGTTACTTCTTTTTCATGTGATGCTGGGGATCAAACCCAGAACCTTATTGCGTGCTAAGCACGTGCCTGACCACTGAGCTCCACCCCACCTCCCTCCTAAGTGACTTCTAACTCATTTTTCAATAGAAGTGATTTTAATTACTGGCCCCCAGCATCACATGAAGGGAGTTCTTTGTGTTTGTTATGAATCTGTGGATAAAACTTTCACACATGATATATGATTCTACTTATGGCTACTTCTGTCTCATCCAGTAAGATATCTGATCCTAAACTATTGCATAGAAAATGAACTAGATAACTCAAAACACTTTTATTACTAAAATAACTTCTCTTCTAGGGAAAATCTGATGTGGCCTTTTCATTCTTCAAGTTGACTGCCCTCCCTTGCTTTAGGAAGAACATATGGGAGAGGTATTCAACTTGGGTTGAGTTCTAAGAAGCTAAGCATGGACATAGGATTGGGGGCAAGTACTAGGGTCTCTCTGGGATGTGATTCCAGTAGCACCAGCAGTGAAGAGAGAAAGGAAGTGGGTAGGGAAAAGAGGACTGAGAAGGAGGAAGGAGGGAAAAGGGGGCGGGGAGAGGGAAGAGGGGAGGGAAGGAGGAAGGAAACCAGCAACCCACAATGTTCCTTAGAGAGAAGTCACTGCTGTAGGTAACTAAAACTCAAAGCTGAGTCTGTGGGATGCCCTTGACTGTTGTCCTACCTCCCAGTGAGAAACCTATCTTAGATTGATTGAGGTCCACTCCATTTTCGAGCCCATCCTCTGCATCAGCAAAAAGGGGTCTAGAGCCAGAGGAACCCCTAGACAGAGAGGGGAGAGACACCCAGTCAGATGGCGTTGGCGTACAGTAGGAAGGAAGCCTTGAGTGCTCCAGCGCTGTCAATACTGAGCAGATACCCGGGCTTCTCAACTATCCATCTTGGAGCACAGATGGTGTTAACTTAAAAAAAAAAAAGTTTAAAATGTGGCATCCAAGCAAGGGCAGCATCCTTTTAAAAGGTAGTCCGAGTAGGCCATGCACTGGTCCACCCAGGAGTGGGCACTGCTATAGAGACAGGAGCTCTGTCCAGCTAAAGACATGGGCGCTCTCATTTTGCTCCCAAGCAGGCTGGGAAAGAGAGAGTCTCCAACAGCAGTAACAGGAGTATCTCACCCACAGGAGCGTCCAGAAACCCGAAGGCTGCCGTCATTTTCATCTAGCAAAGGACCCTTACTTCTTGAGAAAAGAGAAACAGTAAATATTTTCAAAGGGTCAGCAATGGTTTATAGGTTCACCTGGTACACAGTAAGTCGGCTTTTGGATGTTACTTAGAAATTAGAAATTATCCTGGTTACTTGACCCTCTCAACTCGAGTACTTCGAGGGGCAGCGGAAAAGAATCCTCTCCAAGTACTGACTTTTCATTATTTTCCACGCAGATCCCTGACGACAGGAGAAGGGAAGGGTTTGTCCGGGGGAGGGTAGACTTCTCCTAAAAAGAGAATTCTGGAAGTCATCTTAATTAAACAAAGAGGAAAAAGCGCCAGACAGGAGTGGGTGGGGGCTGTTTTCTCTGTGTGGTTGGCTGTGGTGCGTTCAAGATTCCTAACCTAAGATGAGCTTCTGCGCTTCAGTAGGAGCCCCGGAGACGGTGCTGGGGAGGCGGCGGCGCAGGTGTCCCGGTTCCCGCAGGTGAGGAGGCGCGGGGTCCCGGTGGGCCCCAGGTCCCGGTGGGTCCCAGGTTCCGGCGCCGCGGCCTGGTGGC
>NW_025999913.1:16199484-16201285 GCF_001458135.2 Marmota marmota marmota
GTCCGGGGCGGATCGCGGCGCGCAGCTACTCGGCCCGACGGGCGCGGCCCGCTCCAACCCCTCCTGCGCCCTCGGCTTCACGCAGCAGTCCGAGCCGCCGCCCTCCGCCTTCCTAGCGGCTGCTCCTTTATCTCTTTGCCACCGTTTCTCTCCGATCCCTCGGCCTAACACTGAGCGCGTCCGAACTAAAAAGAAACACAAAATAACAATAAAACAAAACTCCTTCTTTTGAGGGAGCTCAGGAAAGCGCGCGCTCCGCGGCCCTAGCATTGGGGACCCACCCGCACGCGGGCTGGGACCGATGGCGCAAGGGGTGGAGGGCATCTTTGGTCCCAGGAGGCGATGGTCCGGGTTTCTTGGGGCCCGGGAGCCGCGCGCGCAAACTCTGGGGGAAGTTGGTTACAAAGTTTCCGAGCGCGGCGTGGGCTGGTGCGAGGGAAGCACTGGGCGGGGTGCGCACGCCCAGAGGCCAGGACAGAAGCGCTCCTCGCGGTGTCTTTGTTCTGCTCTGGGTAGAGACCTGGCGGGGAGTCGCTGGGCGAGACCCACACCCGCGACATTCCAGACCCAGCGGGAGCCCTTTGCTCCCCGCCCTTGGCATTCCCCCAGCCCAAGCCGGGTCACAGCTTCCAAGTCCCCAGGCTTCCCTTTACCCCAACTCTCTATCCCCAAACTTCACCAGCCCGCTAAGAACTCCAGGGTGGGACTGGGGCTAGCAAAGAGGCTGGAAGCCAAGGTGCGCACTGGGTCGTCCGCCAGCTGCCGGGTGGGTGTTCTTTTTGGAATGTTTTTTCCCCTTTGCCCCAGAAACTGCCTCCCTGGGAGGCCCCCCTTCTCTCCCATTTCTCCCACCTCGCTGCTTTCTTCTTAAATTCTAGTGAGATCTAGAAGGAAAATTAGCACTGCCTCCCAGTCAGTCACTCAGCGAGCCAAAGCTGGGGCCCACAGTTGGGCTGAGGACGAGGGGTGGGGGATGATGAAGATGGGGGTCCCCAGTTCCGGAGGTCAAGCAAAAGACTTGGAGAAGGGTGGGGAGTTGTTCCAGATCCGAGACACCTGATTTGTTCGGGACAAGGCAGCGGAGGAGGGGATGGTAAGAGGGGATGGTAAGAGGGGATACTGAGCTGGGCATTGCCAGTACCAGAGGATGTAAAACGGGGAGGCAGTTAGGTACCCCGAGTTAGATCTTTTGGGGCGAGGACTAGGTAGTGGATAGGGAAGGTCACGGGTGCGGAGCGCTTTGCTCCAGGGTCTGAGTAGCGCGGGTATCCTGAGAACCTTCTTTCTTTGGCAGTTTGAGACAGGAAGGGATTTGGGGTCTGAGCGGGTGGGCGCGGTGCTGGAGCTGGAAATCCGCCCTTGGGCCCCTGGACCGAGTTGTACAGCGCCTGCAGCAACAGGTAGCCCAAAGAGGTGGGTGAAGGTCCTGCCGGACCCCCAAGCTGGCCTTTGTCCTGCTGATTCGAGGGCGCTCCAAGGGGCCGGCGTGGGTGGCTAGGAGTGGGCGAGGGAGGGAAGGAGCAGAGTTTTCTATCACTTAGAGCCCCTTCGACTTGTTTGGTGTGCTGGGTGGAGGAGGGTGAATCGAGTGGAAGATCGGAGGATGGAGAGGCTCGCGTGCGCCCCACCTCTGATTGTGTAAGCGCCTTTATCTTCTAGGGTTGACCCTCGACCCTCCGCATTTTGTCTCTTGAGATGATGAAAAACTGACGGAAACTCGATGCCAAAGTGGATCTTTCACACTGATTGGCAGGGAAAGTGCAAACAAAGAGGTGCATCTCCCGGAAACAATGATTTTGGA
>NW_025999913.1:16201969-16281882 GCF_001458135.2 Marmota marmota marmota
CCTGCCGAAGGTCCTGAGGCCGGGCGGGAGATGAGGAGAGGAGGGCGGGGAGGGAGGGGAGGGAGAGGAAGAAGGGGTGAGAGGGAGAAACCTGCCGCCGCTCGCCGCCTCTTTGTCTGCTCCGGGACTGGGAACAAAAGGGGGAACTCTGATGATCTCTCTCTCCTCCCCTCTCCCCCGGACGCCCGGGTATCTCCCTCTCGCAACTTTGCCTACGCGACTTTCTCTGCTGTCAGGCCACAAAAAAAGTGTCCTAGAGCCTCGCCGACTGCAACAAGGGAAACAATGTCTCTCCAAAGTGCGACCAAGTGGGGAAGAAGGTGAGTGGAGATTGTCGTCTTGTTTACCTCCGGGCCCCTCGCTCGCCCGGCTCCCGCCCTTCCAAGGGCACGGTGTAGGCTAGTGGCAAAGTTTGGCCAGGGCACTCTGTACCCCGGTTTTCTCCGTCCCTTCTCTTTTGTTCTGTAACGAACTTCCATGGATTGTGCTACTTCATTTTATGTTTCAAATGGGCAAAACTCAAGCAGGCATTTCCCTCTTGTGCTTCTGCAATGAAGAGCTGGGGGTGGGGTGGGAAGAGGGTATCCAGAGAGGGGGCATGGGCTCACTTTCTCCCAGTGGCGCACTTACGCGATGAGAATAGGCTCATATTAGCGGGGACCAGACCAGTCTCACTCCCCCACTGCAGCCTCGAATTTGCTCCTTGAAAAAAGAAGAGGGGCGGATTGAGGGTCATTCCTTCACCCATTTTATAACTTAACTCTCTGCGGAGCGCTCCGAGTCTTCCACGCACGACACAAAAAGATTGTAACAATAGAGTGCAGAAGAGGTTTGGGTGTAAGGGGCCGCACTGTTGTCTCTGCGGTCCAGGGCGTTCCAATAAACAGACGAGAGTTTGGAAAGTTTTCTTGGGGGCCGGGGTGGGGTGGAGGAAGCCCCAGCTCCAGGCTGTCAAGAGATGCAGGGATGGAGGGAGGGGATGGGGCCTGGACCACTAGTTGGAGCCGGCCATCCTCTTGGCCCCTTTCAGTTTCAGGACCCACCCCGAGTGACCCCTGCTGTCTTTGGGACCCCATCCTCAGCTCTCGCTGTGCATACCCCTCCCACTTCAGTGTTCTAGCCTGGAAGGGGGCCCCGAGTCCCAGGAGCTCCCCCGACCCAGCCCTCCGCTCTGCCTTTTGTGTTTTAACCTTTTGTTTCTAACGGCCACGCCCGCCCAAAAGAGGGGTGGTTGTTCCAGCTCCTGCGGGCAGCGCACTTCCCTCGTTCACGGCGAAGGGAGACTCCCTCACTATGTTCCCCAAGTCGCTTCACTTTGGAATGTTTCTAGGTTGGTTCTCGCCTCAGATGGAGGGGACTCTCAAAAACTAGCCAACGTCTTCACTGGATCTAGGATCTCTTTCCGGGTGTTTTCCACTTCACATACAAAAGCTGCTTGTCTTTTCCCGTCACTTGGTTACTACTGCAAGAGGCATCTTGGAGACCTAGGTTGGGGGTTTGTTGGAAGTGAGCAAATGTTTGCTCTAGCTGTTGGGACGCATTTAAATATTATGAGGTGTATTGGTTCTGCAAGACAAATTTAGGTCATTATCCTCAGGTGTGTTTTGTGGGTTGGGTCCAAATAGGGAGATAATTTATCACCTTCTCCACTTTCCTCCCTCTTCTGTTCCCCAGTGCTGGAGGCTTTCTTCACACTTTTGGATGTGTTCACGCTTGACAGACAAATGAAACGTCAGACTGAACGCACTGCTAATAACTCGGGGAAACACCCAAACACAGTCTTTTAACTTGTTCAAGTTATGATTTCTTGTGGTGCTAGAGTCGCGCACCAGTAAGTTTTCATGTCAACGACTGAGCTATATTAAGGGACAGTTGCTTTTGTCTAGAAATTGAGTGTAAAGAGAGAGACTTGGAAGCTGACCTTGATTCGTTTTAATTGTGCAGGTGTGATTCTTGTGAGCCTCTAAAAGCATCATGCAGTGGCTGGAGGACCTCTGGAGTTGACCTTCTGTGTCCTGCAGCATTCTCACTGGATCTATCAGGGGGCCACCTGGAGTGCTGGTGCATCAGACCCTTCCTGGATGGGAAGCCACCAAACCCCTTCAATTGGAGTTGCTTCAAAGTTACCTTGTTGGGATTTGGGGCAATGCCTTCCTCCTGTGGATTACTACACTCTGGTGACTGGGAGTCCTCCACCTGGAAAGGTTTGTTCCCACTCTGTGAGCCCTTCCTCTGGGGGTTGATAGGTAGGCCTTCGGAGAATGGTCTCCCTGTTTTGATCTGTGGCCTGATCAAAGTGGTTTACAACTTCAGATTTCCTTGTTTGGAACTGGTTTTTATTGATTCTTTTTCACTTGCAATGAAGATCTGAGTACTTCTGATGAAATTTTATTAACTTTACAATGTGTTCTTTAACATTTGCACATATAATGAATGTGAGTTTATGGCCACTAAGGAAATTTAGTCACGGGTCCAGCAGGCAAATGCCCTGTTTTATTTATAGTTGATTTTCTTCATAAATATCATAGTGGGTGTTTCTGTGTTAGACGAACTTACATGGTATTTTTCACTTTGACACTTCATTTTGATACATGAAATCCAAAAGTGGTCAAAACTAAATGAAATTTTAATAACAAGGAGTCGATGTAAAGTACAGGTTCTGTCAGAAAAAAAAAACTTTGACTAGTGACTGAACCAGCAGATTTGATTGACCTTCACTTTTAGGTTTTATAGTGGCTACCAAGTTTTATATTCTTTCTTTTAAATCTCACAATTTATTTATTTATTTTATCTCTGTGAGAATGCAGTTGAAAATTCACATAGATACTGTTGGTAATGCAAGAAGTTAGTTCTGATATAGTGTTTACTGTCTTTGTTTAAGTGATGGTTTGCCTTACAAAATGAGAGTTTTCTTTCCATGGTCCGGTCAAAGGAATTACTTAAAACATTTTTATCCTGATATGAGTTAAAAAAGTATTGTGATTTTCTTATTTCTAGTTGTATAAACTTAGCTCCTGGGCCATCCAGAACTTCAGTTTATGATCTCTAAAATGAAGGTCTAGTTAATCTTTACGAAATCTTTTTCACCCTAAGATTCTCTGATTTGTTGATTGCTTCTATAATTAAGACACATCCTCTCCTGTGAAGTTTATTTTCCAATTGTTGAACAACAGAGGTGCCGACATGGAAACCTTAGTGAGAATTAGTCGTAATTATTTTGTATGAATGCTCAGCTACGGGAAGATAACTTCAGGAAACCTACTTTATATTTTCTGTAAAGAATACCTTAGCAAAGTGTGCCGAATGGAATTTCAGATCCCTTTATGTGTTTTTACTAAAAGCTTATCTGCTGGAATCTTCTTTTGAGGTGGAGAGTACAGTTTTACTTCCCAGCAGGTGTTTTACCCACCAATATCTGAAGTGGGTATATTTGAATTCGTTTTTAATGGTAGGCCAGTGTTGGTCTCAGAGGCTTAGACAGACTTTGGAATGAAACAGAAGGGACCTGGGAGCCCAGCCTAGGCAATTACTGTGTACCTTGGCCAGGTTCCTTGATTCCCTTGGGTCTCGGCTTTCTCACTTGTAAAATGAGTATCCTAACACCTATCTCATAGAGTTGTTGAGGGGATTATTATTTTTTGAAAAACACATATGTAAGAAAACACTTTCTGGTGAGGGCTGAGCATCTATAAAATATAATGAAAGATACTGTTATTAGCTTTCACAGTGAATTAGTGATGTTTCAATACATCAGATTTTCTTTCTTAACTGTCTCACAAACTTCAAACCACATTAACCAGAAATATTCACAGTCAATTTGGACAGTTTGCATATATTTTAATTATTTTTTCTCTGAACATATATCCTGTCAACTTTTTTATCCAACTCAAAGCCTGTTCATTCAGTTCATCAAACTCTCTTGAACTCATCTCGACTACATGTAAGTGTGTTGCCGAAGGTCAGGGCTTCCTCTCAGACCTTGTGGCCATTTGTTCCCCTACAGGAGAACCTGCAAATTGAGATAATGGTGACTTTCTAGAACTGCTTTACTCCAGTTTACTCAAACACTCTATTTCCATTGCTATTGATGAACAGACTTAGGGATAGACTTAACAATTTTATTTATTCACTTGTCAGCCAAAATATAAAGTAATGGCTGAGTTATCAATACTTCTTGATAAGGAGTCCAAGAGGTATTACTGTGTTTTCTAATATTAGTCTTTACAGAATGGTCTTTCTGTAAAAAAAAAAAAAAAAAAAACCTCATGGTTAATATAAATGGTACTTGGAAGACTAGTGTATCATTCTGAAATGAAGTTCCAAGTTCCAAATTCCTTGTCTAGATCTGTAATTTACCTAGGCGTATTGTTTTCTCTGAGTGATTATTTAGGTTGAAGATTATATTCATTTTACCTTCACAAAGTTTCTGTCAGGTATATTCAAGTATTGCCTTTTCACATTTGTAATCTGCTAGCAGATACTTGCCTAGAGATGATAGTGTTAAAAAATTTTAAAAACATGGACTCGATCAATATCAACATAGGAAAAGATCTTTTGAAAAAAGTCGTGTCCAAAAGTTTGTTGAAAGCATTTGTTTTACGTTAGAAAGTTATATGTTACTCACATAGCAACTGCTAACATAACAACTTGTAATGTCAGAGTTTAAAATAATGAATTCATTAAGATTTGTCTTTATGTTGTTAATTGTTTAGATTATAAACAAATATACTTAATAACTTTATAATAGACATCAAATTTTATGGTTTTGCATTATTTAAAACGGCTCATCAACTTGGAATTACTGTAATCAGAGCGATCTACCAAGGTGTTTGCAATAAACTTACACAGGAAGAAAATCTGATCCTGTAGTTGTGCCTTCAACAAGTGACGACTATGGTACATGCTAAGGATCTTATAAGTTAATAAGAAGCATTTCTTTAACTTTGACTTTCACAATAAGTATCCAGAGGTGATTCTCTGTGTCCTTAGTTATATTCTGGGTACCATTTCTACTTACTTATTTGCTATGAGTTTTTTAAGTTACTTGTTTGTGTTCGAATTTATTTTGTTTTCTCCTCATAGCCTCAAATTTGTCGGTTTCTTAAATGCCAGTTGTCTCTGAGAACTGGGATGATATTTCTGCCCATTATTACTCATTAAAGCCATAAGTGTTTAGAACTTTATTGATCATGATGTAGCCTTAAACTTGCAATTCTCCTGCCTCAGCCTCCCAAGTCACTAGGATCATAGGCGTCCATCCCAGTTTCATTAATTCTTTTAGGTACTGTTTTTGCAGAGCTTTCTATGTGCCAAGCATTGCTCTAAACATTGGGACCAATAAGTAAGCAAAATAAGTAACACCCCCTGCATTCTTAGAGCTTGTACTGGAGACAGTCAGCCCTGTGCTCCCAGGTGATGTACTATCGAGGAAAATGGAGCAGGGAAAGGAGACGGGAGCAGGAAGGGAGAGGGGCAGTTTTCAGTAAGATGGCGAGGGTTGAGCTCCTGGGGAAGGTGGCGCAGAGAAGTGACGTGAAGAAGCAGAGGAAGGAGCTCCAGGCATCAGGGAGAGGAGCCTCAGACGGAGGGAGGGAAGGACAGGAGGAAGACTTAACAGGGGACCGCCCGGAGGACAGCTGGCTGGAGTGGGTGAGCACAGGGCACAGTGGGGGACGGTGAGGTCAGAGTGGAAAGAGGAATGTTCTGCAGACAGCAGGGGTCTTGAAGGCCAGGCCTGTGGAGTGGCCGCCAAGGTTGGTGAGGTGCCATTGTCGGGTCTGGACAGTGAATGACCTGATGTAACTCGTGTGTGACAGGGAGACTCTGGCTGGTGGGTTGAGACCAGAACAGAGGTGAGCAAAGGCGGGAGCAGGAGACCCCCGTGAGAGGTGGTGTGGACTGGGTAAAGGCAGCGTGGAGTGGTGAGGAGTCGGATTCGGAATGCATTTTGCAGTTCAGGCCGGAGGTTTTCCTAGTGCCTTGGGTGGGAAGACAGAGAGAGTTAAAGTCTTGCGTGATTCCAAGATTTTTGGCTCAAGTCCCTGGAAAGACTGAAAGCCTTTAACAAAGAGGAGTGGGCTTGCAGGCTGGGACACCTGGGGACTAAGACACTTTTAAGCATTTAAGCAATTTGATAGTCACTGGGGTTTCGGGGAAGTGATCCAGAGGTTCAGCTTCGTGAGCTGGAAGCAAGTAAATGGCATTAAAGCCATGAGCCTGGGTGAGATCAGGGGGGACCAGTGGGGAAAGAACAGAGGTGTCAGAGCCTGGGCTTCCAGGGGAGAGGGTGCAAACAGCAAGAGGAAGGGGCTCCCCCTGGGGAGGAAGCCCGGGAAGGAGGGGCTTCCCAGGGGAAGGCAGGAGGGTGCTGCTGAGCCGGGGAGTGGAGGAGAAGCCAGGACCCACCTTCGGCTCTAGTGTCCTGGAGGGCCTGGCTGGGTGAACTCTGATAACACAGAGAGAGCCTGTCCTCGCCCTCAAAGGGACGGTCCATTAGGAACCTTTAAAACGTCTATTCTAACTCAAATGTGCTGGTACTTTATAATTGATGGTCTTATTGCAGGAAAGCCTCACAGCAGCCCAAGGGAGACGGGAGGCGACGTATTTTATCTCATAGAAGAAGAAATCAAGACTCAAAAGTGCCGTGACTTGTCCAAACTCACCCAAATGTGAACTAGAGCTGTATTTTGGCTTCAAACCCTTTGTCATTCACAAAAGGGGTCATAGTGACAAGGCAGCCAGTTCCCATGCACTGACGGAGAAGGTGATGCACACCAAGTACAGAATTCAAGCCGGAGGGAGTCACTATCTGCTGGGGTCAGGGAAGATGGATTTGGAATTAAAAAGATGCATAGCTTTTTCTGTTTTCTTTTTTTGCAGTACTAGGGATTGAATTCAGGGCAAGCACTCGACCACTGAGCTACATCTCCAGCCTTTTACTTATTTATTTATTTTTGTTTTGAGGCAGGGTCTTGCTAAGTTGCCCAGGCTGACCTTGAACTTGTGATCTGTTTGCTTTAGCCTCCCAAGTTGTTTCGATTGTAGGTGTGGACCTCCTGTGCCCAGCAAAGACACATAGAAAGCCTTTTGTCATGTGCTCAGAAAAGGAAGAATATTCCAGGTTTGGAAAATGCAATGTGTACTACAGGTGTAATCCCACCCCTGAAGTCCCCGTGACTGAGGCAGGAGGATCACAATCTTGAGGTCAACTTCAGCAATTTGGCAAGACCCTAGTTTCAAAATAAATAAAAGGGTTTGGGGGATGTGGCTCAGTGGTAGAGCACCCCTGGGGTTAACCCCTAGTCCCCCAAAGAAAATAAGACAAACAGGAAAATAAAAAAGAGAAAAAATGTAATGTACAAAAGCCTGGGGGTATGAAGCACACTGGGGGTATAACCCAGTATGGCTGATATCTGGGTTATATTCAGGGTGCTGAAGCCATTTGCTTCATGCTTAACATGAAGAGGAGTGGGCGGAGATAGGCTGAGTGACAAGCACCAGTCCAAGCTTGGATTGAAGTTGCCTAGGTAGCATCTTAAGTGTGCCTCAGAACCCCTAATAGCTAATCACAATGCAGTTAGAAATGCTTGAACACACACATCGTCACAAATGTGTATTTTTAAAATCATATTCTTCGTCCAAAATTAGAGGTGCATCCGAAACACACAATGCTGAGCAGGCTGTGGTGAGGGCGATTCTCGTCTGTATCCATCAGGATGCTTTGAGCCTCAAGTAGGACACTTCCCAACTCACAGTGGCTTAGAAAGTAAGGATCTTATTTTATTTTTCTTTTGGGTTTCTCACTAGAGGAACTCAGAGTGGGACTAACTACGTTCACAGCTCAGCAGCATCATGGTTTCAGCTGGCACCCTGAGATGGAGGGGTGAGTCGATATGTTGGAGGTGTTTCAAGCACATAATTCAGGGATTCTGTGATTTGGGGGGTAAATGTGCAAAGTTGGGCAGCCGTCACCATTTTTGGATCTTTTCACACCCGAAGCCTTTAAGGAACCACCAGTCCTCCGAGTTGGCCCATTCCTGCCATGCAGCCACTGCCTCTAGATCAGCTGTCCTGGGTGTCCACCTGAGTATACCCACACAGTGGCTTTTTGTCTGGCTCTTTGCTTACCATTGGATTTTCGAGGTCCCTCCACATGGTAGCATGTACTGGCCCCTTGGTCCTTTGTAGTGTCTAGTGGTATTCCATTGTAGAGATGTGCCCCTTGGGTGACCTGGTCATCAGGTACTGGCCGTGGGAGTTGTTTCTGTTTGTTAACTATCAACAAAAGTACTGCTGTGAACATTCGTGCATTAGTGTGGACCTATGTTTTCATTTCTCTTGGGTGATACCTAGGAATTGAACTGCTGGTTGATGTGATAATTTTTTTAATATTTATTTTTTAGTTTTAGGTGGACACAGAACCTTTATTTTATTTTTATGTGGTGCTGAGGATTGAACCCAGTGCCTCATGCATGCTAGGTGAGCGCTCTATCAGTTGAGCCCCAGCCCCAGCCCTGGTATGGTAATTTTTATTAAGCTTTTAAGAAACTGCCTGTCCTCCAAGTTGGAAATACCATGTTACAGCTTTACGAGGGCCCCAGTTTCTCCATATCTTGGCCTTTTATATATTTTTATGAGTGAGAACACCTTTCAGAGAAGCCCCAAGATGATTTCCTGAGAACTATAGTAGCCCAAGACAACTGGTCACGGCCAAGGGGATCCTCAGAGAGGCCTGGATTGATGGGCTAGCTCCCTGGCCTGGGAAGGATCCATACTGTGCCAAGTGTCAGAACAAAGTTAGAGAGGACATCCCCTGGCTGTCCACAGGCTGTGGGGTGGGGAGAGATGTATTATTGACTTAAACATACAAAATAGAGCTTTGTGCTGTGTGTACACAATCGTGGCTTAAAAAAACAGCCAGAAACGCAAACCGAAGTCATTGATCTTATTGGGACCCAGGTTATTCAAGTATCCTCTGCTTATTACATTAAGAATTTCTGAAAATCAACCTGTATAAATGAACAGCACAACCCGCCCAGCCTGGCCACGGCAGGCAGCTGCTAAGCCCAGCATTCCTTTGTGATGAGGCAACATGTAACTTTTCTGGCATTCTGCAACAGTGTTTCATAATCTTGAAGAAGTGTAAACTCACAGCCACCAAATCCTTGGCTTAAGATACAGAAAGATGCTGAGACTGGGTTAAGTGTTGGGCAATTTGGCAACAACTGGGGGAAAGTATTTGAGCAAGGATAAAAAATAATGTATTTTCATACTCCTATCCTTATTCTTTTATAGTTAAAAAAATACATGTTTTGGTCTAGGACTATGGCTCAGTAGTAGAGCCCTTGCTTATTAACGTGTGTGAGGCCCAGGGGGGAAAAAGATTGTGAGGTGTAAGGATTCTCCAGAGGTGGAGAATAGTGATGCTTTTTTTTTTTCTCCCCTGCTGGAAAATCCCAGAACATGTGGGTCAACACATTTATGATCAGTGGGATGATGACCCAAGAGATACATGTATAGAAGTCTCTGAAAATCGGAAGCAACAAACAAACAAACAAAAAACACACAAAAAACTTTATTTCTAGGATACACCAATAAATCATTGTGGTAATTTAGGCTTAGCATCACATCACTGTGGGGTCTTGAAATGGATTTCTGGCACACTCGGGCTTTAAGAAATTTCGGAATAAATACTATATGATGTCTAGAATTTTGATTTTTGATTGTTTAGTGTTCTCAGAGAAGTAGTAGTAATCATTACATAAACTTTAATTTGTGCAACAATGTCTTATTCACGATCTTATTTGGTTCTCCCTGGAATCTCATGTATTAAGTGTTAGTAATATTCTCATTTTATAGGTGATGAAATGGAGGTTCAGAGAAATGTCTGGTTCATGTGGTCAAACGGGTAAATGGCACAATGCCCATCTGTCGACTGCACTAGATTAGGGATATACAGCGTCCACCTGGAAGGGAGAAAGGTCCCCTTGAGGCACCGACTCCACCTGACTCTTTGTCTGGTTCTATGTTGATCAGATTTCCTCTTATTCTGCAAATACTGTGGATATATTTTGAGGCCTAACTATTTAATCAGGCTTAAAAAGAGGAGGTCTACTCTGCTGGATTTGTGGATTCCTGAGAGGGCAGGTTGCAGGCAGCCTGTGGGTGGGAAGGCATCATTATTTGTAAGGAACTCCAGGAACATGATGTGTAACAATGTTCATCCAATCCTCATTCTACAGCAAAATAAAAATGATTTGGGGATCATCCTTTCTCCTCCCCCCCCAAGTCAGGTTCCAAAGAAGAGCTGTGGACAGGCTCACAATTCTTCAGTTGAATCTCTGAGTTGAAGACTTCTCTTTGGCTCTAGCCTGGTTTTGCCCTGGCTTGGTCCTCCCTGCCCCTCTCTGTCTCTCCCTTGCTCTCTCCCTCTCCCACACAGATATGGTGGTCCCTGAGTATCCACAGGGGATTTCTTCCAATACCCCCTTGGATAACCAAATCCTAGATGCTCAGTCCCTCTACAGCACGATGTGATTGCCTTTGACCTGCCCACATCCTCTCCTGAACTCTTCATCATCTCTACATTGTCTAACACATTGAAAATACTGCGTAAATAGTTGTTCTACTGGAGTGTTTAGGGGATCATGATGAGGAAAACAAGTCTACAGGTGCACTTGGTTATCCTCTGGTTGGTTGAACCCAGGAATGCAGGACCCACAGGTAAGAGGACTGGCTTTAACTCAGAGGCAGTCCTGAGCCGCCTGGTTCAAACCTTCTCTCCTCCAGGATGGGCACCTAGTACTCTCCAAGGTCTTACCTGTCCAGTACGGGGTTTCTAAAAACCTAGAGCAGAACTGGGTCAAGATGGGCCTCCTGCTTTGTCCCCCATTCCTTGGGTCTGGGTCACTGCTCTAATTTAGCAAATCCTACGGTGGTGCGGTGTCTTGGATTGGAAGACTTCTTGAGCCAAGGGAACTTGAACCTCCCTCAGTAGGCCACCCCAGAACTTACATGGCCGGTGTAAATGCCTTGCTGTGTGTCATTGAGGTTCAAGGTGGCTTGGCTCCGGGTCTGCACAGCTCCTGGCTGGCTTGAAGGGTGACCTGTAGGTGTCAGAGCAAGTGAGCCAGCCTAGTAGGGTGCTTTATGCAGCTCCTTCCACACTCCTTCATTGGGGTGCAGGGGGTGAAAGAAAAGTCTGAAAACTCAAAACACCCCAGAGTGTTGGTTCTTTGCTCTCAGGCTCTGTGTGGCAACCCTGGGTGTCTGCTCCTTCTTTTATTCCTCGCCACAAATTGACATTCGGGGGAGCTGTCCTTCCTGTCTGTGTCCTCCTCTGGAGAAGTGTCATACACCGCCGGCACTGCCAGGACACTAGTTCCTAAGACGGGTGTGGAATGGAGCACCCATGAGGGCTGGCACAGTTGCTCATGTGACAACTGTGCTGGAATCATTCCGACTTCATTCGGCCACGGCAATTAGAATAAAATAAAACTACAAGCATGTGAGTTAAGCCTCTTTTATTTTCCTTTTTGCAGATTGGTATAGTTCAAAGGACAAACAAAATTCACTTGCTACCATTCTGTCTTTAGGGTAAATAAACCTTGGTCCTATCGTAATAGGTTTCCAGCATTTGTCTCAGTGTGGGAATTTGGGTGAAAGTTCATGGAATGTTTTTCTTCAAAAACTTCTGTCCATTTCTGCTCAACTCCATAGCCCAGTTCAAAATTCCCACTTTTCTATCATCATTAAACTGCGGTACCTAAATATATTGCATCGGTTTCTAGCCAAATGGCAGTAGGAGTGTCTTCGTGCAGCCAGCGAACAGACAAGGGCTAGAAGTATCATGTTGTCAGGATCCTGCTGCCAGGACCTGGCTCAGGGCGGCATCTCCTGAGCCCCCGGGGTTTGTGCATGCTGAGGCTGTCGAACCAGGGGTCTCCCCTGAACACAGGAGGCAATGCAGGTGCCCAGAAAAGAGGCTCCGTCCTGTTTTCTGACTGGGGTCTGCATCAGTGCCGCCACCCCTTCCCTGCTGACCCTGACTGGTCACATAGTCTCTCGCCTTGTGTCCTCAGATGCACGCCCTGGCCTTCCGGTCCTTCCATTGCTTTTCTACCCAGAATAGCTCTGCTGTTCCTATTTGGATGCTGCTTCTTGTCCTTGGTTTTTAATCTTCTTTCAACCTCACTCTTAGGGTCGGTCACCTCCCTGGATCCTGGCCAACCCCAGAGGTCTTGGATTCCGCCTCCCATTCTTATGGAACGATCTTGGATCCTAACATGCTGCTAAAACCCAAAGTCACCCAGCATCAAAACCCAAAACCCAAACTCTTTATTCGCTGTCACTTCTGCCCTTCTGTAGGGCGTTGGTTGCTCTGATTCGCAGTGTGGGTGCCATTGAAACATGGTCCTATACCCAGCAGACCTTCTCTCAAAAGCACTGAGCTGTGCTGAGACCGTCTTCACATCCGACGCATCTCAGTGTTTGTGCTGAGCCTTTGAAAACTGGTCATGGAGGAGTAACTGTGTGGTGGGTCTCTATTAAGCAGACTGCTTGATGAGCCCACAGGAGGGATGGGAACAGCTGGGTGGCGCAGGCTGGCGCTGCTGACAGACCTGGAGTGACTGAAGGACAGTAGAATGCTGTGTTTCGAGTTGCTTAAACCCAGAACAAACAATATTTTATTGTGAACCTAATTTATAAGCAGCTGGTGACTGAAACCCCATTGCTTGTAAAATGGCCTGGGAATCGGGAGCCCAGGGGACAGAAGGAGAGTGTTCCCTCTGTGCCCTTATGTGTATTTTGAATTTTGAATCAAGTAACTGTATTTATCTAGTTGATACAGGATGATGAAAACAAACAAGGGAGGGAGGGAGGAAAGACATTATTAACTACAGGGAACCATACATCAATTAAGTGGTGTTCCTCAGTGACATGCTTATGTCGAGCACTTTGTGCAGATCTTGGGAGATGAAAGTATCTGGTGAAAGGAGCTCTTCAGAGATCCCACCTGCTAGTAGTCTTGGGGGACACGGCCTCTACACCCGTCAGCAGCCCCAGAGAGCAGGGATCGTTACCCACATCTGCATGCGAGGACATGGCAGCTGTGGACATGGAGCTGGGATAGGAACCCGGCTGCACCTGGCCCCAGACACCCTGCCATGCTGACCCTGCCACAGAGCTGTGCATGGGAATCTGTGAGCTCTCCTCTGGGACCCACTACCTGGTGACCACATTCCCCTGGTGACACTGTCTGCATGTCCCAGTGTCTTGCTCCTGTTCTTCTGTGTCCTCCTCCTTTGTTTGGCCATTCAGAGCTGATGGTTCTTTGAGGTTGCCCGTCTTCCCTCTTTCCTTCCGTCCCTCCATCCTTCCCTCCTGTCATCCTCCTTCGCATACCATCAAGAACCTGTGGTGGGTTAGGACTGGACCAGATGCAGCAGATACAAGGCTGAGCAAAACCAGGCCTGGCTCCTGCCATTATGTCACCTAAAGGGACAAGGGGCTTGTGACAAACATACGTGGATTCTTTGAGAATTGACCGGGCCCTCTGAGCCTGGCCTTGAGATGTCTGGTGCCTAAAGCTTAACTTTTTTAAATAAACTCTTTGAATATGGAATCATGCTTTCTGTTAAGTTTTATTTTGTCTGGTTTTGTGAGGACGCTCATTAATAAAACTTTACAGAACCAACCTCTCAACAAACATATATTTGGGAAATAATGACTGAATATTTCTTTCATGATTTCATGAACAATCTGAAACCGTGGTTTAATGTATAATCCGCTACAAAATCTTATATATATATAATTCATTTATTTTTATTTATTTATTTTTTTTATTTTTTGAGGGAGGGTACCAGGGATTAAACTCAGAGCACTAGGCCACATCGCCAGTCCTACTTTGTATTTTATTTAGAGACAGGGACTCACAGAGTTGCTTAGTGCCTCACTTTTACTGAGGCTGGCTTTGAACTCACAATGATCCTCTTGCCTCAGCCTCCCGAGCCTCTGGGATTGAAGGTGTGCGCCACCGTGCCTGGCGTACAAAATAATATTTGACTTTTTAAAAATTTCTGATGCTAGTCATTGAAGCCAGGATCTTGTGTGTTAGGTTCATCTGCCACTGAGCCACGTCCCCAGCCCTTATATTTGATTTTAAAGGGGGAGGGCAGAGGTGAGGAATTTTAGGCCTTGTGTGGATCCTAAAATACTTTGGGGCAGCAGAGAGCTTCCTGACTCGGCTGTGCAGAGACAGGCCCCAGACCAACAAGAACGCCATGAAGCAACAGCAATAATAAGCCGTTCAGAGTCATGATAGCTGGGACAGAGGTGGGAAGCAGTCACAGAACAATAAAGACAGCATGAGTGGGGGGCCAAGAAAAGCAGCCCGAATGACGGCTTCAGCCAGGCTGAGAGTCTGAGAGGAGCTGAGCGGAGCCTCACAGCCCCACAGGACCATGCGCCTGAGCTCGGGCAGAGAGTGCTTGACAACACGCCTGTTGGCACCAATTTTTGCTCTGCTTTGCTTGGTTTTCAGTTTTTTAACTGTATGGCTGGAAGTCCCACCGTCCCAGGAGGGTGCAGAGCAGCGTTGGGTAAGCCCTCCCCCACCACCCAGGATGATCAGGTTCTAAGTCCTGGGACCTGTCACGGTTACCAAAGAAGGAGAATAGTCTTCGCACATGTGATTAAGGATCTTGCCCTGGGGACATTGTCCTGGGTTTTCTAGGTGGGCCTGTCCTTAGAAGAGAGGGGCGGGAGCAGGTGTGAGAACAGAGGCAGAGGTGGGGGTGATGTGGCCACAAGCCAAGGAGTGCCACGGAGTGCCACGGAGCCCCCACAAGCGGCAAGGAACACTTTCTTCCCTGAGCATGGCCCTGCTGACACCAGGAGCGATGATACCTCTGCTGATTTAAGCCCCAAAGTCTGGGATCATTTGTCACAGCAACCCTGAGAAAGTCATCCAGGCCGCAGCCTTGCTGGGGGCCTTCCGCTATGCTTGCTTCTACACCCTCGGACCCTCCACTATGAGTGTTCAAACTCACTTCTTCATGGGTTCAGAAATTCAGGGCCTGGAGATTTGTATTTGAAGTTCTATTGGAAGGCAGAGAGACAGCATGATATTGGCATTTATTTGCAAAAGAAGAAATTAGTACCCCTGAGGCTTAGTACCTTATGAGTTTATTGCCACTTGAAGCTTGGATTTACACTGCGTTTTAATGTAGCAATTCCTTTGCTGTGCTAGAATATTAATAAAACCACCAGGAAAGCCTCATCTAGCAGAACAAGATGAGCAAGTCCGTCAGGGCAGGGGTTTGATGTCTTAATTAGATACTACCTCAGTGCCTGCTCTCTCTCCTGATCTGACAGTATCTAAATGACAGCGTTCTGGGATTTCTGGATCCAAGCCGAGATGTCTTCTGCTCAAATCTTCCATGAAATGTAATTTTGAAGCTGTGAGCTTGGTTCTTACTCAAGCAGAACCCTTAGTGTAGTTTACTGGGGCTTCAGCTGGATGGGAACTGTGGGATCTTATTCTTTGGGAAGTATAAACAGTTTGTTTTTATGTTTGAGGAAGCCACAGAGAAGTATCTGGGATTTTGGCTTAGTAGCTTGGTCGGGTGGTGAATATTTTTTTCTTTCTAATAGTATGACATTCTTACAGGATTTTATTTTCTTCTGTAGATTCACAGGGTCTCTGCAGACCATTTATTTAGGAGGTTCAGTTACATTGTAAACTCCAACTTGGAGTTAAAATAAATCGCTAGAGCATTTTACCAGTATTGTTTAAACTAACTACAAAGGCCAGGGAAATTACACACCATGCAGCTTTGTGGTTAACGTGTTGATGATTTTGTTTTTGTTTTTCTATAGAGCATAGCGAGGGTTTTTTTTTTTTTAACAGATTTACAGTGAGATTTATTTTTTGCCCTTTTCCACATTCAAGTATTGATAACACTACTAGATTTTGCAAAATTTAGTCACTTTCATTGTTTTTAGTAATAAAATGTAGCTGGTACCTACAATAATATGGCTAATGTGCAACCACTTTGGCTATGCACGTGGGTGGGATGAGGATCTGATTTGAAAGAGACCTTTCCCCCCATGGAATTGAACTTGTGTTTGACCTTATTTTCTGATTAAGGTTAGATTTGACATTAGGGAGTTTAGCTATAAGGCTCCTCACCTCCATGTCCAATTAATGGCATCTTTGGGTTGAGGTTAGCACCAAACCCTTTCTCTCTGCAATACTTTGATATGTCCCAATGCCATTTACTTTGATTACCAATAGCTGCAGCCCTATTAATTACTGAAGACTTAAGTGGGGTGATCCCAACATTGTCTAAAATATTTTGTATGAAACTCCCTAGAGACAGTTCCATGCGACAAACCTCATATTATTTCACCCCAAATATAGTAATTGCTCAATAAATTATTATTTGCTGAGTGAATCCATGGTTGAATAATGATTAAAATCAACAAGTTTTGATGTCAGCAAGGGCTTACCTAGTAATCTGAGTATCCTGGGGTCTTGTGTCAATGTAATAACGAATCTGTTCTTACCTAGGCTCTGCACTCGCCAGGCAAGTGCTCAGCCACCAAGCTACATCTCAAGCCCCTAATAGCTAACCTTGTGTTCCACAGAAGCGTAGTCTTAAACAGTTTATTTATGTGTCCTGGAGAAATGTGACCCGAGCTACAAATCTGAACCACGTTATATGATCTTAAATTTTCTAATAGCCTCATTAAAAATGAACACAGGTGAAATTATTTTTAATTATATGTTTTATTTAACTCAGTGTACTGAAAATGTCATTTTGACATGTCATCAAGATAAAGATGCTGGTATGTGTTCTTGATACTTACATATATATTTTTTTTTTTTTAACTTACATATATTTTGTACTTGGGGTACAGCTTCATTTGGCCTAGCCTCATTTCACATGCTCTATAGCCACATTCATTTAGTGGCTACCGTGTGGACAGCCCACATTTATACCCTCCGGAGGCTCCTATTTTAAGTAATTAGTTTTGCTAGCTAGATGTAAAACTCAGATTTTTAGAAACCATTGAGTGTGGTACATGGATTGTCCCATCAGTGTGCAACTAAAATAAAAATTACACAATTAAAAATTCATTGTTTGCTGGGTGTGCTGGTGCACGCCTATAATCCTAGTGGCTTGGGGGGCAGAGGCAGGAGGATCTCAAGTTTAAAGCCAGCCTCAGCAACTGAGCGAGGCCCTAAGCAACTTAGTGAGACCCTGATTCCAAATAAAAATTAAAAGGGATGGGGATGTGATTCAGGGGTTAAGCACCCCTGGGTTCAATACTGTACCAAAAAAAAAAAAAAAAGAAAAAGAAAAAAAGAAAGAAATTCATTGTTTGCTTAGATATTATGTGAAGAACATAATGCCCTCTAAGTTTGGGGGGCCATGGCAAAGCTTCCATTGCTCTGAGATTCAGATGTCTCTCAGGTACCTTTGTTGGAACAAGGTTCTTATCCTCTCTTAAGCCTCAGTGTCCTTTTCTGTGGAATGAGAGTAATGTTTGTCTCAAAGTATAGAGAGAACATTTGCAAAGGGTTTGAAACATCGAGTACTCATTATTAACTGTAATGAATTTTTTATTTAGAATTTTCTTTTGCACACAAAACTATGGAAAAAAAACTGGCTGATTTCCCCTTTATGTATGCTAGAAGACATTTCATAATATTTTTCCCCCCAAAGGCTACCCGCTCTTGCTGTGGCAGGACTTGCTGTGGTTGTTTGATGGAAATGAGGTAATGGACACTTTGAATCCATCCGCGCTGTGTGCCTCAGGTGGCTTCTGCGCAGGGGCCGTGGAGGATGCTAGGGAAGAGAAGCCTGGCATTGACAGGTAGGAAGGCCCCAGCAACGCTCAGTTAACCTCTTGGAGGTATTGAACAGAATTCAGAGACTCCATTAATGCGTTTCCATGAAGCATCTGTCAATATAAAGCCAGAGTCGAGCATCCAGAGTGGAAAGGTGACCCTGGAGGGGACATGATACAGGTATTGTCCGGGCCACGCATTCTGCCTAAGGCTCATCCAGCCCTCTGCTCTCTTCTGATTTCATATATATTTGGCAATATAAGATTTATGATAGGAAAATGCTTTTAGCCATTGTTGGTTTGCCTTGCTTTGGGGAAGGGTGAAACAAATAAATATGAGGTCACTGAAGACAGTTTTTTAGCTAATGTTACTGTGGCCTACCAAAGCGCCGAGGCTGGTCAAACACGGGTTTTCCTGTCTTTAGGGGGTGCACCTTCTTAAAGAGTTTTTGCACAATTGAAGTACCTTTCTTTACTTGATTCTAAGACGATCTTCATGATAAAGGACTGGTGAGCAGAGGTCTGTGGTTGGGGACACGGTTGCTGTAGCTTTCACCAATAATTCAGCAATGTTCTCATCTTCCTTTAATTTTGGAAAAACACTTACCATGCAAAGATTAATAATTTCAATAAAATTTAACAATTCCCTGACAGATTTAGGGAGAAATTATGATTATTGAGGCTGGTGTTGACTAAGGTTCTCCTGCTGTTAGTTATTTTTTTAATAAAATCTTTGCCTGATTAATGTCAAATCTTGGTCCACACACAGCTGGACATCCCCAAAGAACCCTGAGCTGTGTGGTTGAAAACGAAGCTTTGAATGTTTTAGTAACAGCAACGTGCCTTTTGTTAAACATTAAATTTTCGAATAAAATAGATACGATGCTTTTTATATTTATGTAGGTTAAAAACACACCTCCTAATACAGAAAACTGGCCCTTGTAGTTTTTTATGTTCCACAACATGGAGAACAGCTTGGTTGAAATAGACACACTTTGGCTGGGCGCTGGTGTGGGTCTGCAGTCCCAGCACTTGGGAGCCTGAGGCCGGAGGACCATTTGAGCCCAGGATCTGAGAGCAGCCTGGGCAACATAGTGTGACTGTCCGACAGAAACAGACATTCGTGTAAAAGAAGAAACTCTCTTAAGTGTTGCCCTTAACATTTTTTGGTATTTAGTGATGGTAGGATGGTGAGTCTAGACTACTCTAAATTTAAGTACTCATTCCTTTGAATCTTTGGTTGTTCAAATCTTAGATTTGGCTTATCTTTGAATAGGGAACAGTTGGCAAGCTTAAGGAATTTTCTTTGGAGGAAATCTCCCTGGGTTGCTTTTGCTATGAAGTTAAGGTGGTGTGTGTGTGTGTGTGTGTGTGTGTGTGTGCAGAGCTGGGACTGAACACAGGGAGTCACACATGGTAGGCGAGCACTCTACCACACCCCCAGCCCTTTGTGTACTTTATTTTGAGACAGGGTCTTGCTAAGTTTCCCAGGCTGGCCTAGAACTTGGGATCCTCCTGAACCAACCTCTCAAGTAGCTTAGATTATGAGAGGGCATTTTTGGATCTTTCCTTTGCCATAGCTGACTTACCGGAGATGTTTGAAAGTCGTTCCTGTTGAGAACACGTTCGGTCTGAGTTGTGTGTAGGAGTGATGGTGGTGCATGCATGTCCCTGGCACTAACCCAGGGACACAGCACTCTACCAGACACTGAGTCTGATTTGGCATCGCCCTGGATTCCTGAAAAGGAGACCATCTCTGAAGAACTTCTGGATCACGTGTTCTCTAGTCGTGGAATCATAAGGGTGAACTGGATGGGTGCATATTTTCTCTCCCTTGGAAATAAACTCACGTGGGTTCCTGCGAATAGAGAAGCAATTGCAAAGCTGTAGACATCGTGTCCAGCTCAAGACAAGTGAGTTTATTTGGGAGACAAACAAGTAGGAAAGGAAGGGGCTGGCGGTGTGGCTCCGTGGTAGACCTCAGTACCACATATAAATAATTAAAATAAATGTATTGTGTCCACCCACAACTAAAAAAATATTAAAAACAAGAAGTAGGAAAGTTAAAAAGCTGGTGAATTGCAAATTGAAGGGTTTGCTATTTCGTATCTACATGTAAATACGGTTTTTCCTTTATTGTGTTTTTAAAGAAACGTAAGTGGAGTAAAGCACTTTTCATCTGGTGATTGTGTGTTTGGAACCTCTTTTGGCTTTTCTGTGACAATGATTGGGGATAAAGTAATTTTCCCATCACCAAAGAAGCGAAGAGGCAGGTCTAGTTAATGCTCGTGGACCTAGGAAATATTTATTATGTGAAACATGTTCGACTCCTGGTTTAAATGGAAATCCTGGGGTACCAGGATTCCTTCATGTCTCATGAGGAGCCTACTTTTCTTTTTTTCTTTTCTCAAGGATTTTTATTTTTGTATTCTGATCAATCATAGATTTGAGTTTTTTTTTATACTAAATGACAATAATGAATGCCAGTTTTTTTTCTTTTGTTTGGAGATACTTGGTTTACTCAGCAAATTAATAGTCCATTCTCTAAAATAGCCGTGAGTGCAGAACCTGGGCATTGCTCTATACTGAGTGGTAAAGTTGTATTCATTTGCTCTTAAAAGCTCAGGTAGAAAGCCTGGAGGGTAGGATAGACAAATATGTCGAACGAAGGATTTCAAATCTCTTTCTTGGAAATGAAGTGACTGTCAATTTACTTATTGGTTAAATCTCTCTTTGGGAATGAAGCGATGGCTGATCTACTTATTGGTCATCGTGAGCTGTCAAAGCGTCTCAGTTGATGCTCACCGTGCTCAGTGCTCTAGAGGTGGCTCGTTCCAGCCCAGGGGATGAGAGGGAATGAGGAGTTTCTTTCTGCTGAAGCTGAGTGACTTCCTGGGGTCCAGGGAGAGACCTTTCCCTGGCTCTGTGGGTGGTGACCCTCACTGGCTAATTTGCAGGAAAACTGTGCAGCAGAAACAGACTAGGGTCACTCTGGGGCCCTCATGGTGGCTTGGGGCACTCATGGGGCACTCCAGGTGGCTGCAGTTAGGTCAAGCTCAGTTCATACATTTGCCTTTAGGATTTGCGTGATCATCCCAGGGAAAGTGGAGTCGATTTTAAGGAATATTTCAGAATAGTCACACAAGTTTTCTCATAAGTCTCAGTTCATTTACCTTGGCATGACTTGGCCAAATTCATATATATATATATATATTTATATATTTATTTATTATTTTTTGGTACTGGGAATTGAACTCAGGGGCACTTGACCACTGAGCCACATCCTCAGTGGTCCTATTTTGTATTTTATTTAGAGACAGGGTCTCACTGAGTTACTTAATGCCTCATAATTGCTGAGGCTGGCTTTGAACTCACAATCCTCCTGTCTCAGCCTCCCGAGCCACGGGGATTACAGGCATGTGCTGCTGCTCCCGGCTCCCATATTTTTAAGCATCGTCTCACCTGTGTTGAGTGTGCTGGAAATGTCCTAGTGTTCCGGTGAGCTAAGGTGTTTGTACTTACCATGGCACGCAGTGAAGTCACTCAAACTCCACGAGTTGTTGGGTTTCCCTGGACTCATTATTGCCTTGGGGAAGACCCTGGCTTCTTGAAGGTCAGTTTCTGGACTGCGTTACTGTTGTCATCTGCTCCATGTTCCCCTGGATAGAAATTCTGTAGCAAGGATGCTGGCTTAATTTCGATGATATTTGATTAGATGTAATTTAATTAAAAAAGACAGTGGTGAAGTTAAGTCCGATTGAGGATCCAGGATGAGGTGCTGGTGTACCCCCCGTCTTTCAGTGCCTGGTGGGCTCCTGGCCCGTGTTAGAAAGGCTCCGAGTGTGCAGGGCCGCTCCCAGCACGGGAAGTGTGCACCCCGCAGGCAATTTGGATTCTTGTGTGCTGTTTGGGTGGTGTCTAGGAATGTCTGACGTCCTCTGATTCTGCCCAGGTGGCTACTGAGTGTTAAAAACATATGCCTGCAAACATTTTAAAGGCTGCGGAGTGGACGCCTCATTTGTCATTTTAAAACTGAGCGTGCAGACCTGTAAGGGTCCCTCGTTAATTACAGGGCTTGACATTTCTAGGACTCACTGAGGAAGATGCTGTGAATCACGTCTGCCCGTGCTGAAGCTGCAAGCTTCTGTTTTATGGCACTGAAGATCAAGTTCAACGGAGCAGTCGCTTGGCTCAGCACCGGGATTTTTTTTGCCTCTATCAACTTGCTGATGCAGCACTTGTATAATAAAAACGGACCTTTGCCCCTCTTGGAAGCGCTTTAAATTTAGACGAATTTATGTTTTATCAAAAGGTTAAT
This sequence comes from Marmota marmota marmota, assembly GCF_001458135.2. Classification (NCBI taxonomy): domain Eukaryota; kingdom Metazoa; phylum Chordata; class Mammalia; order Rodentia; family Sciuridae; genus Marmota; species Marmota marmota. The sequence continues at coordinate 16,224,144 of NW_025999913.1, forward strand.
CTTGACAAATTATTGTAAATTATTTCTGGAAGGTCTCTCGACAGGTGCAGCTGAATTAATTCTGTACACTTAGGAAAGCCGGGCGGTGTTTTCTGTGGCTGAAGTTGGACTAGGAGACGAGGATGCTCAATAAACCGCAAGGATGAGTCCTTGGTCCTGCCGCGCAGATAAATGATGTTCATGGGAGGTTGGAGTGGAACTTGATACCGCTCGCTCCAGGACTCTACTTTCTAGGGTCATCCATTTTCCCTTCCCGTCTTTGTGACCCGCCCCTCTTCATTCTTCCTTCCTTCCTTTTTCTTTTTTTTGGTGGGAAGGTAAATCCTCTATTCATTTATCTTGTGGAAAGAAGTATTCTTTGTGTTTTCATGACAGGCATTTCTCGTACCAATTGTTCTAGAAGCAAGAAGACTTTTTCATTTGACTCTCTGGTCACATGGAGGCAGAAAGAAGATGATACCAAAGTGGGGCTTGGGGGAGGGTTATGAGTTGGCTGTTCCAACCGCCCACCCAAGTACATAAGAGTAAAAAAGTCTTGAGTGCACACCTGCAGGATGGGGCTTGATAAACAGAACAGATAAATTCAGCCCTGTGGATGCAGCCCTGCTCTGGGGAGCTGATACTCTTACACACACACACACACACACACACACACACACACGACAGCAAAGCACCAACCAGTGCATTTGTTTCTTCCCTTTCTGCAGTGAGTGAGCTGCTGGGGCTGCAGTAACAGAACCACAGACTGGGTGACTCCAACAACAGAGATTAATGTTCTCATGGTTCTGGTGGCTGAAGGCCAAGATCAAGGTATTGGTAGGGTTGGTTCCTCGTAGGGCTTTGAGGGAAGGGGCTTTTTCTCGCCTCTCCCTGGCTTGTAGAGGGCCATTTTCCGTCTTCTCATGGTCTTTCCTCTGCATAAGTGTGTCCGGATTTCCTCTTCTGTCAGAGGAACCTGTCACCCTGGATCGTGGCCCCCTTGTGGATCCTGCTATAAGCTACTCACCTCTTTAGAGAGTCTCGGGGCCTGGGGGTGTGGCTCCGGGGCAGACTGTTGGCCTAGCTAGCACGGGACCTGGGTTTGGTCACTGCAAACAGGCTTCCAGTTGCCGTTCCATTTGGAGGCCCGGGGAGTCGTCTTCAGCCTGTGACCTGATGGGCCCAGTCCATCCCCTGCACTTACCTCTGGTATTAACCACCAGCCTTCTCTTCTCATTTCCTGCAGCTGTTGTGCTAAATCTGTAGGAAGACAGCACTGCAGTGTTGTGCTCTTTCTCTTAGACTGCTCCACACTAAGGATGTGGAAATTGCTTTAAGGTTTTCTCAAAAATGTGGCCGCTCTCGGGTGGCCGTCCCTCCTCAGCGAGTCAGATTCGCTGACCTCCCTTCTTGTCTTCCCGTGGTCTCCCTTGGTCTCGTTTCCCGTGGTGGCTGCTGGGGATGAACCCAGGAGCATCGTTCCTCCGACTTCCCTCTGGACTCCTCCCCTTTTCTGTTTTTCCCTTTGGGACAGGGTCTCACCTGTTCCTCAGCTGGTCTCCAACTTGCCGTGTTCCTGTGCCAGCCTCCTGAGCTGCCGGGATCCCAGGGGTGCGCCTCGGTTTGACGTGGAACAGAACAGTGAGTGGAAAAGGAGAAAGGGTACATGAAGCAGCCATTCGGTGCTGATAAAGGCCTCTTCATCTTTAAACACCGTCCATCTCTCCGTCACAGCACGTGTCTGCGGAGTTCAGAACTTTGGGATATAAATAGATATTGTCATTTCTTGGGAATATTGTTTCCTAAACTTATAGCTAATATGCATAGAGAAAAGCACACCAACCCTGGGCGGACTATTCAACGAGTTACGGTGAAAGGAGCTCTTTGGGTTAAGAATGTTGACAGGTCCCCTTCGCCTCCTGGTCACTGTTCCTCTCAAAGGTGAGTCCCATCAAGACCATTAGCTTCCCCACAGAAGTCTCATGCTTCTTCCCATTTACATCCCTGGAACCGCGCTCCGTGGACTGCGCTCTGTGGACTGTGCTCCGTGGACTGTGCTCCGTGGATTCCTGGTGTTCGGCTTCTTTTGCTCAACCTTTTGCACATGGGATTCAATCATGTCACTGGGTGTAGCAAGTGGTAGTTTCTCATTGTCACGTGGTGCTCTTTTTGTTTCTGGTACCAAGGATTGAACTCAGGGGCACTCACCACTGAGCCACATCCCCAGCCCTGTTTTGTATTTTATTTAGAGACAGGGTCTCACTGAGTTGCTTAGCACCTTGCTTTTGCTGAGGCTGGCCTTGAACTCATGAACCTCCTGCCTCAGCCTCCCAAGCCACTGGGATTACAGGCGTGCACCACACCACCTGGCCTATGTGTTTATTTCAATACACCACCCCGTGTTTATCTGTTCTGCAACTGGTGAACATTTGGGTTCTTTCTGGTTGCTGATTATTAGGAATAGAGCTGCTAAGAACGCTAGTTTCGTACAGACACATTTTTTTTAAAACAATTAAGAAATATTAAATTGGCAAGTAAAAATTGTGTTTATTCAATGTGTGTGGCATGAGGAATTGATAAATGCAGATGTTGTGACTTCCTGGTGACGTGTCTCTTGTGAACATATGTGTGCATTTCTCTTGTGAAAGGGAGCTGCTGGACATTGAGCACTAGTCAACATTTGTAGATGTGCCAGAGAGAGTTTTCCAAAAGCGCCTGCTGTAATTTCCCCCTCGCCAGCAGTGCATGGAAGGCCCATGTGTCACTGCAGCTGGGACCATTTTGGAGTCATCCTCTCAGAGTAAGAGTGGGATCTCATTGTGACTGTGTTTGTATTCCCATGCAGACAAGTGGATTTGGGTGTCTCTTCGTCTGTTTTATCATTCACATGTCCTGATCAGTGACACCACTTTGGGTAACCATGGGCACCACACTGTCCCCCACATCCCCAAACTCTTCTGGGCCTTCAGCCTGTGGTTGATGGGCTGATCGCAACCTGGTGCTGGGACAAAGAGTGGCTTTGCTTTGGACAGTGGAGATCTCCACTTATTATGGGAATCCTTGTTCACTCTCAGAAGTGTCGGAATTTGGACAGTTAATTTATAGTCACCCTGTGCTGCAATACTTCTCTGTCTGTCACTCATTCATTTATTCTGTCGAGGGTTGACTCTATGCCAGGTCGTGGAATCCAAAACTGGGGATGGAAAGATGCAAGAGGCATTTCTGCCCCTGCAATCTCAGGACTGAGGAAGGAACGGGTCAAGGCAGTCTTTTAAGGACTTAGTCCCAGCTCTGCAATCAGGACTCTGAATTCCAGTGGAGCTATGTTTCTGCAGGACGTCTGTGCTAATGAGATGACTTGTCAGACCCAATAGCTTAGGTTGATCTTTCAGATATGCTGGGAAGAGCGCCGGAACATAGGTTGGTTCCCAATCACTTAGAGAACTGGTGGTCTGTTTTCCTCCCTCTCTGTGAAATGCAGCTGGGTATCCTTGGGGGATCGGTCCCAGGACCCCCTCAGATACCATAATCCATGATCTCAAGTCCCTCGTGCAAAATGTGAATCATTTCCATGCAACTTATCAACTCTTGACTTCCAACCATCTCTAAATTATTTATAGTACCTAATACAACAGAGAAGCTATTACATTAGATATTTGTTACATTATATTGTTTAGAGAATAATGACAAGAAAAAAGTCTGAGCAAGTTTAGTACAGACACAATTTCTTTTTTTCCCCAGAATACTTTTGATCCGCAGGCTGAATCTGTGGCTGTGGACCTTGGGGCCGACTGGGCATATCCCTTGGGCATCTGTTGTCCTGGGGTCTTAACCTGAGCTGCCTATTTGTGGTCTCAGCATTCTGTCGTCATTAGCTTCCTACGTCATGTTTGGGGCAGAAGCAGGGAGTATTTGAATCGTGATGATGAGGGAGTCTCGTCAGGTTGAGACGAATGTCTTTAGAGAGACTGTTCTGGTCCCTTTGTCCGTGGGAAGGAGGCCACTCACCCAGCAGAGCACCCTGCTTTACCTAGCTGTGCCTGTTGTCACCTCTGCCCAGGTGCCCAGCTGTCACTCTGTGCCCTCCCTGTGGCAGACGGTAATGCCGTCTCGGAGTTGCCTGCTCACTGGCCCACTCTCCAGGCTAGATCAGCTCAAGATCCCTGGCATCCGGCGCGTGCCTGACACACGGCTGTTCTGATTGGTGAAAGCCTTCTGAATGAATGAAAATCAGCAAATAATACTAGGACCCACACCCACTCAGTCCCTCCGTCTTCTTTCCACGTGTGACGATACACCAAGAACCCATAATGTGGTGTCACAGAGCTGGGTGCTGGGTCATCTGAAAACAGACGTGACAGCTGCTCCGAGGGCTTCCTGCTGGGGGTGGGTGAGGGGAGACAGCCCTGCGGCAATCACTGGGGACTGTTCAGTTACAAACTGAGATCAGGGCTGAGAAGCAAGGGAACATGGGTTGCACAAACCTGACCCTGTTTTGGGGGGCTGGGAAATCTTCCTAAAAGAAAGTGCCTTTAAGATGAGATCTTAAGGATGAACCAAAATGAACTACGGCTGGAGGTAAGAGACAGGAAAGTGTTTCAGGCTGAGGTAATGTCTGTGCAAAGGCACTGTGGCAGGAGGAGGCACAGTATGCTGGACAAATGAAGTTTCCAGAAAAGACAGTCCTGGGGAGGCAGGCCAGGCCCAGATGCTCATGGCCTGGTGCCCTCTGTGAAGGTGCTGTAGGTTACGGGGAAGATCTGCACTTTGTAAGGATCATTACTATGCTAAGAAGTAGGTCATTATTTTGCAAATGTAAATAAAGAGAAAGAATCCGACCTGTATCCATATTTGACTACAGCAACCAAATAGCAGAAGAGAAGCTTCTAGAAGAGCTCCCATTCTCCATGAGGAGGAGTATGACCAGTTTCAGTCCTTAATGAACTCAGGTGTCTGAGCAGTAATTATCAGTAGGTGGTGATTTTTCAAAAGAGAAACAGACCAGGTTCTTGGAAGCACATTCCTGCCACCATGGGGTACAGTTATCAGCAAGACCATTCCTGAACCTGACCAAGCTCAAGAACCGGAGTGGCATGTGTTCAGGAAATCGAGGTGAGATAAATGTGCTGCCCACATCAGGAGGTGCACCCAGCGAATCCAGGTCCTGGGAAACTGTGGGACAAACACTCAGATTAGATCAACAAGGAAATAATTATAGGGGGAGGAGCGAGGTGGAGGGGACCGCATCAGTTAAGAGACTCCCACAACGTGTAGGCCCCTTTGCAATTCCGATTTGGACCCACGGACTGCTCTGCAAAGCATTTATGATACAATTGGGACACTCAAACCGTGGCCTGGTATTTGGTGACATTAAGGGATTATCACTAATTATTCTTAAGTGTGAGGATGTTATTTTGATCATGTTTACACAACAACAACGACGAGTCTGTACTTTAGAAGTCCATTTGGTCCTGAGCAGGCAGTTGTCGAAGCAGAACGGTGGGTCTGTGGGAGCTCATTTTCTTTCCTTTTCTGCTTTTGTGTGTGGTTGACATTTTTCATTTAAAAGAGTTTGGAAGTTATAGGGAAAAAAGTGATCACCATGGGTTTGACCCTCCCCACCCCAGAATCCTCAGTATGCTTCCGCTCAACTTTATCAGCTGGTCACATTTTATTGTACTGATATGCTAAAGAGCTTATTTTTAATATCTTAACATATTAGCACATTTTAACAACCACTAGACCAATTAATTTTTTGATAAACAAACATGTTGATACTGGGAAATTTGAATATCTAGGAGAAACTCAGTGAAGACAGTTAGTAGTACCAATAATCACCCCATCCTGGAGACAGCTATAGTTAATATTTTAGGGTATCCAATCTCATTAGAAATATATGCATATAAAACTAATTTTATCATAAACTGATGAGCCCCTTGATTCTTTTTTTTTTAAAGTTTAATGTGACCATTTCTCAAGGTATCAGTTCTTTTATAAACAAATTTTAGTGAATACTTCGTATTCTTATTTTTTCTTTCTTTTTTTTTTGTTAATATTTTGTTTTAGTTGTAGTTGGACACAATACCTTTATTTTTTATTTTTTTATGTGGTGCTGAGGATCAAAGCCAGTGCCCTGCTCATGCTAAGCGAGTGCTCTACCGTTGAGCCACAACCCCAGCCCCATGACTATTTAGTATTATATCAGACAAATATTTACAGCAAAATTTATTTAATCAATTCCTCCTGTTTAACATTTTTTTAAAAAAAATTTAGTATATAAACGATGCTGCAGTGAGTAGCCACATATATGGGTGTGTGTGTATATATATATTCATATATAGATATCTTTTGTGCCTCCTGATCCTGTATTTCCTCAGAGTAAATACACAGTTAAATTACAGGGCCAATGAGCACGTATTTTTGTAGTAATTTTATAGCCTTTGAAGCGTCGCCCCTGACTTGTATCCCCATGAGCTGGCTCTAAGCGTGCTTGTTCACTCTGTGCCCCACCAACTCCGAATATCATCTGTAAAAATTTTTAGCCACTTTGTTGATAAAAAAAATGGCATGAAATAATTTTTATTGTTATTTTTTCTGATTACCATCGAGGTTGAATATTTTCCCCTATTTTATTTTTCACTAGTCTTGCAGTTCCTGGACATATCTTATACATTTTTCTATTTGTATACGCTATATATTCTCTATCTATTAAAGATGTTCACTTTGGGAGTCATTAGCAACCATAGACCCCACGTGCTTTGAAATTCAGTGAATGGGGCTTTCTGATACATAGATTTATACACACACACACACACACAGACAAAAAAAACCATGTATACACATATAATGTCTATATACTAATATATATACATATAATGTCTCTGCATATTTACATTATAGATACTAATATACGTATATCTACATTATAGATACTAATATACGTATATATATATACACACACACACACCCCACACACACGCACATTAGTCTGTTTGCTCATGAATTTTCCTTTGTGTTACCATCTTTTCTGTTTCAACATTACTGTGTTTATCTGCCTTTTCTTCCCTATTGTTGGCTTCTTTTACTTCTGCATGTCATTTGGGTCTATGCTTAGAATAGGATTCCCATTATCCTTCTAGGAGGTACCAGTCATCCCAGAAACTGAACAATTCTTGTGACCTCCCTTATGTGTTAACATCTTCTCACGAGGCTTTTCCATACTGTTTCAGTGCCTGCCGTCTGTAGTCTTTATGAGTACAGCTCATGATTTAAACTTCACAAATCCATGGGTTGTTTCATACCTAAGCACCTGCCTGGCTAATTCCTAGATGGTCTGTACTTGGTGATGTTAGAGTGCATCGGCTCTCAAAGATGTAAGGGCTTTGGGGCTGGGATTGTGGCTCAGCGGTAGAGCGCTCGCCTAGCATGGGCGAGACCCGGGTTTGATTCTCAGCACCACATAAAAATAAAGGCATTGTGTTGTGTCCATCTACACCTAAACCATAAATAAATAAATAAAAGATGTAAGGGTTTTGTGGAGATGTGGTCTACACACCACCTGGTGGGCTTGATTTCTAACTGGTAGCCACAAAGCATACGTATCGCCTGAGCTACACTTTTATTTCCTATTTCTTCTCCTCAAGCAGGATGCTGACCACCTAGTGTTGTGCATTGCTTTTTAAGACAAGAAGCAGCTCTGTGGAGATCTCTGAATTAGGCACCTAGGAACGTAAACACTAACCTCCATTTTGTCATTATCTGGCTGGGCAAATGCTGTACCATTGAGCTACCTCCCTAGCTCCAGATCTGCATTTCTAAAGGCACAAGAAGGCCCCCAAATCAAGCCTCATAATCTGTGTTCTCGAGGGGGGTGGAAATCAGAAGGTAAACGGAACCCTAGGAAGTAAAACGTTATTAAAAGTGAAAACTAAATATATCTTGTGTTTCCTCCTACTCTCGCCTGGCATGGGCTCCGTATGGCATTTTAATTGTTCAGAATATCGGCTTTGTGTCCCCAGTCTATCAGGCACGATTAGAATAGAGCATGACCTCACTCTGCAGGGACACGCCACCTTCTATTTCAGACGTTAGTCTTCACACTTCTGAGGGGGAGGACGCAGTTTTATTTTAGGTCTATTTTGATAACAGATGACCCAACCTGAGTCTTTTGAACCTGGTCACGTCATTTTCACAGAAGCTGTTTCTTTTCTACTGACCTAAGAGGTCACTTAAGTCTGAAATGAAGTCTGCAACGCAACTTGAAGTTGAAAATGCTTATTGATTATGGGAAAGGATGGGATATCGATGACTTTGGGAAACCAGGCCACCATCTAACGGAGTGGTGTGGGGGATTCTGGGCTTCCTTAGTGGCTCTTGGTTTATGCCACTGCGTATCTAACCACAGGGCTTTCAAAAGCAACTGGACTTGCAGAAATAGCTCATGAAGTCATTTTCTATTTAAATGGTCTGCACTTTTTAGAATAAATACTCTTTAACTAGGACGATATTAATGTATGTCTTTGACAGCGACTGCATTGATAAGACAGCCTTTGCAAACACTTTTGTCAACCATCCAAGTATGGGCCTCTTATGACAGATTGTTGTGTGTCTGAAGGAGCTATTGTGTCAACAATGGGCATCATAATGAGTCTAAATATCTGACTCAATGGAACAAATGCATTTTAATGGCATGCCTTTTACTTTAAAAGGATGTACCAAAATAGAGAGAGAGTCTGAAAGCAGGGCATTATTGTATAATGAAAGACTAATATATGGGCAGTTCTTGCTAAAGAACTGGGAATGAAAATCGACTTAGCGGGGAGAAAATCTCTCCCATCAGCAAACCACAGATGCAGGGGCCGAGATGCAGGAGCTAGTGGGGCACCCCAGCTCCCTTCCTGGGTGCTCGAACCTCCTCCAAGCAGCATGCTCTGGCCTCCCTGGGTCACATTTGCTCTGTTTACTAAAAGACCACAGAGGCAATTCAGGAATAAATGGTTTCATTTGACATTTAAATATTACCTGTTTAGCTGGGTATGGTGGGCAGGCATATGCTTGTGATCCCAATGGCTTGGGAGGCTGAGGCAGGAGGATCATAGTTCAAGGCCAGCCTCAGCCACTTAACAAGGTCCTAAGCAATTTAGGGAGACCCTGTCTCTAAATAAAACATTTTAAAAAGGGCTGGGGATGTGACTTGGTGGTTAAGCACCCCTGGGTTTAATCCCCAGTACCCCCCCTCAAAAAAAAAAGACCTTTTAAGTGTGCTATTGAGGGAGACAAGAGCAAGTTAGAGACTGAGCTAAATCTCTCCCTTGTTTAGGAGAGTGCTTGAGGGGTATCGTTTTAGAACCAGGGCCCCAGCTTTTCACATCTAAGGTAAAAGCTACATAATGATAATAATTTCATTGGCTATCGACAGTCCTGCACTTCTGGAATTGATTTCGAAGGGCTGTATATTGTTTATATTATTTGTAAGAGAACTAGAAATTTGTGGAATTATAATGTGGTACATTTTCTGCATTTATATTACTCTATTCATCAGGTGATTCTCTCAAGGCCACAGAAACCCTGCAACCCTGTATGCAAATACTTCTACCCTGAAAATACTGGGCGTATGATGTCAACCTTGGGGTTATTTCTTCTTTCAATTTTTTTGATACTGGGGATTGACCCCAGGGGTGCTCTCCACTGAGGCACATCTTCAGCACTCTTATTTTATTTTTATTTATTTATTTTTATATTTTTAGTTGTAGACGGACACTACACCTGTTATTTTTTTTTAAATTTATTTAGTCTTTTATGTGGTACTGAGGATCGAACCCAGTGCCTCACACATATTAGGCAAACGCTCTACCACTGAGCCACATCCCCAGCCTCTTTTTTTTTTTTTTTTTTAATTTGGAGACGGGGTTTTGCTAAGTTTCCCAGAATGGCCTTGAACTTGTGACTCTCCCGAGTAGCTGAAACTTTAGGCACGCACCACTGCACCCTGCTCACGTTTTTTTCTTACTGCCTGTGATGATCCACATGATTTTTTAATGTGAGATTTGCTGGCTAAAAGCAGCAACAACTGTTTCACCCCAGGCCTCTTGGGAGGCTGGACCCCTTGGCAGGTGGAATAGAGGGAACTGGAAGGGGACTGGCACGTAAGGTGTGTTATTTTCTGGCAGGGCTTGCTGCTGACCCGAGTGGCCCTGGGTTGTCCCCGCACACTGCTGGCTCCTGACTGCCTGCCGCTGTTCCATGCTCTGTCCCTCAGATGCCTCCTTTTGGTGGCCGGCAGCCTCGCACAGGCAGAGATGCCCTTTGAAGGAATACTGTGTGATCTGCAGTCTCTTGTGGGTGCAGGCTGAGAAGAGATGAACAGCCATAAGAGTTAGATGAGCCCTGCCAACAGAGCGGGGAGGCAGGGTTGTGTGATGGTGGCCTCTGGGTCCTTTGTCATGAAGCATCTGGGTGGCTTTCGGAGTGACACAGAGCAGGGGCTCGGTGATCTGGAGCACACATTTCCTAGTCTCCCAGGCTGAAGGCAATAAGACCCCCCCCCCCCGCTCGGGAAGTGGCATGGATCAGCTACTTGGGTGCAAGTGACACGCCCTTAGAGCGCTTCTCTGGGCTGTCACTCAGACCACGTCACATGGACCTTACGTTGTGTGCCTCAGGCTGCCCGTGAGACAGTGCTGGCCCGGAGCACAGGTGGCTGAGGCTCCATGAGCCAGCAGACTCTGGATGCCGGTCGGTGAAGGACAGGAGTCAAAGAGCTGTCCCCTCTCTGCTGCGAGTTCCTGACCTCCAGGCCCCTCTGTGTCCTGTCCCCACTGAAAGAGGCCTGGAATGCCCACACAACACAAAGAGGACATTCTTTCAATTGGCTCAAGAGAAAGAGGGGCAGAGGTTACCGAGAGAACAGGGAAAGCCGGGCTTTGGGGCTGAGGTGGACGGAGCGCTGTCTGATGGGGAGGGTGGCCCCTGCGGGGAGGTCACGCTCCTGCCTTGCAGAGGCCCAGGAGCAAGTGTCCTCTCCCAGAATCCCAGTCTGGATTGCAGGGAACAGAAAGGGGTCCTTTGTGTTTGGGCAAACTGCGCATTCCAGAGGCTGATTTGGAGGAGGCCGATTTGTGAGTGATGGAGGGGGCCTTCTAGGGGGAGGCATCTTGTGGAAGACGGAGCAGGGCCGGGGGGAGAGGGAGGTGAGGCAGATGCCAGCTGGGACTGCAGCGTCTGGTGCCCGGTGCAGCTGTGGATACAGTAGGCGCCTCATAACTACTCACTGAATGAATACTTGGTGGCAGTCTTTGGGGTGTTATTTGCCCCATGTGTTTTAGTAACGAAGTATTTTAAAGGAGTCTTAAAATTTTCCTGCACCATCTGAGGGCCTCAGCAGTGAGTGGCAGACGTTGCTCCAGAGTGACGCTCACCACCAGCAAGGAGCCTGGGTTCTTGAAAATGTGCCGAGGCCGGTTTTCTACTTTGGGTTTTCCTTCTTAGAGGAGATTTCAAAGTGCCCTTGGGAGCGGCTGGCCAGGAGGAACTGCTGCCGGTGACCGAAGGCCAGCCCTGCCCATGTCTGGCTTAGACAAAGATAGAAAAGTGCGTCTGGGCCTCGCCACCCCCTCCCGGGCCAAAACCACTCACTGGCACCAGAAACTTGTCTCTGTGTTTTTAAAGTATCGTAGCCTGTAATTCTGTGCACTAAATTTGCCCGTGTTGACATTGGCAGCAGTCTGAACACTGCAGACCCACCGTGTGACCCAGGAGGGTGGCCTCCGAGTGGCTTCAGGGTGGAGGCATCCCGGAGCCGTGCTCCTTCAGGAGACCCGGGCACACCTGCCAAGCACCCGTTGGCTAGCCTTTGCTGAGATAAACTTGCTGAACAGTAGACATCATTGGCACAGTGTGGGAAAAACTGGGGACAGGGCACTTGGGAAACATTAACTCACAGTTGGCAAACACGGGGTGAACCCAGTGCCGTGTCAGGCTCTCTCCTGTGTTTGGGGTTGTGGGTGCGAATCAGGTGGCCACTCTTCTCTTTAGGGACACACGGAGTGAACTTCACTCTTCTCTGAGGGAAGTCAGAGCACGATAAGCAACAAGTTCATGAGTGACTTATTTTTGGGGTAGCCTCTGTGCAAGCCCCTCACAAACCTTTCTCATTAAATGCTCTGAAAACCTCTGGGAAGGATTTTTTAGATGTGGAGACTCAACTTTTGAGGGTTTGGTTGTCTTGCCAAGGGCCATTTTGACTCTAAACCAGCGAGCCTCTGGCTAGTATATCCCAGACGCTCCTACCGATTCTGATGGAATCCATCATGTTTGAGGCCAAGGGGAGAGCTGCGATACAGTGTATTAGATCCTCCCAGATTCTGTCTCTGCACCCATTTCTCACTGCTGCATTGAATGGTGGGCTACATCGTTGACTGGGCCACAGTGTTCTTTCTACATGTAGGTCTTGCTTGGAAAAAAAAAAAAATCTTTGTTTTCCTGAGTCCATGGTCAAGAATCAGTTCTCATAGATAACAAATAAATTAGCCTGATGTCAAGAGAAAACACTTGTTTTATTCTGGGAAAGAAACCTTGGAACTTAAGTCTGAATTTTATTTAATGATTAAAAATGAGATGATTTTTTTATCAGTCATTTCTTCTAAATGATTTTTTTTTATTTAAGAATTCAGAGATTGATATTATCTCAGGCAGTCGCATTTCTCTGAAGGACATTCAGGCTTGAATATTGAGTAGCTAGCTACAAGTTTGACAAATTGCGTGTTTTAAGTAACTAATAAAATGGCAATATTCACTAGCAAAAAACACTTACCAAGGGTACTACTCATTTCTACTACTCTGCATGCATATTTTTCCATTAAAAATATATATATTTTAGGGTTGGGATTGTGGCTCAGTGGTAGAGCGCTCGCCTAGCATGTGCGAGGCCCTGGGTTCTATCCTCAGCACCACATATAAATAAATAAATAAAATAAAGGTAGCTAGAGGCACAGAGCTATACAAGCAGACCCCTGGAATTCATTCATCTTGCTTAACTGAAGTTTTTATAGCTGCTGCTCAGTAGCTCCCCATTTCTTCCCTCTCTGTCCCCTGGCGACCCCCATTCCACCCCGCATCCCTGAATTTCAACACTGTAGGTGCCTCCGTGAGTGGGATCTGTGGCTTCTGTCTTTGCCTGCGTTAGTTTACTTCCTTAATGGTCTCAAGTTTGTCCATGTTGCTGAATGTTGCAGAATCCTTCTTTTTAAAGATATGCATGTATCTACACGTGTCCTCTTTTCTCTGTCCGTTCACCTGTGGGTGACATTTGGTTGTTTCCACTTCTTGGCTGGAGCATGGGAGAGACTCATGGACTGCTGGTATCTCTCCGCAATCCTGATTTCGGTTCTTTCGGGTGGATCTCCAGGAGTTGGACTGCAGGTCCCGTGGGCGTGGAAGCTCCTCCGTGTTGGTGTCCACGGTGGCCACCCCAGCTCACATCCCACCAACAGTGCCCCGGGTTCCACTTCCTCCACAGCCCCACCAACACCTACCTTTCTTTGTCTGAGGTCGCCTCCCTAACGAGCATGACGGGATAGCTCCTTGTGGTTTTTTGATTTGTGTTTTGCATTTCCTGGATGACCAGTGGCATCAAGCAAAAAGCACAACAGACCAAACGTTCAGCAGAGTGCAAAGGCAGTCCCTGGAATTTGGAGAAGATGTTTGCAAACCACACATCTGATAAGGCATTGCTCACCAAAAGAGTTAAGGAACTCCCACAATTCAATGGCAAAAAACCCAAAGACATACTAAACTGCAAACCCGATTAAAAAATGGGCTAAGGACTTGAACAGACATTTCTTCCAAGATGCACAAATGACCAGCAGGTGTAGGAGAAAATACTCAGTGTCTCGATAATTTCTCTAAAATCTCTCTCCTTTTTTCTTCTTGTACCAGAAATTGAACCCAAAGGCACTCAACCCCTGAGCCACATCCCCAGCCCTTTTTATTCTAATTTTGAGAAAGGGTCTTGCTAAGTTGCTTAGGGCCTCACTAAGTAGCTGAGGCTGGCTTTGAACTTGTGATTCTCCTGCCTCAGCCTCCTGAGCCCTCTAAAATCTTACTACCTGTCCTTAGGTGCAGTCACAGAATTGGAAGGCACTTCCTTCACAATCAAGTTGGGCATGCCTGCCTTTCCCTGGGGGCCATGGTGCACATTTAATTTTAAGTAGTCCTTTAAAATACACTGTTTTATGTGCATTTTAAAGTGGCAGCTCTTTTGTACCCAACGACTGCTTCACAGGAAGTGAAAAGGAACTATCTTGTTCATGCACCACTGCAAGATGAAGTGTGTGTGTGTGTGTGTGTGTGTGTTTACTGTGCGTGCGTGTGTGTGCACACTCTTGCCACCAGCGTGGATCCGGCACATGCGTGTGAGCTGGTGTGCTCGGGAGGGAGGAATTCCCTGTGGCTGGAGGCTTGGAGTGTTCTAGGAGGACTGCTTCACATGCCTCGTGCACATCTTAGTTTGTCTGGGGACTGCTGCTCAGAACTCTGCCATCTGTAGGGGGTGGGAACCCAGTCTCAGTCCTGAAGAATTCATCTGTTAATTTTCTTTTCTTTCTGACTTGATGGCACCATTGTGGTCGCTTCTCCTCCCTTTCCAATCAATAACATCTCATTTTCCATTATTACGTCTTAAGTCGACTGCAGTGGTGGCAAGCTGTTACACTTTCAGTTTGGAAATGGGAATGGCTGGGAAATCAAAGTAGCAGGAGTTCCAGACAGGCCGGCCGTCTTCCCCGGGACCTGCTGAGGTGGGAGCTCACCTCTATCTGCCCACAACCCAGGCCCTGCCGCCCCGTCACATGTAAGGCCCTGGAGCTCGGGCAGGGGCAGCTCCTGAGCTCTGGGCCTGCTCCTTCCTCCTATTTAGTGCTGCGTCTGGGCTTCACATTTGAGAGAAAGATGGGGGGTTTTGGAAGCAGAGTCTTAGTCCTCTTTGGATATCAGGAAAGAGATATTTGACCATCAGTAAAAATCACCGAGAATTTTCTCTGCTGCTCTTCTTTGCCTAATTGTGAGAATGACGGATTGGGGCCACCAGCTGGTCTTTTGGCAAATAGAAGAAATTTCCTGAAGGGTAATTTCCTCTGAGTCTCTTAGAGGTTTCGATGCTTTGTTTGATCTCTAACAGAAACACTTTTTTGGATGTGGGATGTGAGTTGGGCCAGTGTTTCTTGCCTTTTACCAGAGCACTTCAAATTTAGAAAAAAACAGAGTAGTTAGAAAGGTTGTATGGGAACCTCCCTTGTAGAGACATTTGGATGTTAGGGGAATGTGTCCTGGGGTGGAGGAGGAGTGTGGTTTGAGATTGGCCTGGTGGGATTGTGCAGCCTGGGCCTCTAGTCCCAGCAATCTCCGTGGGGCCACTGTCCCTAACCGCGGGGTCTCTGGGGTGTCGTCAGAGCTGGGTCTGGGTACGTGGGACTTCCTCTCTCCTTTCCCACAGGTGTCTGTCTTGGGCCAGTGTGAGCCATGGTGGCTCAGGCTGCGAACAAAGTGGGGAACAGTGGAAGCTCAACACTTGGGACACTCAACAGACTCCTTTTCAGGGAGGTGTGTCCCTGAAAAAGCACAGGGAGTTAAAATGCACACGGGGGCTTATTTCCTCTGGCAAAGTGCAGTATGATCCTTTTTTTTTTTTTTTAATGACAAAGAAAAACCCTCAGGTGGAGGTTTGGCCTCAAGGAGCAGATTGAACTAATTTCAGGGGTAGGAACTGAGCTAGTCTTGTTGACATCCATTTCTTCCTTCTGTCTCTTCCTCCTCTGCTTTCCCCTGCTCCCACCTCCTTCAAGGTCATTCTGTCAACCTTTTGCTTTCCTAATATTTGTGTGTGTATATGTACATCCTTGTGTGTGTGCTGGGGACTGAACTGGGGCCCTGTGCATGGGAGGCAAGCACTCTACCAGCTGAGCCACGCCCCCAGCCTGTCTGTACCTCTTAATATAAATGTAGCCTGTGCACCTGTATTAGTTTCCCATGGCTGCTGTAGCAAAGTGCCACAACAGAGAGGCACTCCCTCCCAGTCTGAGCACTCCTTGGCTTGTGGCCGTAGTGCTCCCGTCTTCAGGACCAGCATCTTTAGATCTCTGCCTCTCGGTCCCATTGCCTTCTGCCGCCGGGTCAGGGTAGCTTATCTTCTCTGGAGCTGGTGTTGAATTGACTGCCCCTGTACTGGTGGTGGGAGGTGGGGTTATAAGAGGTGATTAAGCCGTTAAGTTTTCACCTGCTTGATTATTGCAAGTGGGTTGCTATAAAGTGGGGCTGCCCCTGTTGTTTGTCCCTTTCTTCTGACACCCCCCATGTTAGGAAGCAGCTCGGACCCTCTTAGATGAGGCTGCCCTGTCTTGGATTTCCCAGCCTCCAGAACTGTGAGCCAAAGTAAATCTCTCTTCTTGATAAGTTACGTAGTCTTAGGCATTCTGTTAATAGTGACAAAAACCAGACTAGTGGGGCCTGGTGGCCTCCCACTGCAGACCCTGCTACTATGGAGGCTGAGGCAAGTGAGACACTCGAGCCCCAGAGCTTGAGGCCAGCCAGGGCAACAGAGTGAAACCCCGTGTTATGGATTGGAAGTGACGTGTCCCCCAAAGGCTCACGTGTGCGACAATGCAGGAAGGTTCAGAGAGCAAATGATTGGGTTGTGAGAGCCTTAACCAATCAGTGAATTAATCACCTGATGGGATGGAGTGGCAGCTGAAGGCAGGTGGGGTGCGGCTGGAGGGGCGGGGCACAGGGGGCATGGCCTTGGGGTATATATTTGTATCTGGCAGGTGGTATTCTGTCTCTGCTTCCTGATCATCAAGTGAGCAGCTCCCCTCTGCCCCACTCTCCTCCCCGGAGCCCCAGGGGATGGAGCCAGTCCTCTATGGTTTGAGACCTCTGAAACCGGGAGCCTCCAAATCAACTTTTCCCCTCTACAGTTGTTCCGAGTAGGTCTTTTAGTCTCAGAGGCGAGAAAGCTAAAACACCCTGTCCCAAAATGAAGCCTGACTAAGGTGTGTTGTTGTCTCTCTTCTAGTGACACTCGTGACCCGGTGTGTAGCTCAGTGGTAGAATACTTGTCTAACAATCTGTGACACCGGTGAGTGTATTTAGGGAACACCTGGTGTCCCAGGGCAGTCTCCCACCTAAAGGGCCTTATTTCAGTGGCACTGGCAAAGATCCCTTTTCTGGGTAAGATAACATTTACGGTTGGTTTCCAGGGATCAAGGTCTGCTGTCTTTGGGGCTATTATTCAGCCTCTGATAGTACTACTGGTCATGCAACTTGCCTTTTAAGAAATCTCACTGTATATTTTAGAGACCTCCCCGCCCCCTGGCTGGTTAGCATAGAACTTTCTCACTTGATGTCATTGCTATAGTTTTTCCAGGATAGGCATTCCAGATTTTGTTTTTATGTTCCTAAGCTGATGAGTAGTGTTTCAATTTTTTTTTTTTTCACGGTGACCAACGTGCAGCGATGGTGGACAGAAGGACTAAGAGGACAATCTGCACTGCCTCTCTGGGGAGAGGGATGGGTCCATCATGTCCTCCTAGGCTAGCCCAGGGCTTTTCCATTGCATGACCTAAACCACTGTACTTTCCCTGCGGATTGTCCTGATGGCTGCTGTGGAAACAGTCTGCAACACCAGCTGTTGGGCCTTGGTATTGACCGCGTCTCCCAGGACTCAGGTACCTCCCATGGGCCTAACCCTAGTACCCAGCTCCAGGGTTCCTGTGGGTGTTGGTGAGTTAGTACCTAGAGAGCCCTCAGAATAGGCTGGTGGCAGGTCTGGGATTCATCCCCCGGCTATGCTGACTCCCGAGTCTGGGGAAACTTGGCCTCCCCACCTCTCCCCTCCCTCTGTGGCCTCCTGCTTCTCCCCCCACCCGACCTTCCTCTCCCCCCAGCAACCTGCCTACTTATTAAAACAGCTGCAAGGAAGAGAGGGTGGTTTTTTTTTTTTTTTTTTTTTTTTTTTGCACCTCCAGTGAGCATGTGTGACTAGAAAGACTAAAATTCACCTCAGCGAGAAGCAGGCTGGGAAGACCTGAAGCTGCCTCGCCCTGCAGCCTGACGAAGCTGACCCCCACTGAGCCGACTGTCCCAGGCCGTGGTTGCAGCTGGAGAGTCAGCAGAGGTATCCAGGGCGAAAGTCTGTAAGACAGATTCTACTTGGTGACCTCAAAGACTTTCCTCTTCGTTTTGTGGAAAAACTATGCTGTCGATTCCAGAACTTTCTATCTATATTTGAGTGTGCATGAACACGTGTTCATATTTTAAAGCCCTTTACTACAGACTTGCTAAATTTAAATCGTGTGTGTTGTTCATCTTAGGGGATATTTTAATAGCACACATTCAAATGTTCTCAGGAAACACAATGTAACGTTTCTGAATCATCTCTCCTTTTTACTAGTTCACCTTTCTCTAAACTCCCTGTGGATTTGACTCCTGACACAGGTGATCTAAACAGTGCTCTGGCACACCCATATGCCTGCACAAGGTCTGGCTCACGGCTTTTGTCTTCTCCTGGTTTCAGGTGACAAAGTCCTACATGCTTTGAAAAAATTTTTTTTTAATCATCTAAAATTAGTGAGACACTGAGGTTTGCAGTTACGTAATATCCAGAGCTGAAAATATAAAAACTGAAGCTACAACGACAGCCCTTGGAATAGGCCAGTGGACGGAGGCCTTTCTTTTGGAGATGAGTGGAGATGTCACTGGGGAGGGCAGTGGATTTCTCTGGGAGGCCGGGAGGCGGCCACTTGGTCCCAGAACTGACTGAAAGATGTCTCCTTGGCCTCCCTAGACCTAGAGGGAAGTTCAGGCTCTGCTGGGTTGGCCCTGTTTGCTGTCCCCGTCCTTTTTCCTGCGTTTGATGTGGAGCTGGTGAGGGCAGATCAATAATTCATATCATGGCGTCAGCCTCCTCAGAAACCCAGGCAGGCCTCGTCGAGGTCTGGATCCAGAATCCTTCTGAATTAAGCCCTGAATCATTATGAATATAAAACTCGGGTGGAGCTCCTGCCTGTGGTGTGTGCACTGCTAGATTTTGAAGCAGAATGATTTGTGGGTCTCTTTACTGGTTCCTCTTTTGGGGTCTAATGCAGACTGCATGGAGGAAATGGGAAGTTCTAGGTCTCTCTCTTTTTTTTTTTTTTAAACAACCATGACTAAGTGTCTCTTATGGGTCTGATAAAATTCAGTAGACAAAATAAGTAGTGTCTGGAGCCTCAGTTTTCCAATCTGTAAAATTAAGATGTACACAGAAAATTCCAGCTTTAAATTCTCTTCTTTGAGAACTCGTGTGCAATGTGTAATATTTATGGGGCTAAACTTAACCTGCATTCTTGCCTCTTTTTGGTTTATCAGTCACAGAGTTTTTTTTTTTATCAGCCTACACTCTGCCAATCCAAACCTTGTAATAGCCACAGTGCGGCAAGGTCTGATGTCCCATTATTATTTCTTTCACCGGAGGACGCTTCAGCTGGATGGATCTATCATAGCCGTTGATACGCTGGTGAGCCCCCATATCCATCAGAAAAAAATCCATCACACTTCTGACTACTTTCTCCTCTCCAAGAAAATGATCTTTAAGAGAATGACAAGTAATATAGACTTTACCGTTCTTAAGGCATTGGAGAAACTGCATCTGAAATAAAATCAATACATGATGCAGTAGTTTATTTACATTTAAAATATTGAATGGCAAAGCATTTTATCCAAGATTTTGGTATCAGACACACATCCCAGACCTCGATGAAGTGGAAGGCCCATGCAATGGGAATATGGGTGCCTAGTACCTGGTTGTGCTTGGTTAACCCCTCTGTCTAGCTCCACTCGCAGACCAGGTAGACTCTTGAGCACTCAAGTGCAGATGTTAGAGTTGGGACCTTTAGGGACTTGGTGTGTTTTTGTAAGTTCCATCCAATAATCTCATTTTAAATGACAGTGAGTTTACCAGGGAGAGTCTGAGTTGGCTGTGCCCCGAGTGTGTGCACTTGGTCAAACCTTTCCCTCTCTGGGCTTTAATCCTCACACGCCCATACTGTGTGTGAAGCGAATCCAACACTCTGTTTTATAGGTAGGGTTATAAATTACGTAGTGATTTTACATCTTTTTAGAGATTTTCTTTTTTTTCAAAAAAAGTTCTGTAGCAGTTTATATAGCGTGAAAATGGCTGGTCCTTGAAACTTGGTTTAATTGGCCAATAAAACCAGATGGGGCCTAAGGCTTTTGCTTGGTGTAGATCACTTTATATACTACTTTCTTGTGTGTTTTTTTTTTGGGGGGGGGAGGGGTTTGTTTCATTTTTTGTTTGATGCTGGGGATTGAACCCAGGGCCTTTCACGTCTAGTACTGACTGACACTCCCCAGCCCCTTCTTTCTGTATTTCTTAATTTCTTCTGGAGCATTTGTTTACTTTTTCCTTTTTATCAGAGCTCACTGGTTATACATAGTGGCTGGGTTGGTCCCGACAAACACTCACATGCATGGGAATCGACTGCAGTTCACGATCCCCCGTTTTGTATTGGCTTACTTTTGAGGATCGAAATCTGTGTAGAAAGCCACCACTTTCATTAAGATTTTAAAGCTCTATCATGAAATTATGTATGTAATCTTGATTTACACCAAAAAGAGGCAAGAACGCCAGTTATCAGTCACAGGATTTTTCTTTTTCTCAGCATACACTCGGTCATCCAAACCCTGTAATAGCCACAGTGCGGCAAGATCTGATGTCCCATTATTATTTCTTTTCTAAATTTTAAACACATGATCATGCCCACCTCTGTTCTGTGTGGTCTTCAGTCTTGGCCTCCTCCAGCCTTGCTAGTGTAGCCCAGTGGCCTCTGTCCCCGAGGTGAGGTGGTGCAGTGGTGTGACCTGCCCCAACCCGTGCGTGGTCTCCAGGGCAAGCGTGTGGACACAGGGCCTGGGGAGGTGTGTGGCCTGGCCATGAGAGGGAGCCATGACAAGGGTGTCAGCTCCATCCTGCCCTGTGGTGCCCTTCCTGTGTCACCTCAGTACGGGGCCCTCGTCAGGTGCCAGCACCGTGCTCCTGGCCTTGCGGCTTCCAGAGCCACGAGCCGACTCGCTGTCTGTTCTTTAGGTAGTGCCCAGTCCCAGGTGTTATGGCAACAGGAAGTGGACTCGGGCTCGCAGTCCCAGGTGGGCCGGATCCACTGGCCTGTGGCCCTCCTGTGGGGCAGCAGGCCCTGGGGCTCCCCTGTGAGTCCTGTCCTTCATCCTGCTCTGGAAGGGTCCTGGATCGGCCACCTTTTATGTCGGTGACGGTTTCCCGCCCAGCCGCGTGGCCTCCTCCAACTCCCAGCGCCTTTGCTCTGCGTGGTCACGGGGCTCATGGCCACCGTCACTGGCTGGCTTCCACAGGGCTCTTCCCGCTTTGATCACTCCGGTGCGAGCTTCGACAGAGACTCTCCCCGGCTTCCTCAAAGCCTTCTGAATCGAGGCTGTCACATTTAACGTGACTTTGTTGAAGGTGGAGGAGGGCAGAGAGCTGCGGCACAGAGGGTCGCTTCCAGCCAGCTGTGGGAGGGGTTGTTGTTGGAATGCAGAGGCCCAGGCCATCCGTGAGGCGGGCCAGGGGCTCACTGGACTCGGAGAGAAGCAAGAGTTTTCCTTCCTTCACTTCCTTGGTTGAGATCTGTCCCTTCTCAGGATGACTGATGTGAAGAATACACGTCCTCTTCAAGGAGAGCCATGGGTTCCCCGCAGAGCTGTTAGCCTAACTTCAGCTCCAGCCAGACACCCCAATAATGCAGGTTTTAGCTCTGAGTGTCCACATTGAATGTTCAGGGATGTTGATGAGGAGACCTCAGGAGCTGTGTATCATTCTTTGTGGGGGTGCACTTGGTGTTGGGGAGCAGACCTGAGCCCTCATCAGATTATTACAGCCGTCCAGCACGTGGAGAACCACCTCTGGTGTCCCCCGCCAGGCCATTGCTTCAAGTCTGCACCCGTCTCGTGGAGCATCCATGGTCTCATCTAGGAGGAGCTTTGCTTCAGTCCTTGCTCTGTTAGCAAACAGAAGAACCTTTGTGTCTTCCTGTCACACATCTGTCGCTTCCTGTCTTTGAAGGGCTGCTTGGTGGCAGTTGTCTCTGGGGAGTACTTTGCTGTCAGTACCCTGTTGTCCAGATCCCCACAGCATGGCCTCCGTAGAGTCTCCGTCTCCTAAGAGGTCTTTGCATAATTAAACTGCACATTGGGTCAGTCTTCTAGGAAAAGGAATAATCTCTACAAAAGGGTATTTAGTTTCTACAAAGAGAGACTTTTCTCCCAAGGAGTAGCCACATGGTTGTACTATGTATCATACTCTCAAAGAGATTTGAACAATCTCAAAGCCAAGATATAGCTGGTCTAAAT
The DNA here is from genome assembly GCF_001458135.2 of Marmota marmota marmota. NCBI lineage: Eukaryota > Metazoa > Chordata > Mammalia > Rodentia > Sciuridae > Marmota > Marmota marmota. The sequence goes on from NW_025999913.1 coordinate 16,246,536, forward strand.
TCTTGCTGCTTTTTTGTGGTGCTGGGGATTGAACCCAGGACCTTGGCTTGTTAGAAAAGTGCTCTGTCACTGAGCCACGCCCCCAGTTCTTTGTATGGGATTTTATTTTGAGTCGGGGTCTTGCTCAATTGCCCAGGCTGGCTTTGAACTTGACATCCTCCTGCTTCAGCCTCCTGAATCATGGGGTTCCAGGCGTGCGCCACCATGGCTGGCATAACTAGTTTATGTTCTCGAAACCACGCATGCTCCCATCTCCCAGCAGCCTTTGCAAGGTGGAAGTTTTCATGAGGACTTGGAGCCTGGCTGGGGGTGGCTTTCCTTTCTTCGTCCTGTCCTGTCCTGTCTTGTTGTTCTAGCTATCTCAACTGTCTCCTGTTATTCTTGGAGCCAGACATCCACCCTGGCACTATGTGGGGTTCTCTACGTCCCTCTCAGGTTCCCTGGACGCTCTCCGTCCTGGACTCCCAGGGCGGCTGCTCTGCCTGGCAGTGCCTGACTAAAGGTTTGAGACTCATGGCTCCTGTAGGCAGCACAGGATGCTCAGTCCAGCCCAGGCCTGGTGTGGAGGTGGGACAAAGTCATTCGTGGGGGGATTGCAGCTTTGGGACTCGGGGACGAAGGCACAGTCTAGAGGCCTATGATAAAAAGGATGTTCTGGGAGGGTCTCTGCTGCCCGCCTCTGAGCGCAGTGTTTTAGTTTGAGACCAGATTGCTGTTTGCCATCATGAACTGTTCTTCTGTCTCGTGAGGCTCCCCTTGCCAGGGGTGTGTGCTAGGGCTTTGAAAGCAACCAGATGGACGGTTTCCAAGCCCATTCCTCAAAGAAAACCCGAGGGTGAGGAATTTGGGTCACTGACATAGCAGGTTGTCCATTTTCTCGGGAATGGAGTGGCCAAGACTCTTACTCCATCTCACACTGTTCCTCAGGGGGTGGTCAGTGCCAGGGAAGATGCTCTTCAGGATTTCCATCCTGACTGTTGCCCACCTTTGCTCGCCAAGTTAATGTGTGTCTCTCTTTTCATTGGTATTTTCTAGAAATTCTAGACCCAAGCTCTGTACTGCACACGTAACTTTACAAATTTCTAGAAATGTGGATTTTTTTTAAAAGTGCTGGGGATTTAATCCAGGGGTGCTCTGCCACCAAACTATGTCTCCAATCTTTTTATTTTTGTTTTGAGGCAGGATCTCACTAAGTTGCTCAGGCTGACCTTGTGATCCTCCTGTCTCTCAGCCTCCCGAGTTGCTGGGGTAACAGGCATGGCTCCGACACCCCAGCTAGAAATGTGGATTTTATACACGTATGACTTGTGATCATTTAGTTATTAACAGGGAATTCCAGCCAGGCTCCAAGTCCTCACTCTAGCCCCTTGGGCTGGGGCTACAGCTTGGTGAAAGGGGCTCGTGTGCCATGCATAGAACTCTGGGTTCAATCCCAGCATCCCTCCCACATGCAAATTTAAGGACAGTCTTTCCCAGCTTGTTAGCCAGCTTTCCATCACTGTGACAGAACACCTGGAAAAAATTCAATTTAGAGGAAGAAAAGTTTCTTTGGACTGATTGGTTCAGAGGTCTCAGTCTGGGATCACTGGGGCCTATTCCTTTGGCAAGGCACAACATCACAGAGGGAGGGTGGTGGAGCAGGTGTCCTCAGCTCATGACAGGAAGCAGGGAGGAACGGGCGGGGTCAAGGTCCCAAGGACCTGCGCCCTCAAGTAGGTCCCACTTCCTGTTTCACCACCTCTCAAGAGTCCACTGAACTGTGCGTCCATCAGTGGATTAATCCACTGATGAGGTCAGAGCCCTCTTGATCTGATCCCTTTCCCAAGCCTGACCCAGGACTTTGCTACATGGGGACCAAACCTTCAACACATGAGCCTTTGGAGCACCCTCCAGATCCAAACCATAGCACCTGGTGACTTTCAGAGTGTGAAGTTTCACATAAATTAAGCATAAAACATGGAAGGATCTAATAGAATTTAAGATGAAAGGCTCTTTCAAGTTTCACGTCAACTTTTAAGTTATCAGTTATTTTATTATAAAAGATTTGATGGGCCCCTTCAGCACTGTGAGGTGTCCTACTTTGAACCGGATTAGAATGTTTTGCAACCCTTATCAACACCTTAGTGGAAACCACAGAAGATGTCAAGACATCTAGAGGACCAAGGCTGGGCACCAGTACCTCAAACAAAAACTTCACCAAAGCACCCAGGGTTGAGGCCCAGCATGGGTCGGACAGCCAAAGGCGGAGGCAACGTGGGTTTCTCTTCTGTGCAGTGCAGACTCAGCACAGGGCGGGCCACGCCACTGCGATCAACACTCAGAGGACACTCAATAGCTCCAGGAACTGGGGCCAGGACTGCCACTGGGTCCTGAAAACTCTGAACTGTCCCCTTTTCTTGGAACATAGATTACGAGTGTACTAATCCCAGGTAATCGGGTGAGGAGAGAGTGAAATTGAGCGAGGGACCAAGTTACTAAGTGGCTCACCACAGCCTTGGTCTTCTAGATCCCTCACGGCTGGCCCCTGGCCTCTGGGTAGATGTTTTCTCACGTTCTCTCCTTCTCACTTGTACTTTGTCAGGGTGAGGGAATGGTTGATACCTCGTGTTACGAGATCTCCCAGACAACGCTTGGGGTGGAGCAGAGAGTCAAGAGCTAGAACCTAAAGGGGCCTGTCAACTCACGGGTCCTGAGCAGTCATCTCCCGAGTGTGCCAACCCGGGCTGGAGAGTCTGGGTGATTTGCACATGGTGACCCAGCTGGTGGCAGCAGAGTGGGGCCCCCGGGGGTTGTTTTCACCCAGAGTGATGCTTAGCCACGTCTCCCTGTGCCTGGACTTGTGTGCATCCATGTGGCACAACTCCAAGTGCACCCAGAACTGCAGTGTCCCTCCCCTTGAAGAACACCAGTTACAACAGGGATTCCGGTTCTTCTTCTTGGGGTTCTCTGGTATTTTTGATACACTTGATGTAGCATATGCTAGGAGTCTGTGAGACATTTTCAAGTGTAAACTGTTGAATTGTCTCAAGTACATGTGTTGATTTGTGTTCAGAACAAATGCCATTTCTGTCCTTTTAAGTGTGCGAGGCTTGGGTGGGAGTTTAAGAGTTTGGTGCCCAGTGTGTGGGTACCTCTATTCAGAAATCTGTTGTGTGTGAAATTAACAAAGGTTCAGGGGAAAACCCCTTTCTGAAAGTTTGGCCGAGGTCCTAGGGTGTGTATGTGCCTTTGCCAAGTGTTGGGGCTCTGTCGTGTGTCTCCTCGTGTCCCTAGCCCCTCCCTGGTCTCCTTCAGCTGACCAGGCCAAAGGAAGAGGATTTCTTCTTGGCTATCAGGGATTTTAGTATGGCAAAATACTTTTTAATAATTTAAAGAGGTTATTGTACAATGCACACAATTTAAAACCCGCAGTCATGACCACTTTTAAGTGTATAAAATGCATTCAGGTCGCTGGGCTGCCATACCCCCTCCGTCTCCCCATTTCTCTTCCTCTTATGAAGCTGAAGCTCCACATGGTGAAATATTTCATACATACAAATAAGTCTCTAAGGTGAGGATAGTAAAATTCTTATGGTAGAAGGTGTAATCGTGACTTATCAGTGGTTTATAGTCTCCAGTTTTTCAACATTTCAGCATCTTCAAGTCCTGGTGATGTGGTGCTTTATTGTAAATATTCTCATTTAATATTCAAAACTCATGTGAGGTAGGCACTGATATTCCCATTTGGTAAATAAAGAAATTGCAGTAGTATTAGAAGAAAGGTAGTGAAGGCGCCAGGGCCCCTGCTTAGTGCTGCCGAGTTTCAATCATGTGTCCCTTTTTCTGCATTTCAAAAGACTGTGACGAATGTGTACTGGGTCGGTCTGTCTGTCTAATCCATTTTGTGGGCATGAGTATGTGTCAGGAGGGAGAATTTCTAGAGTTTTCTTGTAAATTATGGGTCTTGCCCTAACAACAGAGTCTTGTTCATCACGGTGGCATCTCGCGGGATCAGGGATTATTGTGTTTCCCCGGAACACTTAGTGGATGCAGCAGATGTCTATTCAAATATTACTTTAAAAAATGCCTGGGATTGTATTTAAATTGCTTCAATTATTCACTAATTAAATTGCAGATAGTTTCTCCTGGGGATTTTGCACTCGGCTGAGTTTCTTTATTGTTTGTGTTGGACAATGGTACAAAGAATCTTTGGCACTGTAGCATCCTGAAAAAATCCTGCGGAATGGGCTAAATAAGTCCACCGTCATCCCATAACACACTTATTTTTAATACTACCATTTTTTCCCCTTTTTTTTTTCTTGCAAGACCAAACTTGGACAGATAGTGGGCTTTTTGTTTGTTTTCATTTCTGTATTTGATTCCGGCCCTTAAATACCTGGAGGGGTCGAAGACACAATGGAGGCCCATGTGTTCTGTGGAAGGGATCATTTCTTTGCTCTCCTTGGGTTTTACCACGAACAGCACAATGGAATTCAGGCATTTAAAACCACATGTGTGTCTCTCTCATGTGGCCGCCCCAACTGGAACCTTTAATTGGTCCTTCCAAGAGGCTGGACCCTGCGGTGCCCCAGGAGGACTTCACCCAGAGTTCTTATCATTGCTGATAAGGACTTTACCAAACTTTTCTTCCCACGTGCTATTTTCATTTACAGAGAGAGGGGAGGAGAAAACAAAGCTGGGGAAAAGGAAAGAAGCCAGAAATTCAGTGTTTCTGCAGACCAAAGGCTTGTCACAATGGACCCTGGGTATTTTTAAACAGGGATGCTTGCTTGCTCTTAGGATGTAAATGATTTGTATCCCCCCAACCTTTTTTTTTTTTTTTTTTGAAAAAAAAGCCCAACAATTTTGAGCTAATATTCACCCTTGTCCACAGTCATGAAGACGTTTCTCAGAATAAGTAAATTCCTAACTCTTGAGAGCATGGCTTTGGGGCACCAGCCGTCTCTGCTCAGCCTCTCTCGGGCAGCCGCGTATTTGAAGCTCACAGCCTGGTGAGGAAGGGGTTCTCCCCACTTTGCAGACGTGGAAGGAGAGGCTGGGGAGGATAGGAGAGTTGCTCAGTGGTAGGTCTAGGATTACATCCTTTCTGTAATATGAGTGCTCAGAATTTTCAAAAAGCAATATTCCATTTTTTCAGGGTTATTCCTGATATGGGTAATCTTTGGCCCAGGGAACTAATGTGGGAGGAGCCCAAGCGCGTGGGTGTTCGAGACAGTCTCAGAGGAAACTGAAACATTGACCTCCCACACCAGCATGCTAACATTGGCGGAGCCCAAGGGAGAGGGCCGGAGGAGGACCAGTATCCTGGGTGGGAAGCTGAATGCGTTTGCAAATCAAGTGCCTCTGAGTGACCCTGTGGGTGAGGAAGAGTTTGTCGGGAACTTGGATCATGGGAGGAAGCGTTAGGCAGGTTTGAAGCCACCAGGAGACTCCCACGTGAAGCCGTGGAGGAGGTGTGGAGTGGGACGAGGTGAAGGTTGTTGGGCCCAGGGGAGGAGATGACGTGTGGACACTGCAGCCACAGAGCCTGACCAGAGACTCCCCTCGGCCTGCCTCCATCTGGGTGCCAGCAGAGAAGGATGTCACTCACCTGATGGCGAAAGCAAGCACACTGCCAGGGGTGGCATCAGGTAGATTGCAGCACAAGTCACATGTGGGCTCTGCCCGTGCAGATCCCTATGGTGACAGCCCCGAACCACAGAAGCGACGTAGGTCGAGGCCCATTTTAATCTTATGTGTCCAGTGCAGCCAAGCCAGCCTCCTCCCACCCAGAGTCCAGGTGCTTCTCTTCACAGACTCCCCTTTGCTGGGAGGCACAGATTGTCTCTTTAATCTTGGACGGAGGGTGGCTGTCCTTCCTTCCTCCCATGGTTGCCCCCTGTGGGTTCTAGCAGATGGTGGGGAGGGACCCCCCGGGGGTCCTCTGTAGCCCTGGGGTGGTGCTGAGGTTTTCAGTGACCTTCTGTAGGATGGTGACAAAACTCGGGCCTGGAAGGTGATCTCTAGGTCAGTAGGAATAAGACGTTGCTGCTTATTTCTGAAGGTCAAGTCACAGGGACCTAGTTCTTCTCTCCTTCTTCGTGATCCAAGCTTTTCAGGCATAAATCATCTGGAGGCCTTTTCTCTTTTTTCTTGCTGCTGCTTCTGCTGCCGTCTTCGGGTTCTGACTCTGGCCTGGTGGGTGATGTGCATCTTGTGGTCACACTTAAGTTAAAAGCATTCGCCACGTTTGACTGGACAGATTATAGGAAGGGGTTTCCCCTCACTGGACTAGTGGAGGGTTTCATTTGGGGATGTGAGAGAGGCCGAGGGGCCCTCTTTTGAGGATTTCTTGAAAGCCATAGAGTCTTGCCTCAAGGGAAAAAAAAATCCATATAATTACATATACACAAGTTTTTTTCCCTGTGATTCCAAATGATGGTTCATTCTCAAACTTTTCATTATCAATCCTTTGTTTGAAATATCAATGGTCAGTTTGGATTATGGCTGTTCATGTGGTCCCCAAGAGGTGGACATTTGAAGTCCTGTGACTTCATGGAAGGTGCCTTGACTTCTGTGTGAGCTGCAGTGGCCATCGCCGGCCTAACGGGGGAAGACACATCGAGTTTGAGAGAATGCATCGTGGGGACGTTGGATGGGTAAAAAATGAGGCTAAAGAAATGTTGAAAAGCACAACAAAAGGCTGTCGTGTTTGACTGTTTTTTACAAAATTTGGAACATACACACAACCTGAAAATGTGCATTCAATGCAGCACATTGAATTGAATTAATAAAGGTAAATATTCACAGCTTAGACCTTGAGAACGAGAGGGGGGGTGGCCCTGGAGGCCGCAGCCACCTCCTGGTGATGTGTGTTCAGGGAACTCCTCTATGTGAGTAAATAATGGGCTCAGGGTGCAGGAGGCCAGTCCTGCTCAGTGGCTCCCGCAAGCAGGTGACTTTGGGGCCTGAACTGCAGCTGGAAGTTATCATGTGGCCCCTGGCATCTGGGCACTGGGCCTCCCAGCCAGAGAGGAAGCCTGAGGAGTCCCAAGGCCCCGGGGCTCCTCCTTCAGGCAGAGGCACCTCAGCCCTGCACTGCCCGGGCTGAGCCAGGCCACCCTGTACAGGAGCACATGCCCATCTCGACTGCATTTACCATCATGCCAGCAATATGTAGAGAGAACCGCGGCCTCAGCCTCTTGGGTCTCCACGATCTGTGTCTGCCACTCACATGACATCCATAAGTAATGGCATGGGTGGGCTTCATTCTTTCTCTACACTGAAGACAATGACGTCAAGGCCGGGGGTCTTTTCCTGCATGAGCTGGGAGTCCTCTTACTACGGACATGCTGTGGCTTAACTATGCCCCCCCCAACGTTATGTGCTGGGAAGGAAGTCAGTCCCCAAATTCATATGCACTGGGAGGTAATCGCAAATAGATGACATCATGAGAGTGAAAGTCCCCATGAGGGCATCCGTGGCTTTATTAAGTGAGGAAACGAGACTGACTCTCGGGCTCTGCCTTGCTATGCGATGCTCCTCACCATGCTCTGGTGGCCAGCACAGGCCAGCAGCACGTCCCTGAACTCCTGCCTCTAGAACCACAAGCTACATGAACCTCCGCTCCTTACAGATACCCAGCCTGTGGTATTCAGTTACAGCAACAGAAAGCACACCAGACTCGAGGCCAGCCGAGCAGGGTGCTGGTATTCAGCAAATACTCGCTGAGCAAATGTTAAAAAGGCCGGAGAGCCAGAGTTACTTAAAAATCTCTAAACTGCCTCTTTTGGATTATTTCCAACTCCAGAGCAAGTTGGAGCAACAGCTCAAGGTTAGGTTGCCAGAGTCTGAATCATTTGCTTATCATTATGACAACTGGTTTTGTAACTTACCCTCAGACTAGATAGCAAGTTAATTACAGTACTTGGGTCTTTGGTTTTCTGTTTTGATTTTTAATGCTCTATAGAATAAAGATGGGTGGAGTTTTAGTCTCATTCTGATCATTTCAATGTCTGGCCTTCATCGGGTACAGGGATGGTTATTCATTAAATAACAACCATTCATTGATTACCATGTTGTGGGGATGATTTCATGCACTGAGGAAATATGGGTATGATATGTGCTTGTAAGGAGCTCTCAGCCTGGTGGAGAGGTGGATACAAGAGCAGTAGTTGGAACCTCTAATGTGTTGAGGGGCCTGAAACTTCAAAAAAAGGCGGCGGGTCAAGGGAGGGACTAATGTATTCTGCTTGGGGGTGGGGAAGGCCCTAAGGTCCAGACAGAGGGTGCTGGGCACCAGACAGGGTGAGGAATGAGACCGGAGAGGTGGCATTCCAAGCAGAGGGAGGGGCCTGTGGGAAGCAGAGGAAGGCTGGGCGCCTTCTGAGCAGAAGGCCTAGATCCTTGCCCAGGGCACAGGGGCCAGGGAGCAGGCGGAGGTGAGGGTGGAGAGCTGCGGGGACAGGATCGTTGGATTCTCTCTCCTGGCGTTGGGTGCACTTGAAGGGGTAAAAGCAAGTTCTGACTCCTGCTTGTTTTATAGTAAATATCTAAACCCAGATCTCAGGTCTTGCTGAGGCAGGAGCCTGGGGTAAATGGTAAACAGAGACTATAATTGGCCAGAGGAACCATTTCATCACCCTTATTCTTCAAGTTATCAAGGAAGCTTAAACATGCAAAATTCACTGTAGGGCAGGGGTGACTTCAGATGAGCACAGAACCGCCACTGTGCAACGTGGCAAGATCTTCTTGGATTGATTTGAGAGAAATGGGTGAACTTGGTTTCTCTCATTTTACTCTTTTGGCCTGAGAATCTGTAGAACTAATGGTGCCGTCAGAGCTGTCCTCTCTGAACTGGCTTAGTATGGGCTAACCTGGAGTAGTGGCTGGTAGTATAAATAACATAGGAGCAACAGCAGAAATGATCCAAACACCAGATCTAGGCCACTGTGCACTTGGTGAGGGAGGTCTAGTGAGGCCCAGCACTCACGTGACCTGCAGGACTGGATTTCCATCCTGTTCAGCGTCTGGCAAGTGGATTTAATTCGAAAAATTACACTCTTTAATGTACATTGGCCTTGTCACCCTGGTTATTCCTTTATGCGATAATAAATATTTATTGAGCACCTATGTGTTGCTCTTATAGGTTAAATTTTTGGAAGCCTTTTTTTTTTTTTTCTTAAGTGACCCTTTTCCCAGCTCATTAAAAACAAAACAAAACAAAACAAACAAACAAACAAAAAAACAGAAAAACTTCTGTGGAGACTTTAGGGACTGTTTAAGACTTTATAGTTAATTAGATTTTTGAAATGATTCAATAGATATTTATTTTGAACAGTTGATGAGGGGCTAGACACCAGCATGAGGCATTTCAGGCTAACACAGACGGGGCCCTGGTCTTCATGGAGACTCTGTTCTAGGAGAACATAGAAAATTAATAATGGCTTTGGAGTGTAACTTGATGAGTGCTTGGAAGGGGTAGGTTCAGGGCACCCTGGGAGAGGTGTGTGGGGTTATCTAACCCAGACTCAGAGGGAGAAGTGGGAGAAAGTGGCATCTCAGCAGAGATTTGAGGAGTTAGGGAAAGTCCAAAGAAGGGGGAGGGAACTAGCCCAGGGAGGCTGTCACCTGTGTGTCACAGGGTGTGAGTGTGTGTGTGTGTGTGTGTGTGTGTGTGTGTGTTAGAAGCAGCTAGCCTGGCTGTGGTGTGGGGCTTGGGCAGAAGCGGGAAGTTGGCTGGAATGCTGTGTAGATCCTGGTCCTACTGTAGCGCCATTCAGATGTTCAGAGCTGATCCTGATGCATAGGGTGTGGTGGTGCACACCTGTGGTCCCAGTGACTAGGGAGGCTGAGGCAGGAGGATTGCAAGTTTGAGTCCAGCCTTGGCAACATAGTGAGACCTTGTCTTGGAAATAACAAGGACCTGGCGTTGTAGTTGAGTGCTAAAGCATTCCTGGGTTCAGTCCCGTGTGTGTGTGTGTGTGTGTGTGTGTGTGTGTGTATAGATATATTTAAATCCTGATGCTTCCTAGAAGGATCAGTGTCCCCACAATGGGAGAAAGGAAGCAGGTAGACTGGTGAGGAGGTTTCTGTCCTACCTGTGTGGGAGATGGCACTATCCCCATCAGGGGACTGGCCGTGGGGGGCTGACTGGAGCTGGGGGTCTGGGGAGTGGTAAGAAGGAGATTCCAATCCTTGGGCTGACAGATGCAATACTTCTTTATGGCGTCAGATATTGTTTGCTCTAAGAAACCTGGAAATCCTTGCTAGCCCCTCAGCATACAGGAGCCCTGGAGAGAGAGGAGGAATCGATTGGTAAGGTGAATGCGCTCCTGGTTTGATTCTTCTGTCTTCCGACTTTCAAGGCCCTTTCCTGTGGCTCATTAACTGGAAGGAGATCTTGATCCTATAATCTTCTCATTTTCAGAGAATGAGGGAGATGTTGGGCTTTCTTGGAGCAGGTGGCTTTCAGCCTTTGGACAGAAGCACTTGAGGGTCCACCCTGAGCTGATCAGTGTTGTTGGATAGCCACCAGATGCCACCTAAGAGTCTTAGGTGCAGGCCACCAGCACTTAGATTTTTACGCCTGTCATTTAGAGCCAAGTAATCTCCAGTGGTCCCCAACTGCTAGGATCCCAAGCCCCTATCCTCTTGGGTTTCCAAATTTTTAAAATCGAAAACAAAATCTCTTATAGAAAAGTTCATTTGATTTGTTGCTGAATTCCTAAATTTTTTTCATTCTGATCATGTCATCTAGATCATTAGTGGAAAAAATGCAGTCCAAGATACCACAGGGCTCGGGCCTTTTAATTTTAATGTTTTAAATATAAAATAACAAAATTGTCTGCGCTCCGTTAAAAAGAATGTAGAGGAATTTTAATTTGATTATCATTCCCAGTTTTCCCAGGCTTTCATAGGCCAGGACTTTGTTTGAACAGCTGTACTCTGGTAAATCTCAGTAACAAATGAATCAGGAGTGATTTTGTGTAGCAAGTCAGATGAAAGGGACTTCCTTAGAAAGACGGTCATTAAAAGAAGGAAGAAAGAAAAACTAGCAACAATTTGAGACATTTAACCACAAGTTTTCTAAAAATAGAGCAATAGCTCTAAGAATTCTTTTCTAATAATCTTATAATATGCTGTCATTAATAATAAAAATATATCTTGTATCTTTTGATATTTTTATACAGAGAAAAAATCGCAATAAAAGTCAATAGGGAAAGGAAAACTGCTAAAAATTAGGAAGCATAAAAAATGGAAACAGAGCAGGGTGGTCAATTTCCTGTCCTCTGTAGGTGAGTTACCCATGTGCTCAGGGGGGCAGGGAGGGGCTTGCAGTGTCTGCCATCAATCACAAAAGATCAGATCAACCCTGGGAAAAGAGATTCTGAGGAGCTGAGGGGTGGAAGGGCTGTTAGCGCTCACCATCTCACCTGGATAAGTTGGCAAGTGTATAGTGAAGCTGAACTCGGTTCAGGGAAGCATTGATTCACCCAACTGAATAAACAACAACTGCATTGGCTAATCTAATTAATCAAACTCTACTTCTGTTTTCCAAAGGAGATTCACAGGCAGTAAAGTAAATTAAATTAACATTCTCCCCCCCCACTTACTAAAAATGAGCTTTATTTCCTTGGGTAAATCAGTCATTTAAATTCCCAAGGTTGTCCTCCAGTAGTGGGCTGGCTGGAAGCAATTGTACGGATGTAAAATGGTCTCTGTGTAGATTGCATACGAGTTCTGAACACCAGGTCTTGTCTCTACCACCGAAGCCAATATGAATAAAGTAGATCTTTAACAAGTCATTCTTAGAAATAGTGGCTTGTAGGTGTCGATGTGCAGATCAGGGAACCTGAAGTTTCGAAATGATTGTAATTGTGGAAATGTAGATGCAGGAGTAATAAGATTCCAGTTTGGTAGTCTGCAGAGCTGGTGCTCAATGTTGGGTGTTCCCTGATGCTAGATCACTAGAGTGAGATTCAGTTTCAGATGGCACCTCTATGACATATAAGAAGAATCTCACGCACCCACCTTCACAGAAATACCCCGTCTGGGAAGCAGTGATCGGGGATGGCGTCCAATCAAAAGATCACAAAGCGGTGATTGACAGGCTTCCTGTAAGTAAGGGAAAACACAGGGGATGTCCTGGGTGGTGTGCTCCGGGAGTCGGGGCTGTTCCCCCAGGGCTGCCGCCTCTGTAGCAGCATGGTAGGTCGTGGTCAGAGGCAGCCTGCTGACAGGCCCCCGGGAGCACCAGTTCTCGGTTCTGCTGGTTCCTGTGCTCTTCCCCGTGTCACCAAAGGGCACACTTCCTAGGGAGGACCCGCAGGGAGGCTCTTTCCAGCAGATTCTTGGTGCTTTTCCTGGAGACCCAGGGTCTCCGGGGTCCCCAGGATTTCCTCTCCTCACTTCTCTTCTGTGGGGCTTCCTGCCACTCTCTTGGCCTTGATCACCCTTGAATATTAGGCTCAAAATTCATGTAACCTTCATTCAAATGGAAAGGAAGATCTGGGCCCGGTCACATTGCGTCCTGAATGGTCCTGGATGGCGGGCAGCTGTTTGGTGGATGAAGTGGTTCTTGGAGTGGCTCCTCTTTCCCGAGGACAAGCCTGACGGCCGCTGTCATTTCTCCGTGGTCACCTCTGGTTCCAGTCCCAGCCAGGGCTGAGCGTGTAGACTGGCTCTGTGTCCTAGGCGGTCTCTGCCGTCTGGTCGATGCTGCGTTCCTCGTGGGCTGGCTGGGAGTGTTTGTGAGCACGGCTTGTCCTCGGCGGGCTGTGAACCTCCTGTCCTCACGACTGCCCTTTGCTGAAGGCGGTGGATTTCCAGGTAGATGGAGCGGGGCTGGCCTTAGGCAAATCTTTGCAGTTTCCTTCTGAGCCCTGAGTCCTCAGTTGACACGGTTGGGCATGGTAGGGCAGCCATCTCAAGTGGAGGACAGAAAAGCAGTTTCTTTTTGATATATTATCTATTTATTTATTTTTTTGTGGCACTGGGGGTTGAACCCAGGGCCAGTTGCATGCAAGGTGAGCACTCTCCCGGCTGAGCCAGATCCTCAGCCCTCTTTTTGATATTTTAAATCCCCTGCTTCCAAACTGTTCTGTGGTCAAATATGCTCAAGACCGAAAGAAAGCTTTTGACCAAGTTTATCACGGATGCCATCGCATAGTTGGCCACACAGGTTTCTAGGAATCCATTTTGTGATGTATTGAATTATCCTTAATATTCCTTAATCATCCTTGATATTCAGATTCAGGAGTTATTTCAGGAGATGCAGGTGAGGACAGCAGATGTCCAGGCCCGTGTCATGTGACGCCTTACATTACACCCTCTGTGCTCTTTCCTGGTGACTTGTGTGTCATATGTGTGTTCGGTCAGCCATCGGCTATCCTTGGTGCCCGCCGTGCTCTAATCCTGTGGTTCTAGGCGGCGTGCAGACTGCAGGTTCCTGTGTATTTTCTGGATTTGGGCAACCTGCCTGGATACTGTAAGTTTATTTTCCTAAGACTGTGGATCGAGGAAGGGCAGCCCAAGGGCGTCCACGCAGGTTTCCTCAGTGCAGATCTGCTGTTTCCACCAATAGATCAGTACAGCCAGAGGGCTACTGGGGGAGTCCAAGGGCCCGCTGTGCTCCTCTGTGGAGACACTGAGACCTGCGGGAATGTCAGGACTGCCTTTACATGTTTGAAAGCCTACCCTGCAATGAAGTCTTGGTCCTGCTCTGAAACTTCTTAGGTGGGACTTCAAAGGTGTTGCTTATGTCTACTTTTATTTTGGCGATTTCTTTTCATGCCACGCAGGACCAGTCGTGGAGCCTGTCCAGCCCTGCCTTCTGCGCTGGCCTCTGCCCACTGGTTTGGCTCATTTTATCAGCTTCTTCTCCATCTGTGCCTCTTGCCACGCTAACTCTGGTTGGTCGTGTCTACCACAGGGCCTTTGCCTAGAATACCATCTCACTTCCCCAAAGCTTTGCTTGGTTGAATCTTATGCGTCTTGGAGGACTCTTCTAAAGAGAATGAGTGTCATGAAGTGAGTGTTGGCCCTGTGGTCCCTCGTGGCAAGCAGCAGAAACAGACTGATTAAGCCAAGATGGAGTCTGTTGAGCGGCCATTGAGAAGGTCATGGTCTCTCTGAGAACCACAGCCGTGGCAGGAAACTGCCACCTCCCGCGGTGCCCTGCTGAGCGATGGCGGCTGTGGTTTGTACTGCTGCCAGGAAATCCTCTTTCTTGAGACTGCTCTAGCCCCAGCGTCGGATCCGTACTGCGTCCTTCTGCAAACTGCCCTTGTGCCAGTGGAAAGTTGTGCCAGGCTAACCTGATCGGGGATGCCACCGTCACCCGTGGGGCAAGGAGGCCTGCAGAAGTGTTTTCTAAGTTCTATGCTGAGAAAGAAGATGCATTTGCTGAGATTTACCCACCTCCATCACGATGTTCAGAGGGTGCTGGCCATCAGGGGACACGGCCTACCTCGCCTGCCCTGAGCCACCTCACAGGGTGCCCTGAGGACGAATTAAGGCAGTTTATGGTACACTGCTCGGTACATGGTCCAGAGATGTAGGTGTAAACTAATATTATTCTTGTTTGATTCGAGTCTTTGGCCAAAGCATAAAATACAATGCTCAATAAGTTGGCCCGTCTCCAACTCCCTCAGCCTGGTTTTAGAACATGAAGGCTATTCTGCTCCCTCCCCACGGAGGCATTGTGACAACTCAGAAGGAACAGGCAGAGAAAGCACTCAGATACCTGCTACCCTCATGAATTTCTATCATCCCCACATTTTTATTCTGTAATAGAAACTCCCAAAATGATGCCAAGAAATTGTAGGTTAAAAAATCTGAGTGGGATTTCGGCTCCTTCTGGTTGGTTTCTGAGTCTCAAGGCTTTGTCCTCATCTGCGTTTCACTCTGGCCCCATGAATACAGCCCTCTTGTTCAGGAGCAGACAATGGGCTCATTCAGCTCTCGGGGTCCTCTGCGTGGTTGCTCTGCCGTGGCCGGTGGTGGCTTTCCCAGAGGTATTGTTATCTTGGGGAAAAAACATTAGTGGTAACAACTGAATTTGAGCAGGAGGACAGCGTGGTGTGGAAGGTGCTGGTGTCGATGTGCAAGCCACACAGGGCAAGTCACTCACCCACTCGGTGACTGAGGTCCACCCCCAGTGCCAGCCTTCCTCTATGGAAGGGGAGAGGTCATCCTCTCTGTAATTTCAGAGGAGCAATGGCCGTGTGAGGCCTTTTTCCTTTTGACAAACGTTTCCCTGTATAATGGATCTGAATTTTAAGTGATGCTTAACTTGCATGCTTCTGGTTTAATCCCCCTGCCCCCGCCCTGGTTTTTTGGTAAATATCAAACTAAAATGACACATGGCTAGTGAAAGTAGAGCATGACCCAGCAGCACTGCAGTCTGAGCTAAAATTCTCCGACTTCCATCTCTACCCTTTGAAACCAGGTCTTATTCAAGAATGTGGAGAATTCTACTGCATGTGTTTGCAGACGCTCTATTGCTTAAGAGATACTTCAGACCAGATTCCGCCGACCTGTATTTCCAAAAGGCTCGTGTTGAGTTTGAAGGAATTTCCCCTCAATACCCTCTGATGCTTCTTCAGCATCTTTGCAACCTTTTAAAATTGGGCACCCACATTTCCTCATTTACACTTAACCTAGATAGGGTGATTATTTCAGGATGTTGGGAGTCTGGAGTCTACATTGTGGCTTGCCAAGGGCTGAGTCTAGAAGCAGAGATTGGATTAAAATGAGCCTGTAGTAAACAGAGCTTATTTGGGGTGAACAGAGCACCCTAGGAAGTAGTGTCATTTGGTGATTCAAAATTTAAGCTGATTATCTGAAATGTTTAAGTCTGTGTATGACCTGTAGACGTTTTTCCAGCTGCAAAAATTCCAGTTTCGACTTCCCCAATACACAGCCACGCCCTGCCCCTCTAAGCACAGGAGCTGTGTGTTGTGGGAGAGGCTGAGGGAAGCTGAGGGGCACAAGGAGAAGTCAGGGCTGGAGCTGTTGCTTTAATTGGCCATGTTGCAAGGAACTGGAAGCTTCCCCTTGGTCCTCAAGGGAGTTCTAGGTGACTGGGGGGGGGTGCCTCGCGATGGCCTTTAATTTTATTGACTCACTAAATTCTTAGATTACTCTCAACCATTTGATATTGACAAACCATAAAATTCTTATGGAACCTGCTCGGTAGTGTCTTATAAAGAATTATCTTGTAAATAAGCTCAGCATCATTTGGAATTCAAGTTTAATTAAAATGGAAAAGTAAATGGTGATGTAAAGATTTTTCCTCATTTACGTTTAACATGCTTGTATTATTGTGTCTTGGCCTCTTTTCTAAATTCAAAGACGGGTTTTATTTTAAACCCGTTTTTTTGCAAGGTGAATGTTTACAGAATCTGTTGTAATGTGTCCTCTGCTATTAGCTTTTGCTTGAAATAAATCCATTTTTTTTTTTTTAAATTGGAGAGATTGGGAGGGAGTTCTGAGGCAGATTCTGAGGGAGGCCAAAGTGAAAACTCTATGTTATCCAGGGACTTTAGATTTTAGGATCCTGTTTAAAGGTAATGATTGTTTATGGATGCTTTAAAGACTTCTCATAAGGGTTGCCTGATAACAGATTAGTTATCAGAGGGGGGTTTGAAAGGCCCTTTGAAATTGCCTGGGTGACAATCCTACCTCATGGTACTAGACAGCTCCTTTGAGGATGGCTTTTCCTATTGGAAAACCAGAAGAGGTTTTTTTTCTTTTATTAAACGGAAAGCAATACGTACGCAGAGATATAATCAGATTCAATAGAAGAAATACACGGGTTATATTTGTGATGGACTCCAAGTCTTCATCTTTCAGCCTTTGTGGGTTTCAGGGTTTTTCTGAGGTAAGATTTGTAAGATACAGAGCAGCACTCTGCCGCTCCTACAGAGTTACCAAGTGCACCCAGTTGGGCCTCAGTTTTGGGGCCTTCCTCTCTTTTTCTTTTTGCTCTCCGATACTCCGGTGCAAAGCTTGATGTCCCCCATGCTTGGTCGTTAAGAGAACTTGGGATTGAAATAGATGTTGTAGGGCATGTGACATTCCTGCAAAACCTTTGTTATACACAGTCAACCCTAAAAGAACAGGGCAAAAGCAATGGGTTGTTCGGGGGTCAAGGCTGGAAACCCAGAGGCAGATATTGCTGTCTGGGTGAGCAGGAGTCTACGGCTGCCCTCTCCAGTTCAAGCTCCCTGGGCTCACAAAGGAGATTCACGCTCCGTTGCTTTACAAAAGCTATTCGGGCAGGCACTTCTTTTTCCCCCCAACTAGCTTTTAAGTGCTCCTGGGGCCCTCGGGCCTATTCACAGAGGCTTCTTAGATTAGGAATGCATAGCCTTAATGATTTTGGAGTTCTGAAGGAGGACTTACTAACCAATGCATCATCAAAACACAATTCTGCTAATAGAATGTACAAATACATTTTAGGGTATCACAGATTCACCCGCTTCTAGTAGTGAGGAGAAGTTTTGCAACACTTGAGAAGCATTTATTTTGTCCTAGCATGGATAGGGTGGTTGGTATCGATTTTAAATTTGCATTCAAATAGTGGAAGCAACCGTGTGGTGCATGTAACTTCTGAGAGCAGCAGAAATGATTCTAGTTCTTAATGGTTTGACAAAATATACCAGACATTTGATGAATACGCAAGTTGGTTATTTCAAGCCTTAGAGAGCTTCAGTTCTCTCAGATTCAGCAGTTGTGTGGATCATGCAGTTTGTTTCCCTTTTCCGTTATAATCTTTTAAAATAAGAAATTGTCATTGCGATTGTTGTAAGCACATCGAGTCTCTTAATATAGTTTAAATACTTGAGTTGTTTCCAGTGATGTTCGATGTAACCTAGATCCAGCTCGGGTCCCTTCCTGGGAGGGTGGAAACACTCACTGGCAATTGGTGAGAACAGGATTTAACCTGTGGTGCTCTGATTCTCTCTTCCCTTCAACTTTCATCAGGTATTTAATTGCCCACCAGATGATTCATTTTAGAATTGGCCTACTTTTTTTTTTCTTGGCCTCGATGCCTGTGGGCAAATGTAAATGTGCCTCTGAATTAGCAAACCTGGGATCTCTGTTTCAGTTAATAGCCACAACAGGGAATCCAGGGACTTTGATTTCCCTCCTTTTCTAGATTGGCTGTGGGTATAAGATGGTAGAACTGGGATTGGGAAGGAAGGGGGAGGTTCTGGGGCCGCGTTTAACTTTAAATGGTTTTATTAATATAAAAGGAACGTGTGTTTTTGGTAGAAAGTACAGAACAGGAAATCCGTCCTTCTTCCACTCACCCATCAGAATGTGAATATGTTCTACCTTTATTTCAGTCCTCTGCTGTTTTGAAATATTGGTTACATGAAAACGGTACATGAATTTCTGAGATAAAGGCTGGGGAGGTGAGTCTGCACATCTCCCCTCTGTCCCGTGGGTTTATGTTCCCGTCAGGCCTCCTTACTTTGCCCCCAACCCTGTGACTTTTCCTGTTGAAACTTCTTTTGAAATAAACAATTACTCGGGTCAGGACGGACACAGTCTGTGGGTCCGTTTCTCCTAACGCCTCGCCCTGACTTCTGCATTTCTCATTTTCTCGCCCTCTGTCTTCATCGCACCTGTGCATCCTGACTCTTGGCTGTTGGATTTTGCACATTTCAGAACTTTACACGGGATGGCCTGTTTCTCCTGGCTTTTGGAGGCCATCACCTGCGTTGAGAGGTGAGCAGCTCAGATCCTCCCCGTCACCGCCACCCAGTGCTCCTTGGTACGAAGGTGCTTCCCATCAGCGCCCGTTCCGTCAGTCCCAGAGAGCGGCTGCAGCCTCGCCCAGGCCTCTTGGGTCCTCCCTGGTGCTCCGTCCAGCTCCAGCTGCTGTCCCCTGCTTCTGCACCTGAGGGGGGCCCTTCTCATCCCTCTGCAGAAAGTTGAGCTGCCAGTGCACAGTGCAAAAGGCCGCACGTGCCCTTGGGAGCGGCTCTGCCCAGCGGCTCTGGGGAGCTGGGGTGTGCCTGCCTGGCTCCTCCGACCCTGCAGTGCCATGGCTTCCCCCGCGAAGCCACTCCAGCCACCACACAGGGTTGGCCTAATAGTGCATCCCTGATGGCTGCCTCCCACTCCCCTTCTCGGTTCCTGGTCACTATTAGCTTAGGGCCTGTCTGCTTGGGAGATACACCAAGTCAGACTGTTCGCAGTTTGAACCACTTCAAAGGCTGCTGCAGTGGACGGTCGTAGATCCTGGTCCTGGGGGCGAGTGTATCTCTGGGGTACAGGCCAGGTGGAAGGCCTGGGTTGTGGAACACGCACACATTCAACTTTGTTCGACAATACTGGCTTGTTTTCCAAAGTGCTTGGATCAAATGTTCATGCACAGTGAATAAATATTCCCATTATTTAATATCCTTGCTGATTTACCTTTGGTGTTGTGGTAAGCATAGAGTTTCTCAGGCTCTCATTTGTACTCCTGGGTAATTAATGAGATTGAATATCTTTACATATTTTATTTGATAAACTTGGTTTTCTTCTGTGAAACATATTTGCACTTTCATTATTTCCTCTGTACTTTGTTTTTTTGTACAAACTCTTTATTCTAGTCTTAGTATTTTATATTCTCTGTAGATATTTCTTCCCTCTGACACACCAGGAATTGAACTCAGGGGTGCTTAGCCACTGAGCCACATCCCCAGCCCTTTTTATTTTAAATTTATAGACAGGGTCTCACTAAGTTGCTTGGGGCCTCGATAGTTGATGAGGCTGGCTTTGAACTTGCAGTCCTCCTGCCTCGGCCTCCTGAGCCACTGATATTACAGGCATGCGCCACCATATCTGGCCCCAACAAACACTTTAGAAGAACAAGCATTATCATTATTTTTGGAGACAGGGGTACACTATATTGCCCAGGTTGGTCTTGAGCTCCCAGGCTCAAGGGATCCTCCTGTCTCACCCTCCTGAGTGGCTGGGACTACAGTGCAGGCCATGGTGCCCGGCTTCATGACAAACATTAATTTAAATTAGGTGAGTTCAAATAGGAGCATTCATAGTTTTATGATGAAGTCTGACGTTCCTTGTAGGTTGGTCTTGTTTGCCATTTTAACTGGAATGCTTAGGTCATTCGCGTCCTGCAGTTATCCGTGTGGTTGGGTTTAAAGTCTGTTATCTCCTTGTTTATTTCCTCCTCCTTCCCTCCCATCCCCTGTCTCCTCCTCCTCCTGATGCATTTAATACTAGGTACACAGAAGCCAAAACCCAGGGCATTAATCCAGTTAGTCGTGTTTTTATCACGGAGACAGCGGAGGATTCCTTCCTGGGCTAGAATCACCAGATGTGCCGTGGATAACTGGAATACAGGGTTCCTGACAATATGAGTGTGGGCATGACTTCTATGGTGGTGAGTCTGGGAGGGTGGGTTTGAAATACAGAGCCACATTCAGCCTGTGACCGTGTTTGCTAATAAGGTGGTTCTTGAAAAGCCACATAACCAGCCTGGCATGTTTGAAAAACCCGAATCTTTGCATGTGATACCTTCCTTTGAAGATGAGGTCAGATGAGTGACGGGCAGTCTTTTCATCCATCAGTCCATCAGAACATCTGTGGATGCAGCTCAGACCTGCGATCCCTCTGTTGTCACCCGGGGTGCCCCATGCGGGAGGCGCAAGCCCTGCTCACTTGGTTTCAGCAAACAAGGAGAGGCTCTGCTCAGCTCCCCTGGATTAATTTCTCTACAGGTTCAGCAAACTTCACTTTGGTTTTTTTGAAAATGTCATTGAAATTACACAAGAAAGCTTTATCAGTTGACCTGAGCCTTGCTTTCAGAGCTTGGTGTGGAAAGAGTTTTCCTGGTGTTTATAGGATGAGGTGGTGTGAGGCCACTAGAATGCCGTTTGTTTTCCTTGAGCGTCTCTGTGGCAGTTAATGTACTGCTGGGTGAGCTTTGTTTGGGGTGTGCGATACCGTAAGTGTGCACTTCCTGGTCTGTGCCTCTTGAGCCCCGTGTTACTCCAGATGTAGATAGTGCAGTGTAGAATAGTTCTTGTGCCTTTAATAAAAGGATTTTAATAGGTGAGACCCCCAAATGGGTGTTAGACACCATCCACAGCTGCCTCAGCATGGATGGATAAGTAGGAGAACCTGAAGAACTCAGTGCGATCTCACCAGCTAGGCCAGCCTGGTAGGTCACATAACATGGAGAGCCACTCACGGAGTATCAGGATCATCTCGAGCATGAGAAGGTTGGGCTGCTTGAGAACAATGCCTGTTTCCTTGGGGGTTGGGGAGACTGAGATGGTGGAAAAGGGTCAAGGACCATAAATCCAAGTTTACAGGGTTATAGCCAATCTCATTGTGTGTTGAAGGTCAAGTCTCAGGTCTGTCTTTATGCAACCCCCGTCAGAGACTTCACTTAAGAAAGATCAAACGCTTAGAAATGGTTAGAATGGTAAATTTTACGCCATCTGTATTTTGCTACAATATAAAATCATTTGCGAATAAAAGAGGTGGCTGTGGGTTTGCAGTGTTTTTCTAATTCCTTGGGGAAAGGGCAGTTAGGAACTGAGGGCCACGCGGCATTCTGTGAACTGTGTAGCATTATCACAGTCCTGTGCTGGGGGGAGGGTTATCCCCAATCCCTACACAAGAAAAGTCAGATTAAGAGAGGTCGGGCGTGCGCTCCACACACACACACACAGAGCAATTCAGAGTGAGAACTGAAGCCCACGTCTCTGCTTTTGCAAGTCAGTCCTCACCTCTCCACCCTAACACAGCTAATTGCCTCAGATGTTTATTCAACCCAGTTGAAGGAGAGCAAGAATTTAGTACCTGAGACTTGGCACCTAGTTTTGCAGGGGAAGTGAGAGTAAGAGGATTTCGTCTGTCATGGAATATTTCACTCATTCATGAGACTTTTAATAGGAATGGCTGTGCCAGACCTTGTTCTAGATACGGGTGATCCCCAGCCCTGAACAAGACAGATGCAGTGTCTGCCCCCTGGGAATGACCAATTATGAAATTGCTGGGTAAACTCGCTTCATCCGCACGCAAGCATTTATTTGAAAACTAAGGGCAAAAATGGAACTTTTAACCATTTCTGTTACTTACTGCTACCACCGGCGTTTACCAGGAGCAAAATAGATAGATCCAGGAAAAGGTCTTTCCTTGCAAATCTCTAAACACGCAGATAATGAAAATAAAATGCAATGGAGTCTCATTATTCTAATAGTATAAAGTCCCTGTGAACACGGAGTTAGTGAAACTGCTCCTCAGGGACTCCAGGCTTGGATTTCTCTGAAACTCTAGCTGCAAGTTTGTTTTTGGTACTGGGAGTGAACCCAGAGGCACTTAACCACTGAGACACATCCCAGTCCTTTTTATTATTTTTCTTTTAAATTTTGAGACAAGATCTCATAAAGTTGCTTAGTAGGCTGGCCTCAAACTTTTGATCCTCCTGCCTCAGTCTCCCAAATCTCTGGGATTACGGGTGTGCATCACCACCACACTCAGCTTGGCAGCAAGAATTTTGTCTACTGATCAATGTATAACCTAGTTTTATGTATATATATTTTTTAAAAATAAGGTTTACATTTAATATTTTAACATACATTTAAGATACATATGTTTTATTCAATAAACATCATCAATTCATTAACATTGAACTTGTGGCCAGTGGCACTGTAACTAAGGCCTAAAAATTTATCTAACACAGGCATTTCTCTGTAAGGAACACCCATGTTCCTGCACTCAGGGACATTAGACAGCTTCGGCACTACATGTGAGCCATTTAAAGAGTGAAATCACTAACAAAAGCACCAAAATGTAAAACAGCACTAAAAAAAAAAAAAAATCACTAGGCAGACCACAGGAAGGACAGTGTCAGAGCTGAAATAAGGCCAGACTGTCTCCTGTTCCATCTCTGCTGGGAATGTGTAGGGGGGACTCAAAAATGTCATCGCTCTGAGTGTGTGTGAAGTTTTGCAAGAGCACTGTGCATGTAGATTGGGGTTGGAGATTAGTCCTAGGCAGGTGCATCTGCAGTACAAAATCTGTGAATGATGGAGACTGCACTAAGCAACAGCACCGCTTTCAGTAAAAAGTGGAATTACCAAGAAAAATATTGAATAATGCGCTGCAGGGTGGAGGTGGGTGATGGGAAGGTGCCCGGTGGGTGCTGCCGATTGGGTCAGGCAGGGTGTCTGGGAAGAGGCCTTCTTGGAGCCCGGCTCTGAATCACAAGGTGTCTGTCCTGTGAGCTCCAGGGGCAGGGCATCTGAAGTGGGGACCCGCAGAGCAAAGGCCCCGAGGCAGGTCACGTGGATGCCTGGGATGGGGAGGGGGTGCAGGCTGGTCACTGGGGCCTCATAGGCGGGGCGAGGGCTTATTCTAAGTGAGCTGGGGACAGGGATGACCACAATGTGAGTGCGGCCGGTGGCTGGCTTTGGGAACAGGAAGTCCGGTTCTCGTCACTTCTGCCCTTGCACAAGGGTCCCCCGCAGCCCCCGCTATTGCCCTTCCTGGTTTTCCCAGCAAATCCCCCGGGGTCCTTCCCTCAGTGAAGCTCTGCACACTGACCACTGCCTCGCAGGTCCTCCCCCATGCGCGGGCGCTGCCTGGCTTGTGTTGGAGGTGCCTCTTGGTGTCCGTGTCTGTCAGTGTCACACCAGGAAACCCTCGCTGGGTGGAAGGTGGCTTATTACTCCTCTCCGTGTCCTGGATATAGTGGCCCTGTGATGGGTGGGGGACACCAAGCTTCTGTGTGCTGGAAGGATCTCGTCAGCCTGGGACCCACATCAGGAAGGAGGATGGACTGTGAGCAGGTGCCATCGGTCAGGGGACACCTGCAGGCTGGGGAGGGCAGAGAAGGCTCCGCCTGCGTGTTTTCTAATGAGGAGTAGCAGGCCAGTCTGAGCACCCCTTATCTGAATGCCTGGCCTATCTATAAGAAGATATCTTGGGGGTGGACGACAAGTCTCAATGTGAAATTCACTTGTTTCGTGCACACCCACCCACACAGCCTCCGGGTCATTTCTATGGTATTGTCAGTGCACCTGAGGTCAGCTGTGGACCTTCCCACTTGTGACTTCATGTCCGTGTTCAGATTCACATGTTGGAGCATTTTGGCTTCTGGATTTTTGAATCAGGATGGCTCAACCTACACCTGCCAGGAGACAAAGGACCCAGCCAGAGGAGCTTTTACAGTCCTTGGTGACTCAGTGTCAGCTGTGTTGGCAGCTCGAACCCTGCAGGAATGGGGCAAGGTGAACAGAAAGGCAGTGGACTTGACCACCTGGTGGCCCGTCGGTCACCCGGTACTGCTGCTGTGTGCCAGCCGTGCCTCGTTAACCAGCAGCTTGCTTCCCTTCCTTCTATTTCTTTTAATTCTGGTCAAGGTTTGGGCATGGGCTTCATTCCTCCTCCTGCTTTGGTTAAGAAACAGACTGCAGAAGAGTTTTTTTGATTTCATAGAACACCATTTCTGTGTTGTATTTGTTAAATGTCCTCCACCCAGTTGAGTGAAGGTGGGAAAATTAAATGTGCCTTTTTCAATATCCTCTGGATTTTTAATGAGCTTCGATGTGTCTTGTCACTTTTTCTGCCCATAGCTATTGTTTCCAGTCACCGTGCTCTAGAATTCTTTTCTTTTCTGCAGAAAAGTGATTGATTTCTTTTACTTTTCAAGATGGCTTCCATTTGTCTGAATGCACGATCCAGATTTAGTATAATACAGGGTTTATGAGACACCTTTTTTTTTTTAAATTGAAAAGCCATGGAATCAATATATCCAGTGATATAGCTGTGACATATTTCTCTGAGAAGGAACATGTTACCACAAAGACTGGGCTTCTTTCCTTTGGGGGAAGTTTTCAAATGTATCAGTGTTTTAAAAAGTGTCTTTGTGTTATCCAAATGTGTGGGAGAATGATTTTTTTTTAGGGAGAAAAAAATGTGTTCTAAATAAATCTTAGTCAAATTTTTTAATAGTAAATTTCATATTATGAGTCTTTTTATTTTTTAACAAGCTGAATGTTTTTACTAAACACTATGAAAACACAATTATAAGCTACTGTGTCAGGAAATAGGAGTTCTTAGAACAGTGAATTGTTTCATAGCTCTGTGAGAGCAGTAAGTCTGCATGCTAACAGTCCTTTAAACATAATGAAGGACAGAAGTGGAGATTTTAACTCTTTGACTGCTAGCTTTTGACACCATCAACTGTGGTTGAATTTAGTGGGATCAGATAATTGACTAATTTTTCAAAAGATCTTTAAAAATATGAGACAATAGCTGACTCTAGTTTAAAAATTCTCCTTTTACCCAAACACTATAGTTCGGTTGTGGCAAGCACCTTGATGGATTAGTACCCTGGTTTTTAAACCCTGGACGGTAGAGTCCAGACCCCTGAAAAAGCTGAGCCGGTTGAAGAGCCAGTGTCCGTGGCTAGCTCTGCTCCACTGGACGTTTGAGAAAACAGCAGCCCTGGATGTTGGCGGGGGGGGGGGGGGGGGTGGCAGCTCGGGACCATGGACTAGATGGGAAACTGTGGCCCTGTCCTCGCCCAGCTACCCTCCACGTGCCAGCCATCACAATGTCACAGCACAAGGCCACGTCGTACTGAGGACCGGGGGGAGCATCTCAGAATATGCAGTAGTAATTGCGTCACTCCATGACAAGTTCAGATCCATACATAATCTGTTAGAGAGCTTCTGCTGTCAACTTGATGATTTTATGAACACGTTGTGTCTTTACCCACAGAAGAGCATAGCCCTTTGTTGCTATGGAAGAAGACGGGCAAACCCTATTGTTCTTCTTCTTCTTTTTTTTTTTAATGGTGCTGGGCATTGGACTTAGGCCTCGTGCATGCTAAGCAGGTCCTCTTCCAGTGTGTTACACCCCTTGTCCCTGTTTCTTTCTTTAAATAAAATGCAGTGTCTGGGTTGGGGCCTGGGTGATGTGTGACTTTACAACAAACACATAAAAAAAGTCACATCTGGCCTTGAGGGTTTCAATTTGAGAATCTAAGGGAGGCTGCTTAAAAGGTTGGGTGGAGTGAAATGGATCCTTATCTTTGTGATGTGCCACCCATGGTCACGGCAGGAGTGTGTCTCTCACACACGGACATGGACACCCTCTGTGTCTGGCGCTGTGCAGGCCAGGATGGAGCTGTTGACCTTCTTCTTGAGATGCAGACGAGGTTTCCTCATATCATCCTTTCATAGATTTCTGGAAGGCTCAAGCCTGCTTTCTCCCCACCCATGTCAAGAGGTCATTGACTGTCTAGCAGTCTTCTGGACACCTGTTGCCTTGCCTCCGTCTCCCACGGAACCTGTCACCTCCTGCCCTCTCGGCCTTCTTCGTTGTCTTCTGCTCTGTTTAAACATAAACCTTAGCCTCCTTCTCATGGTTTTCACAGAATAAAACCAAGTCACACGATATGGGTTTTGCAGAGGTTTGGCCAGAGCGAGGGCCTTAGGACCATGGTGACCCCGCTGATTGACAGCTGCTGGCTGAACGTCCCTGTGTCTTGGTCTTAAGCCTGTCTTTTCTCCTAGACTTGGCTTTGCTAATTGCCTGGGTTTTCCCTCTGTCCTCTTTATCTCTCCCTCTTGCCCCTTTGTTCTCAAAATTCCACACCATTTTGCAGAGAGGTTTAGCCACAAAGTTTGTTGGCTTTCTCTCCTGCCTCCCCTTGCCCTTAAGTGGCTCATAAAGATATTTTCCTAAATAATGTCAGCTCTCTCCCCAAAAGCAACTCTGAGATCAGCTATAATGATACTTATTTTCCCCACAATAAATAAACTGGACATGCAGAATACTCTCTAGTTTTAAGCCTATTAGCTCTCTTTCTCTCTCTCGGAGTGTATCTGTTGGTTGATTTTTTTTTTTTTTTTTGGTTTTATATTACAGCAGGCTTTGATGACTTTGACCATCTGTGCTTGGGGGAGGAGGGTACTGGTGCTCACTGACCCAGCTGCAAAGTGGGAGAGTCGTTCTGGCTACTTCTCATGCTTTTCCACATTATGGCACATGTAAAATGTTTGTAAGGGACACTTGCAAGGGTGAATGGATAAGGTTGCTAGTGGCCAAAGATGGCTGGCCCAGGGATTCCCTCCAGCTCTGGCCACCCTGACTCTATCCAGCCAGTGCAGGACCAAGGGGCTAAATATGTAAGTGCACCTGGAACCATTGAGTAGCCACCTGTTGGGATGCTTTGGAATACAGTTGCCCCGTGCAAGCCAAGGTAAACCAAAGCAGCTCCCCATCTGCTGGGCCCTATTATTTCCAACTGTGGAACTCTACAATTCACAAAGCCAAAGCCCTGTTTTATAATATTAAAATTACTAGATTTTATTTGATCGTGATAGTTCTAAATAGACCATATTATGAATGCAGCCTGTGAGTGCACTTGTGTGTTGCTATTTTAACCCTGAACTCATGGCTTATTTTAATGAGCTGGATAATTCAAGGGGGCTTTGGAACATCTGCGGGAAAAGTCACCTGAGCACGTGGATGGTTAATGCCAAAGCTCACTTTCGATGGTGTGGTGTGCAGTCATTTGTATGTTTCGTTCACTTGTCCATTCTAGAAGTTTGGGCTGAGTTCTGGTATATGATAAGGAGAAAAAAATAAAAAGCAAGTCATAGTTGTCTTTCTGGGAACCTGGAACTCAAACCTGGCCTCAAACCTGGCCTCAAATGGGGAGACACTTGCTGGGTGTTTGAAGCACTGATGTTAGGGATGACAAAGTTCATGGTTGATTGTTGAAGTAATAGCTTAAGTAATAGCAGGGGTTGCTCACACAGGTGCTCAGGGTGAGGGGGCACAGTTCGATAGTGAAGCATGACTTGAGCGCGTCTTCCAAAGATGTGTAGGACTTGGAATAGCTAGAAGTATCCTAGGTATGGCTTCTGACAGAGCATGGTTTAGTATGAAAAAGAGCTTGTTTGAGGATTGATTATCTTCAGTGGGAAACAGGAGGACAAAGACTTTTTTTCTAGATAAAATTTTATTTTTAATTTTGGCAGTGCTGGGGATTAAAACCAGGGGTGCTCTACCACTGAGCTCCATTCCAAACCCTTTTTATTTTATTTTGAGATGGGCCTTGCTAAGTTGCTAAGGCTGACCTACACTTGCAATCCTCCTGCCTCAGCCTTCTTAGTCACTTGGATTACAGGCATGCACCACTACACCCAGCAAAATTATATATATTTTTAGTAAAAAGAGAATAGGGAAGAGATGATCAACCAATGCTGGCATAATTCTAGTATAAAGCATTCCAGCATAATTTACTCACTAAATATTGGCAAAGGGTTGCATTTTAGCTGTTCAGATGGGTGGTTATTGTTCTAATAATGAAGAACAAGTGTCTCTAAATTGTTGTCTGCTGAGAGAACAAAAATAAGAGCAAATATGCATTTTTAAGTTCCTGTAAATATTTTATTTGTTCACAGCCAGTACCTCTATTGAAAGGAAACTCTTTAGCTACTTCTGGGACGTTTTATCTTGTTAGATGTGCTGCAAGTTCTGATTGGTGACACCAGAACTAAGTCGTCCCTTCCATCCTAATCCCAACCTGGAGCAACTGGTGCACAGGTTATTTGTTTCCTTTTGTCCTAAGAATTGCTTTCAGGTCTACCCTAGAAATGACCTGAAACTGAGTTTTGGATTCCCCTGGCCCCGGGGCCCAGACTCTTTTAAATCCCTAGAAAGAAATGCCTAAATTCGGGTTGGTTCTTTCCTGAATATGCTAGTCAGAATAGATTCATGAGTTTTGAAAATTATTTTACATGGGAAAGTTGTTCAAGAGTTACATTGTATACATGGCAGTGGGGGTGGGTAGGGAACAAAAAAGGAAAATCTCTTATATTTTTATGTTTTTAATCAGTAGGAAAGTTAAAAATGGGGGAGAATCTTTTACCAATTTTAAGGAAATGGACTCAGACCCGTTAAGCAGGTCGAACTTGCTTTGGAAGGGTTGCAGTGCGTTTTGTAGCCGTAAATCATTTCTTGTGCTATTGGCCAGTTCCAAAAATCCAAATCAGTCACACAAAAGCCAGTTATTCAGTTTATTAATCCATTGTTCACCACATTGGCTACTCATTCATTATTCACTCAACCTGGTTGCTCTTTCGGTGGTCCACTCCTGCTAACTGACTGGGTAGGGCAGCTCGAGAGTTCGAGGGCTCTAGTATGGAAAGGAGGCATTTCCATGAACAAATGGATCCATATTTTTTAGTTCTTCTGTTAGCTGCTTGGGTTTGCTTGGCAGATAAGGGGTGGTGTGATGCGCCCCTCACTTCTCTCTGCCGTCACTGGCAACAGAGTGTTGTCTGTGTCCTTCTATTAGAACCTCCTTTCCCGTTTGTGTAGACACTGACTTATTCAACCACACTGGTCCCCGTGTGCTGAGTACCCTGTCATCCTGCTGCGTGCCGGATCCCACATGTCCATGATCTGTGATCATCTGGCTCCTCCTCATTCTTAGGCATAGTATTTGGTGGAATGTGGTGGATGTTTCATCATCTGTTTAAGGAGTTTCCTTTAAAAAGTGCAGCAAGACTGAGCCAGGCACGGTGGCACACGCCTGTAATCCCAGTGGCCTGGGAGGCTGAGGCAGTTTGAGGCCAGCCTCAGCAACTTAGCAAGACCCTGTCTCAAAAAAAAAAAAAAGAGCTGAGGGTGTGGCTCAGTGTTAAAGTGCCCCAGGTTCAATCCCTAGGACCAAAAAAATAAATGAATGAATAAATAAAGCAGCAAAACTGATCAGTTCTCGTAACTAAATTAAACTTAGAGAAGGCATTTAGTGTTTGATTTATTTGAAGAATTCCACAAGCTCACGAAGGGGTCTCGGGTTTGCAAATGAGGTAAAACGGGGCATTTTTCACATTGAACATCTGAAGCGAGCATCACATAAAGCCGTGACCAGAGAGACTGTACAGTGGCTGTATGAAGGCCGAGGCAGCTGGGGCTTGTGGTCATCCTTATGGATGCAACCATGGAGGACACTGGCATCCGTTGCCTCTGTCCTGTGTGCCTTCAGCACCGAGTGTGCTCCATGGTCAAGGACCACTTCCCAGCTGCTTGCATTCCAGAGCACCCTGCAGGTGCGGTGGTGTCCAGGGACCAGAGGGAGCTGCCCACCTGGGCATTTTTTATTTAGGAAGTATCATGGTGAGTAGACCGGAGCCACTCTTCCTCGCTTCCAAGACCTCAGCCCTGGTTTTCTTCCAGCAACCAATGACCTTGACCTCTAGGTCTGCCTACTTATAGTCAAGTGTGGCTTGATGATGTGATGGGCTGTGCGAAACACATCCTTGGGTGATTCTGTCACGTGAACATCATGGAGTGTAGTTATTCAAAGTTGGTTCTATAGCCTGCCACGCACCTGGGCCACATGGTGTAGCCACCACTGTATGCATGGTCTGTCCTGGACTGGAAGCTGTGGTGTGGTGCATGATTGTAGAAAGGTTTGATTCTTAAAAATAATATTGATCTGGATGAGATATCCCAAACTTATCTGTTCAACTTTACATAAGCATCATTATGTAAAATAAGTGCAAGATTAATTTTTGTGCAATGAGAATAATATATATTTATTTTGGGTCTCTGAGATGAGTGAGAACTGTTGTAACAAAATAGATTTATTAGAAAATCAAATTGCCAAGAAGAAAATGTAGTGTGTGTCATCCAGTTAGGAGTTTATGAAAAGTCAATCCCTTTTGTAATCTAAGAAATAAAGCCTCCTCCAGACACAGACTTCCTCTTAGCTGGGGAATTACGCAGTGGGAGAGGACGCTTTTTGTTCAAGGCTTACAGGCCCAGCCTGCTCCTTTTCCTCTGAGTCCACCTGACTGGGATTTGTGTCACAGCATTGGTGGGCACCGTGCAACCTTGTAGGGCGTGACGCCCATTCCTTTCAAAGGGAAGGAAAGTGGGTCAGTGGGAAGATAAAAGTTTAATTTCTCTTAAGTAGAGGAACTGGAGAAAACTATAAAGTACCTACCTGAACTTGGATGTTTTCCCCGGGATTTGTAGCGAAGTAATTTAAAACAGAAGGGCTTATTTTGAAGTATAGAATATCAGCACTAAGATAAACTTGTAAAATAGGAAGCCTCCTGAAGAGAGTGGAGAATTTTACACCATGCCCCCAGGCAATCGTCAGCCCAAACAAACTGTGGAAGGAGAGGAGGGTGGAGCTAGCTAGGATCCTGTGGGAGAGGAGAAAATTTGAGAATTATGTGCACTTGGTACAATTCTCCCTGGACCGCGTGGTAGACTAAGGTGGGGTGGCTGAAAGCACTTCCGCGACTGTCTTAGGACACTTACCCCCACCTGCAGGAAGCTCAGAACTCCCTGTCACGGTGAGGCTTCCCCCTGATTTTGGCCCAGTTCCCACAATGTCCTATTGTCTTTCTGAGCCAGGTTCATTTCCTGGGGAACACTCGGTTAATTCAAGAGAGAAATGGCATAAATATTGCACCTCATCAAATGGTTTTGTTTTAGACTCATTTCTTCCCATCATGGTTTTGTGGGAGGTTTATGCAGCAATACCATTTTGACTTCTGTTTCCTGCATTCCTTACACAGAAAAAGGCCACCTTCAATTTATTGTTTTTGTCTAGTTAATTCTGGTGTGCTTAAGAATTCCGTCATTTGTCCAGTGATAATCTATGAAGCACCTACGGAGTGCCCAGCACATTATTATGGATTAATCTGATATCATTTTCAATCTTTTCCAATCATTTATTTGATTTACTTATATTTATTTATTTATTTATTTACAATTTGTTGTAGATTACAGTTTGTTGTCTCAGTCCAGGTAAAGCAGTGTCTCAATAGATTAACTCACAGTCCAGGTAAATCACAGTCCAGGTAAATTCTGCAGGCAGCTAGCTTAAATCACAGTCCAGGTAAGTTCTGCAGGCAGCTAGCTTGATCTGAAGTCTCGTCTGGTTCTCAGCAACACTGGAAATTCTTCCACCTTCCTCTTCACCTCTATTTATTTTCAGTCCTGAGAATCAAACCCAGGGCCTCCTGCATGCTAGGCAAATGCTGTACCAGGGGGCTACATCCCCAACCTCATTTGTTTTTTTAAAGATGCTTATTATTAGAATTTTAGGGTGGAGTTTTTCCTTTACCAGTTGCTTGTTTATTCTAAGGGGAGTTACATAGTTTCCTTGTCCCCATACCACCCACCGTTAACACTGTTAAAGGCGCTGCTATGGAATTAAAATGGATGGCTCTCCTGGTCTGGCCAAATCCTGGCCCAGTGGCTCTTTGATAATATTGGCTTCTATGAACAGAATAAATCTATGTGAAAGTGCTTGTTTCAGGGAGAGAAACAGAGTCGGAATTTATTTTTCAGGAGATCTGCTTGGAGAATGTGTCCCAGGCCTGCTGTGTCCCTGTGCAGGGGCCTCCCTAGAGTTATCACTCTTTCCTGTTTGATTTTCCCAAAGGTAGGAAGGGTGGACTTGGGTAGACTTGGAATGTTTTGTGACAATAATAATTTTGTGAATTATTTTTTTCATTATCATTTACCTACTGCATGTGATCACCTGTCTGACTCCAGCCACTTGGCACGGACAGGCCAGGCAGAGTCTTGCTCTTGGTTAGGGTAAATCGAGGCAGCCCTGAAGTCCTGGGCCTGCCCTTTGCCACAAGACGTTGTCTGCATGAAATTGGGTTCATATTAAGCAGCTCAGCTTTGGAATGTTAATGGAGGAGCCCACCTTGATTTCCAGCAGTAGCGTACGTCACTGCAGTTTGTGCGATGCACCCTGTCCTAATATTTCCTCCTCCTGGCTTCTCCCCTCCCAGGGATCGCCTTCTCCGCCTGTGTCCAACTTCCTCCTCTCTGCTCATATTTCATTCTTCCAGGATCTGTAGAGTGTCCAAGTTCTCACAGTTCACTTAGAACTGCACTGAGTCCAGAGGGGGCCGTGCTGACTTTTCCTTGGTCTAAGGAATTTCAAATTTACAGACTCCCACCGGGAGAGGAGGGAGAGGGGGAGAAAGAGGAAGGCCCCACCTCCAGCAGAGGAAGGGGCTGCTGCTTTTTCTGCAGGAGGTTGTCACCTTCAGGCTCTCTGTCACTGTCTGGAGGTGAACTCTGAGCTGAGTGGTGCAGAGATAAATCAGCTTGAGTCCGGGGCAGTGAGACAGGAGTTTGGCCAGCGCCTTGTGACAGCTTGTGGTCAAGGGAGAATATGTAAATTCACAGAATTCCCAGGCATTTCAGCCCTAGAAGAGGAGGATTGGGGCATCCAAGAGTCTTGACCTTCCCCGGAGGCTGAATTACAGCTAGTGCTTGTTTTCACCAACGCAGTTTGAGTCTCATACTTGGAAATAATGATGAAATTAAAAAACAACAACAAAAAAACCTCTCCTCTCTTACCATATTCTGATGGGAAATTTGTGGAAGGCTAAAGTCTAATCTGAAAGCAAACATTGCTTTAAATAAATCTGTGCAGCGTCATTTAATAGTGTTTATAACTCGAGCATCGAGGGTCTGGTCCTAATAACCCACAGGGGAAGGCGTCCCAAGGCCTCCTTTCCAATCTGGCTCTGACTCAGAGTTTATCTGTACTAAGTTTTCTGTCTGAAAGCCGGTGGTATTGTTTAGACTCGGTGTGAATAAACACAGCCATAAGCTTCCCCTTCAGGTGAGGTTTGTGTCTTAAACTGGATGGTGGCCCTACTGTGTGTTTAGTCTCACTGTGTTCTTTTAAGGAGAATGATAATAATAATAAAGAAAACAGCCCCAGACAGAGTCGTAGCCCTTTATGGAGAGGGAGTCAGGTACACATAAATTAAGACACTCACTGAAGAAAATCTTAAACATCTATGGTAGAATGTCATGATGTCACCTGTCAAATTCAGCTCAAGCAGATATTATGTGCTTTGTTGTCAAGAAGAAGAAAAATAAACCTGGGCTTTAGTTGTTATGGGAAGGATTGATGGAATAAATTGGACCTAGATGGTCCTTGCAGAATGTGTTCACTCTTGGGTTGCAGGTTTGAAGAGGGGAACCAAGAAAATTTGCAGGGAGCTTCTCATTCAGGGACTGTGCATGACTATAGGGTTGCTACATACATCCCGGCCACCCTAGGCTGGGTCCTGGGTATGGAGTCCCCAGGTTGGTCAGCCCTGCCTCAAACTCTGATCTGTTTCTCCAATAGGATATACAAATTTCAATATTTTCTTTGTGTGCATGACATGAATAATAATTAGGTAGCACTCAGATTTTATTCGGAAGGTGAGGGGTCTAAAAGCAGGGTCCCCAAGAGGAGTCATTGAGAGGTCTTGGTGTGTGAGCTTCCAGAAGAGAGGATTAAGGACAAATGTGATAGATGTTTTTAAACCTTGAAAAGACATTTTTTAAAAAAAATATATATTTTTTAGTTGCCAATGGATTTTTTAACTTTATTTTTTAATCTATATGTGGTGCTGAGGATCGAACCCAGGGCCTCACTCATGCCAGGTAAGCAAGCGCTCTCCCACTGAGCCACAACCCCAGTCCAACTTTTTTTTTTTAATAGAAAAAAATCATGGTAGACCAACCTAAGACACGGAATTGGGCCTGTTGAGTCACCATGTAAGAATCCAGATCAAATAGAGCTTCCTGACCATTAAACTGCTCAACAGCTCTGCTTTTCAGAGGAGCGAGTCCTACTTCCCCGGAGGCACTCAAGAGAAGACGGACGTCTGGAGGGCCAGCTGGGGTGGCAGGGTCAGACCCAGGAGGCGCCAAGGCTCTTTTCCACTTGAGGCATCTTGGTCACTGAGTCCATGTCCAGGGAATCCAGGCAAGCAGAAATCAGCGACTTTCTAGGAGGAGGCAGTCGTGTGTGAACAGACATGGCGCGGGGGCTGCGAGCTGGAGGTGTGTGTTTCAGGACCGTGCGTGGGGTGGGGAAGAGCACCAGGTGTAACAGGGACCTGGAATGTTCTGCGGGACAGTAGGGACCATCCTGCTTCCCGTCCTGGACAAGGGCACTGGAAGCCAGTGCTTGAGGAAGCTGCACTCTCTGTATTTTGCCAGAAGCTGCAGGAGCGGGAGATTCCGGGCCCTTGAGGACCTTTGTCCTTCTGGGAAACAGAAGGAGAGAGCAAAGCCAGAACTGAAGGGAAGAACCAATAGGGGTTTCCTCCATATCGGCCCTGAGATAGAATCCTCCCAGTTAATAATGCACGGGTCGGTTCAATTAGCAGAGCAGAATCAAGAATTTACACCTGGGTCTTTCACTTCAGCTGACCAGTGGCCTGAGAGGAGTCGTCAACATTCCTTATACGCTAATTCTCCTGCAGGATTAGCCCCGTTTGGGAAAATGTTTACAAAACAGTCTGACTGCCCCCCCCCA
>NW_025999913.1:16281902-16318532 GCF_001458135.2 Marmota marmota marmota
CCCCCCACCCGCCCCATGCAGGCTGCCTTGTGTTCACACCACACTATGATTATTCTTATTCTTGAGGTTAGTGTTCTCCATTGCGAGGTGCATGCAGTTTAGTGTTTCCTACCTTAAGGATATTTTTTGTCTGACAGCAGCATTCTGAAAGTGGCTTTCTTTCTTGGGAGATGTTCTTTGAAATATTGGCAAATCATTCAAGAATTTGTTTTAATATCACTCCACCAAGGGAAGGTGAAAAATAAATAATATTCAGGATTATCACTCCTATTTCCTAGCCTGATCTAATATCTGGAATATATTGAAAACACTTTGGCCTCTTCTATTTATAAAGGGCCATAATGGTTTTAGATTGGTGCCGTCCTGAGGTACTGGTTTTTCTTTTTTTTTTTTCTATGGAATTCTCTGAACAGGCCTTTCCTGAAAAGAATACATTAAGACTGTCAGAATGATTCTTTTCAGCAGATTAAGCCTTGCAGATGCCCTTTGTTGAGGGGGAAAATGCATTATTCTGAAAGTCCTTCTGATCTTCAGGAAGACTGAAAATTTCAAACGCTCTTCCACCATTTAAACTTCCCTACAAGAAAATCCCAGATATTTTTATTTTCTGGGTTATAATAATTCAGACCTTATTGTATTTCAAAATGTGAAGAGATGTGTCTTAAGGAAAAATTAACTTTTTATATATTCCTGAAAGATGACCCCCACCCCCCCGCTACTCTTGAAAAGCAAAAATCAGAGCGCCCCATTTCTGTTTTTCAGTGAGCTCTCTTTTGTACCTGACAGTCCCTTGGATGAAGTGATGTGCACGTAGGGCGAAACTGTCCTGGATTATCATCACTTACTGTGTGTCGGTGACATGGTTCGGGTATTCGGGGATCTCTGGTCGGCAGTGTCCTAAATGGGACCCCACTATCTCAGGGACAAAAGCAGCTTCCATGCATGACAGGAGGAAGAGGGGGACATTCCTCAGAAGGGGCTGCTTTCACACGTTTGGAGATCCCTGCCTTGCCCACCGGCTGACGGTGCCTGAGAGGACTCTTTGATTTATAGGAGCTTATAACATGTGCTGCGCTTTGTCCCCAAAGCCACAGACCTGCTGTTAACAGGGCATGCACCCTGAGTTTTTCTGGTGGTCAAATTTATAAAAACCAAACACTCATCTCTTTGGGAGGCTTCTCAAAGACGGAGTCTGTTAACTCTGTTCGGACAATGTCTAGCGGAGGGCCACATATTGACAAGCCTCATAAATGTCTTTGTTGCTGTTGGTGAATGAAGGATGGTTCCTGGAAGAGCCTGGGGAGCCTCGGGTTTGTTTTCATGATAGATAGGAGGAGAGCTCGCAGATGGGGAGGGGAAAGATAGACGGGTGGGTCAAGGACGCGTTTTGGCAGATGCTACTGTTACTCTTTATGAAAAAGAGAGAGAAAAAAAATAGCTCCAATTCTTTGCAGTGGTGTCCTGGCCCTCTGCTGGGAGACGCATTCACGACTGAAGGTGTCCAGGACTTCACTGTGAAGAGGGTGCCTTCTTGGTGGCTGGGCATTCTGAGCCTGGCTGTCGGCCCCCGCCCCCATCTGTTCAGTCCCTCCCCTTCCTCTCCCTCCCCACTCCTTCCCCCCCTCTTCCTTCCTTCCTCAGTTCAGTGCCGGCTTCTCTTCCAGGCCCGACAGATCTCATTCTTTTTCTTCCTGTAGCTGGAAGCCGTTCAGGGCAGGTGGAAATACATCCCATTTTCATTAGGAGCCAAGTTGATTCTCGAGTGGACAGGCTACAGAAAGTAGTTTCTAATGTGCATTTTGCATATTTTAAGTAGTATCAGATACAGAGAACATCCTGTCTAAAGAAGGAGGCGTTTTATTAGTGTAGCTTTTACTGTATTAAAACCTGTTTTGTTTGTTTGTTTGTTTTTTTGGTTGGGAAGGTGTCTCAGTTTGGGCAGGAAAAGATGGAGCGTGGATTCCAGAATGCATCAGTGATATTGTTAAATAATCCTTGAAGTTGCAAGAAAAGTGAAGTACCTCTCTCACATGGTTCTTTGCAACTGAACTAAAACTCTATTCTGCACAAATGTACCTTTGAAAACTTAATTAAGGACTGAGAGGTCTTTTGTTGCCGGTCAGTGGTTAACCTGATTCTGGTTTTTGTAGAAAAGATGGCTTCCAATTGAAGGAAGAAAAGACAGACTTTGTTATGGCTTTTAAAAAAGATTTTGCTTGCAAAAATCATTAGATTTTAATGTCCTTATTGCTGTAGTTTGAATATGTTCCCCCAAAGTTCATGTGTGGGAAATGAATCCCCAAATTGATGTATTTTTGGTGTTTGGAGGTGAAGTCTGGTGGAGGTAATTGGGATGGGAAGTCATGAGGTATGGCCCCCACCATGCCATTAGGGGCTTTATAGGGAACGGAGGAGACCCAAGCTGGCATACCTGCTACCTCGCCGCGTGCTGCCCTCTGCCACGGGATGAAGCATGAGGCCCTCACCAGATGCTTAGAGACACCAACACTGTGCTCTTGGAGCCTCCAGAACCATGAGCCAAATAAACCTCCCTTCTTTAAAACTTATCCAGTCTGTGGTATTCAGTCATAGCAACAGAAAACAGACTGAAGCACTGTTTTAAAAATGCTTTTCTTTGTTATGTGCTTCCCAGAGCTGTGGTGAGTGGGCACTCTCTATCTGTGTCGAGCAGCAGGTACACTGCCCAGCGCATCTTCTTGTAACGTGAAGCCTCTTGCCTGAACTCTGTCCCTGTCTCCAGTGCAGTGCTTCTTAGGGCAGTTTTTAACTCTGTCCCACACACTGGGTGGCATTGGGGCCCTCAGAGTCACAGGTGGAGACTGTCACCTGCAGCTGCCCTCCGCCCTCCCTGGTGAGGCGACCTCCTTCAGTTCCAGGCCCATTTTTTCCCAGCTTTGGGTTGTGCCCTTGGCCTCTGAAGTTGTCCAGTGACCGTCATCAACATGTCCCCCCTCGAACCTGGCTTTTCTTTCTGACTAATGTGACTCCATACTCCCTCTGAACAGCTGGGCCTGCAGGACCATCCAGGGCACCCCCTTCCTTTCCCTCCGGGTCTGATCCTGAGTTCCCGCAGGCATCAGAGGCGAGGCCAGGCTCTGCTCTGCTGTCACCTTAAGTACAGTTCAGAGGGCCATCTTATCCCTGGGTTCCACATTCACGGACTCCACAATCACACGTGGAAAATATTAATAAGAGTTGCAAATGTATTGAAGAGTACAGACATTTCTCTTATCATTACCCTCGAAACAATACAATATAAATGTTACAACTCTTGACATAACATCTGCATTATATCAAGTATTTCAAGTCTCTAGAGCTGATTTATGTATACAGCAGGGTGTGTGTAGATGCTCAGATAGGATGTCAATATAAGGAACCCGGAACAATCCCCTGAGGATCCCAGGGACAGCTGTGTGGCTGTGTGGGGAAGAGAAGCCGTGGTCTTTAGAAACCTGGTATAGAGGGTCTGCAGGAAGAGGCCGCTGACCCGGGCAGTGTTGTCCCTTATTCATCTAATAGCGGATCATTCACTACCTGGTTTGTGTCGTGTGTAGTTCTAGGTGCCAGGAACACAGAGATGATGGGAACAGTCACTGCCCTAAAGAAGCCTATGCTTGGCCAGAGAGACTGGCAATAATGATGATAATAAAAATAGGATTTGTTATCAGGCAACATTACATGCTCTGAAGAAATACAGCCGAGCACGGAGATCAAGCTGTTACTGGAGTGTGCTGTTTCAGATGGGGTGGCCGAGGTGACTTCCAAAGGGACATCTAAGCTGCCATCCTATTCAGAAAGATCCTGTGCAGGCAAGGCCCCCTCACTTGCCCTCTGATGCTCGCGGAGTATCGTGACACAGGTGAAAAGTTTGGAACCTTGGGGACACTGCAGTGGTCCTCCAGTCACATGGGACATGTTCCAAGACCCCAGGGGATCCTGAACTCCATAACCCTGGATTTTTCCTGGACATCCAGATCCATCGCAAAATTCGACTTGTGAGTTAGGCACGGTACAGGACTAACAGTAACAACTTCTAATAAAACAGAGCATTTATGAGAACAGACTGTAATGAAAGTTACGTGAAGGGGTGTCTCCTGAAATGGGCAAGACAGACACTGATGTGTCAGGCTGCAGGGAGCTGGACCCGGGGAGGACACAGGAATGACGCAGGGCTGCGCCCACTTGCTCCGTGTGCACCATCACCAGCTGTGGGAACTGCTCTCCACAGCTCCTCTCTGTCCCACAGTGTGACAGCACACACATCTACGTGCTGTGCCGCCCAGCTCCACGTTCAGGCCATTTCAAAGCTCTAAGAGGTTTGCAGAGAGGTGGACAAGGTACAGCCAAGTGACAGGATGTTCCCTGTCAGTTACATGGCCCTGTAGGGGAATCCCAGAAACCCAGAATTGTGGGGAAATCCTCTGACGCCCCAGGTCCTAGTTTGGAGCTTCCCTCCATCTGAGAGGTTTGTAGAATTTCCTGAACCTTAGAGAGTGAAGAAAATGGACTCCTGTGTCCAGAACCTTCAAATGTCAGTGTCCACCAAGCGCCTTGCCAGCTGCCTTTCCACAGTCTTCTCGTTATCTCTGACCGGGTTTTCCGTGCTGGCACTGCACTTTACTGAGTAAATGTAGGGACAGATGGAGGTGTCAGGCAGAGAAGAGCAAGAGATGACATTGCACTGGGAACTCTTCACAGGAGTGGTTCATCTGTGGGCTCCCTGGGGAGATGAGCACGTGATTGGCATGTGGAATGGCCACCCAGTGGAGCCTGTGGCACGAATAAGGTAAAGCTGAGCTGCGTTTCTCTGGGAGAATTTGAAATACAATTCTACACTCCATTAAGAGACCTGCACTCTCGCTGGGCGTGGTGACCGAGGGACACCTGCAATCCCAGCAATTCGGGAGGCTGAGGCAGGAGGATTGCAAGTTCAAAGTTGGCTTCAGCAATTTAGCAAGACTCCGAGCAACTTAGATCCTGTCTGTAAAAATCAAAAGGGCTGGGGATATAGCTGAGCCCTTTGTGTAACTACCCCTGCGTTCAGTCCTTAGTACAAACAAGCAAACAAAAAAAACAAAACAACAGGTAAATAAGAATACTAATTCCAGCCCTTTAGCATGGTGGGTTCTCTTAGTATGGATTTTATAAAGTGTTTTAAGGGAGTAACAGTGAAAGAATTTCAGTAACTGAATGCATGCATGGTGAGGGCAGGCTCTGTTGGTCCCCTGGCCTCTAAGGGATCTGAGATGCTATAGCTGGCTGCTGGGAGTCTGCCCTGTATGTCTTTATGTCTGTCCAGCCATCTGTCCTTCCATGCATCCATCCCATCACCGACTGGCACATCTACCTCTTCGACTTGGAGAAGCTGCTGACGCTTGCTGGTAGTATATTCTCTTCATGTCACTTGGACTCTTTTCATTCTGTATGAAAAAATCCAGCAGTGTTGAGGTTTCTGAAAGGGTCCTGAGGTTCTGCAGTTCTGTGTAGAGGACTTTGGAAAGAATGCGTTAAACATGCCGCCTCTCCCCGCCAAAGCGGACAGTCTGGTAGGTGTGCTGACATGTAGCGGTATGGTCATAAGGCCAGTGGAGAGTGACAAGGAATCGGCTTAGCGACGGCTCAGGTGTGATAGAGTTTACAGAAGGGGAGATTATTTTTGTCTGCAGATGTTAAGGAAGGCTTAAGGGAGATGGGGGGCGGGGGCATTGGTGTTGGAGTGGAGCCTGTAACAGTTTTAGTTGATGAACATTCTCATTTACTGTTCATGATAGTGAGCATTATTCACTGTTATTTCTGTTGACAGATAAGGAAACTGAGGCAGGAAAAGAGATGAAGTAACTATCCCAAAGCTCTCCTTTGGGGCAGAGTTATAAGGCAGGAGGAAGTCGGTGGACCCCAAACAGAGATGAGAGAGTGGGTCATTTCAGGAGAGTCGGAGGCCATCTGCATGCTGGTAGGAGAGGGTAGAGGTGGCCCACACACCCGAGGAGTGGCACCAGTAGAGGCCTGGACGGCTGCTTGGGTTTGGTGGGAGAGGCCTGTGGCTGTCTGATCTTGACTTGGCTCAGATGGAGATTTTGTGCTGGGCAAGATGTGATCAGAGACTGTGGTTCAGGATGTTGATGATTCTAACCCACTTTCCTGCTCCTGAGCTTTGCCAGGCCCAGGAAGCTGCCCTCCCCAGATGGCTCCCGCAGTCTAAGCCCCTGAGCATTTACACCCAGGGTGCCGGGGAGCACGGAGGCCCCGGCCCCATCCTCCTTCTATTCTGAGCACCTTGAAAACCCCTGCTCAATTCTCGGGATTCTAAGAAGAAAGCTCCTTAATCTTCCCCCTCGCGGCTACTTCCTAGATTTTAACCTATTTTTCTGCTCTTTCAAAATTTCTTCTCTCCAGTAAATGAATAATTAGATCTTTCTGGGCTTCACTAGCAAAGAATATACCATAATATTTAGATTAACACAGTGTAATAACTATACTAGGAAAACACATCCTGGTTACAAGATGAATTCCTCCTTTTGCTTTTTATTCCTGGTATCCTGGGGTGGCCTGCTGGAGAAAAAAAATACTATTTGATTCTCCCTGGGTGGTCAGGGAGGACTTGTAAAGACTCTTGTTTGTTTTGTGTGAGCCTTCAAAGGCACTCGGCTTCCCTACATAAAGATGTACTAAGAAAATAGGGATTTTTTTTTTTTTGAAGTTGCTACGTATAAAGGGAAATACACAGAGCAACCATCTTCCTGTAGAACTCCAAGCTAATGTGATTAGAGCTCTCTTTCACCAGCCATCTTTGTTATGTCTGTCTCTGGTCATTACCCAGGCTTATGGGGAGATTTATGCTCCACCTGGTTTTTTTAAAAAAAAATTAACTCATCACACACAGAGTTTAATTGTAAAATCTACATTTATGATGTTCATCTGGGTTTCTCAAAAAGCTAAGGGATCCGCTGCTCTGTGTGCATGTGTGTGCATGTGCATGTGATTATGTGTGTGATTGTGTGTGTGTGTGAGTGTGTGATTGTGTGTGTGTGATTGTGTAGTCCAGGATGCTCCCGAGGTGTTTGCTGCTGCAACCAATTTTGGCCACGTTTTATGCACATTC
The DNA here is from genome assembly GCF_001458135.2 of Marmota marmota marmota. Taxonomy (NCBI): domain Eukaryota; kingdom Metazoa; phylum Chordata; class Mammalia; order Rodentia; family Sciuridae; genus Marmota; species Marmota marmota. The sequence goes on from NW_025999913.1 coordinate 16,289,026, forward strand.
CAATTAGCCAGGACCTCCTGCTGCGATAGGGAGGAGAGTTTGGGCTGGGGTTGGGGCTGGCTAAGTGTGGGAAGGTTTTTAATGCAATCTTAGCAGAACTCCCTCATTAGCACCTCGAGGTCAGTGGGAGCCCGGGAAGCTGCTGTCCTGAGCACAGTTGGTAGGTTCTGCTGTGCTTGGTGTGTGTCAGCCATTTTATTTACCCGTGCTTATTTTCTCCATTTCCTAACATTAATTGTACTTAATGGGGGAGGTTGATAATGCTGAATTATTTGAAGCCTAGCGGGAGCCGAGCAGCTGGGTCCCACATCAGACCACTGCTCCATCTAATAGGTTGTCGTTTCACCTGATTCACTGGACGAAGGTGCTTTGCCAATTATGAGCATCCCTACCACATGACCTTGTGCCTCCACAGGGAAAGACGACCTTGTGCCCCAGAGAGTTGCTGAAGCTGCTTTCCCGCCTTGGCCAAAGAGCAGGGCAGGATATTTCTAATCCTTAGATAATTATTTCTCCTTAAAAAAATAAAACAGCCACTCTGTGCAATAGTTGAATCTTTCATGAATTGCCAAGAACTTTGTTTTTGGAACCAAGTGCTTAAGACATCAGTTCTTTGGAGTGTAGTCTCTAAAAATTCTAAGGGACAGCAAAACTCCCAACTTCCTTTCTTGAATCGAGATATAACCCGTTATCAACTTTTTTTTTTAACTTATAGAGGAAAATGCAAACTTTTAAGTAAATTAATTTTATAATTAATATAAATTAACTTATAATTAATGTTATAAATTCATTTTGTTGGATATTCTATCGGGAAGTTATTTTGTAACCAAACACATTTGCACAAACGACCAGATGTTTTTTAGAAGGATGAGGCTAGGCACAGAAAATGGATTGACTTTTGATGTGATCTTGTAGCTCTTCTCAAGACCTGGAGTTGAAGTTCTCTGTAGCTTTGAGGTGACGCCAGCGGCAGGGTATGGTCCGTGGAGCAGTGTGCACAGTCTCTCCTGTAGTGCCAGCTGGCTGGGGTCTTCATTGTTGCGATTGCTAGTTCTGGGACCTCGGGGAAGTTATGGCGCAACCTCAGCCACAGTCTCTCGTCTGGAGCTTCCGTTGCTATCCGCCCTTGCTCTATGGCACTGTGTTAAAGAATAAGTGAAACCAGCTCCATAGAGTGACCCTCTGGGTCTATGTGCATACCCACACTGGCTGGCTTCTCTGACTACCTCGCACGTGCAGAGCCACCCTGGAGAAGGTGTAAAAACCCTCCTCGTTCCAGATCATGATGTCGGGGCCTAGAAAGGCCTCGTGACGTGCTGGTGCTGCTTTAGAACAGGAGGTCAGAGCCGGTGCTGCCTCTGTGAAGGCTTCCAGCCTTGTCCAGACTCCACGCTCTGCAGCCCGTCCCTGGCCGACTCCAGAGTGGCCAGGTGTCCTGCAGTCTAAGGGCAGAGCTTAATCAAGGACCTTCCCTGGCTCCTCGAGGTGCCTTCCAAGTCGGGGACCTGAGTTCTGCAACCTCCCCGACTGCGTGTCCCCCTCCTGTTGACCCTTCATGTTTGACCGGGTTTCCTTTCTCTTCTAGCACCCAGGGCACGGCGGGCGAAGAGCTCACACATCGGCCTATCCAGGTAAGAGGCTCTGTGGGTGGGGTTTCCAGACGAGAGGTCACTCTGATTCTCGGTGGCCGTCTCTGTAGCTGGCTGTTCCTGGGGCTGCCCTGCGTTCCTGACAGTGTCCTCTAGTTCTCCTTTGGCATTCACCTATTTCTTGCAGTGACTTGTCTGTGCTGTTTTTCTTCCGTGTTTTTTTGGTTCTGTCTTTATGTGTTCGTACATGCACATGGTGGTGACATAAAATCTGCACGTTCAGGGCCGACTTCAGGATGAGGGTCACCCCTGAGGAGGGAGGCTGGCTCGTGCCTCGGTCAATCTTATCTGCAGTGTTTCCACCTTTTTTTTTTTATCAATGTATGATTCTTCAAAGTAAGGACACTCTTAAAAAATCATATAGATGAGATATATATTTTAATATATACAATGTTTATATGTATCAATTTATTTATTTATATATAGAATACATATAGACCCATACTGTTTTCTCATTTTAAACCATAGTTCAGAATGAGTCCTTCATATCATATATGGTGGAGTATTCAATATTCCAGTTGTGACTAGAGCTGCCATAAAGAACCATTTCTGTTTGTATGTCCAATGTCTGGTGATGTCAGACGTTGCACCCAGAGAAGTTGTCCTCAAAATGGGATTCTGAGACTGCAGCATGAGTTCCTCAGGAGCACTGTCAGAGGAGCACAAAAGTAGACCCTCACCCAGGCTGACTGAGTCGGGGGTCCCGAGAGTGGGCTGGGCACAAGCCTTCCAGGGGATTCTAACTCGGGGTGAGGAATGGAAGCCACTGTGTAAGGCCAAGATTCTGTGCTCTCTGCACACCCTAGTCTGCATCTGTCTCTGTGTTGAACATCACAGACTTGTCCTGCGGCACTTCAGATACACAGGCTTGTGCGCTTACACTCCTGGGTCACCAGGGCGGGGAACCACCTGCCATTCCTTGTGGGGTCTGCCCCAAGTCAGCTGTGGGGAGCAGCAGGCCCACCTGCTTCTGCACTGTGAGGTGTGCCTGGGAGCAGGGGGGGGGTGGACGTGGTGACTGACTTTCTGGAACAGGACCGACCAGTGAAAGTAAAGCCCTGGGAGGGTTTGATAGGGAAACTGGCTTCTGTTTTCTAACATCGTTTTTAAACCCGGGGTTCTCAGTGGCCGATTGGACAAATGGAGTCACCTGAGAGGACTTTGACTGACATTGCCCTCCCTTGACCTCAGGTGATTCTGGCTTTGATGGGTGGTTGGGGGGGTGGGGTGGGGAGGAGTTGGGGTCTCTACACCCACAGGGTTTAAAGCCTCTTTCTTTGCTGTCCTGCTTTGGAGCCACTGCTGGGGACTTGCCTTTGGTTTGGGGTTCAGGTGGGAGGAGACATGAGCATAGCCCTTGAGCAGGTATGGTCAGGGGCTTACCGTCTCCTACTTACGCCACCAGTGAGCTGACTCGGAGTTTTCCCGCCATCTCTCACCTTTGGCGGTTTGCTTTGCTCTGGGGCTGACCCTTTTGCCATGTCTCTGGCCAGTTTGGGTCTAGGGGAGGAGATCTGGCTAGCTTTGTCTGTAGGTGTCTTGGTCAGAAACGTGTGCACTTTGGAGCATGCCAACGACACCCCCTCTCTGGCGGCGCCGTCCTCTCTTTCCCGTAAGAGGATATGGCTCCAGGAAAGGAAGTCGGGGACACTGATATTACATTTTGCAGCGTGAGGCATTTTTAGTTTTTCAAGATGTCCTTGCGGTCCCTGAGTTAAAAGGAAAGGTTGAGCTGCCTTGGTTGCTGGAGTGTTGAAATAGTGTGTGGAAAAGGAAAGGGAGACCGGTCCCACGGATGTTCTTGGCAGGGTTTTCCACCTTTGCCCCCTGGTTTCCAGCAGGCGTGATTAGAGCTTGACTGTGGGATTGGCTCACCGCGCCTTCCCCAGACGCCTTCTGCCTGCCCGCTGCTGCCCAGGAGCCCAGGAGCCCTGGTTAGTTTGCTGGCTCTCCCACATGCTCTCCCCAAATCGCAGCACTCATTAGAAAATGAGCCGCGAGGATTGGGTTGGTCACATTTGGAGGATCAGCCCGATGCAGATCTAAGTCGCACTTGGGAGGTTTCGTGGGCCTCATTGAAAAATAAACAGAACTCTACCCTTGGGGAAAAACAGATTTTTTAAAAAATGAAATAGCTTACTGCAAAACAAAATTTATTTTTCCAATAAAAATCATGGGGTGGAGGTGTTTTCTTTGACACCGGTGCTGATTTTGTCTCGTGCCCTTTCCTCCTCTGCTGAGGGCAGATGGGGCGGAAGCGAAGGCCCGGTTTCATTTGCCAAGATGAGGAAAAATCTAATCAATTCATAAATTTACTTATTCTTAATTGATAGCAGACGTTTAAAACCTGATTGGTCTCAGTCCACTGTTTCCTTTTAGGACAGTAAACCTGCATCTACGCATTTCCCAAACCGTTTTGTGGACTCTTCACCGTATGGCAGGTTTTTGGAGAGATGTGGGCCCCAGAACTCTGATTCCGAGGCCTTTTAAAGAACTGTTTCTCAACTAAGAGAAATGGAAAGACCTGTTTTTTGTGTGATTACAATTTATGATTTATGTGATTAGAAAATTTCTGTTTTCTGGCGATATGTAAATTTGCTCCTAGCAATACCAAATATTCATATACCACCTGTTTCTAATTCTAGCGAAACCTGTAATCAGAATAAATGAAACTCACCTTATCTGATAAGAATCAGAAAAAAATAATTTGAATCTATTGGAGCTTTCTGTTTATCTTTCCAGATCATACTAAACCAGGTGAGTGCAGAAATACCCAGGGGTGGACTCCATCAGGTAGAGATGGTTTGGCGTGGACACTTGGGTAGGGATGTGCTAGAGAGTCCCCAAGAGCTGTTTGGATCATCCTAGCCTCCAGCCTCCCCAGAGTTTTTGACAGTCACAGATCGGGCTACCTTCTGTATGTGTATGTGTGCTTTATTAATATTATTATTTTTTTAAATGGTTATTTGGAACCTGCCACCCTAAGACTCTGAATACCAGGACAGGCCTTTCCATCGTCCTGTGTGTCTTGCTGCCCACGAAACCATTCGTTTTCCGTCCCTCCTCGATAATGAGATACACCATGTGTGATTCTGCCATTTTCCAGGTCAATGATCATTTGCCTGATGATCTTTTATTTAATGTTGCAAAAGAAATAGGCACTCAGACGTGGCACGGCTGCCTGGCGCTCAGGATTCTCCCTGTGCAGTCCTCCTGGGCTGCAGGTGGGAGGAAGGTGGTGTTGACAGAAAATATTCTACCCATCTTCACTTCTGAAGAACTACCCTTCCCTTGCAAGCTCTTCGGTGGCAAGGTACGATAAAATGTCCATAAATGTGACTGCAGGGAGGAAGGGCAAGGAGAAGGAGAAGGAATGTGCCAGGAACAAATAGTTTCATCCATATTCCCATTGTGTCTGCAGGCCCCGAGAAACGGGGGTTGTAGCCGGGGAGCCAGACTGCCCCTTCCTTCCTGTGACCTAATTAAATATATTTTCACTTAAAAAAGATAACAGTGTTAGATCTTAATGGGATTAGCCTAACTGGAATTTATCAGGCTCCGCTTGGACAGTAAAGATTATGAATGGCTTGAGTTCCTATTTGACATTGTGGTGTCTGAGGCTGTCCTCTTCTGCTGCAGGTACGGGGGGGACTCCTGTGGTGCTGTGCCCGAGGTGCCCAAGTGAACACCCAGAGCTCCGGGGCTCTGGGCTGGGACTGAGAGTCCAATCTCAGCAGCGCGTGATTCATTTTCTCTTTAATTTTCAAAGTGATTGATTGATTACTATTTTTTTTTTTTTGAATTGAAGTGAGACAGAGGGGAGGTTTTTCTCCTCCTCCTTCCTCAGGGCAGGGTCGCAACCTGGTTCCTCAGGAATTCTCTTGCTTGGAATTATCCAAATGAACTTTCTTTGGCCCAAAGTTGTTGATAGAGACCTGCTCCTCCTTTTCCTCTGAGTTGCAGGGCTCCCTAATGTTCCCCATTGGGTTAAAATACACATCACATGGAACTCACTGTTGCGAACGTGTAGTTCACCAGCATTAAGTTGGCCTGGTGCTGAGCACAGCACCTCATCCCAGAACGTTTTCATCTTTCCAAGCTGAAACTGCGCGTGTCAAACTCAGGCTCCTTGTTCCTGCCTCCTGTCAGCTCCTGGCAGCCACCTTTCTGGGCACCTCTCAGAGGTGGAATCACACGATATTGGCTGTTCATCCATGTCAAAGCAGGATGTGCTTCTTAAGGCTGCGTAATATTCCATCCATGTGTATAAACCACACTCCGTTCATCCACGGATGGCGCTTGGGTGGCTTCTGTCTTTTAGCTAATGTGAACATGGGTGCTTAAGTCTAAGTCCCTCCATAGTATTTTGGGAATTGTTTATCCTGGAAAAATATTTTTGTGTGTTTTAATACTCCTTGATGAAGACTTAGCCATTTAAAATACAATGTTTATAACAAACTTTTTATGAAGTCTGATTTGAATGATTGTGGCCAGTGTGGATTATGAAATCCCCCAAAGCACATGGGGACAAAAACACATGTGGCTGTTAAAACCCATTTAGGACACATGACTAGGTTTCATCACCCTCTTGCTCTGGTAAATATGCACTGGGACAAACATGTTTAAAAAAAAAAATCTTATTTATAAAGATCCATGTCTGGGAATTCTTGCTAAGAAACTTTGCTGCATGACACACAGAGTAATAGAATGTAAAATGACTTGTAGATTTTTCAAACAAGGACTCCCTAGGGGTTGGAGTGCAGCCCCCCACTCACCTCTTGGGGAGGAGAGAAGCTGTCCATACTGTTAGGACACAGCACCCACACTACGCGTCCCGCCGTCCTGTTCCTGTGTTTCCAGTGTCTTATCCAGTGTTCTGGAATGAGTGTGAGCCTCCGATCCTTCCCAAGAGCTAAGCTTAACTAGCAAGAGACAAGCTCCTTCTTGTAGCTAAATCTGTTTCTGAGTGTGTGCTATGTGTGGAAGATGGGATTTTACTCCTGACGCTGACCTGATGCTGGGTGCATGTTGAATCCTGTGCTAAGCTCTTCTGTGTGAGAACTTATTTAATCCAACATCTCTATGCATTCATCTCCGCATACTTCACAGATGATGAAAATGAGATGCCGAGAAGCTAACTTGTCCCAGGACCCGGGAGTTGGTGGAGCTGGAGCCTGCGCCCAGGCATCTGGCCTCAGACCGTGCACCTTGGCTGCGTCTCGCCGAGAGGGTGCTCAGCTAGTGATCTCATGGATGTGGGTGTGGGTACCATTCCCTGGAGATCTAGTCGTTTTTTGATGGAAATAGCAGAGCTTTTAACGTCTTCGGTTCTCTGCATTTCTCTGGGAACCCATGCTGTACCAGAGTAGACCGGAAGTCGTCTCAGGATGGAGGTTTCTTCTGAACACAGTGCCCTTTATTTCACCTTTAAAAGTAAATACATTTTATAGAAAAGGCAATTTCAAAAGCCATGCTTAGGCTGTTTTATAAAAATATTTTACATTATTTTTTAAAGTATTACTACTTCCTTATGAATTTGTGTTTCACAAAAGAAGAGAATCTACTAGAAGCACTAGAATCGACCCCACTTAGAAATGTGGTATTAATGAGTTAGACATCATGACCCCAAGTATATGTATGAAGACACGAATGGTGTGAAAATACTTGGTGTACAATCAGTGACTTGAGAAATTGTGCTCTATGTGCGTAATATGAAATGAATTGCATTCTGCCATGGTGTATAACAAGTTAGAACAATTAAATAATCAAAAAAAAAAAGAAATGTGGTATTAAGGAGTTTGTAAGGAATACCTGCATATGCCCATTTATAGTAGGTTGTCTTATTAAAATTTGTTAATATTGTTTTTTGTTTTATTTCAGCTTTATTGAGGAATAGTTGACACATAGAAATTGTGGATAGTCAAGGTGTACAGCATGAGGCTCTGCTGCGTGTTGTGTGATGATCACATGGTCAGATAAGGATGATCACACCTCCTGACCACCTGAATCACCAGGTGGAGGTGAGGACACTGATGACCTGCTGTCTGAGTTCAGGTCACCAGCACAGTCCCATAACTGCCCCTGTGCTGTCATTAGGTCCCCGGGAGCTGTTTCTTTGCATTGGAAGTTTCTGCCTACCAGCCATGTCTCCGTCTCTGTCACTGGCACCTCCAGCCTCCTGTGAGCCTGACCTTTGTAGCGTTCCCAACACTTGAGGTCACACAGCGCGTCTCTGCCTCACGTTACCCAGCGTACCGGCTCCCAGGTCCATGTATGTTGTAAAGGTGGGGGGGGGGGGTTCCTTTATTTATGCTGAAGGTATTTCGTGGAGAGAGTGTGTGTGTGTGTGTGTGTGTGTGTGTGTGTGTACTCTTTATTCATCCACAGAGGCACTGGGACTGTGTCCGTATCTTGGCTGTAGTGAGCATGGGGTACAGAAATCTTTCCACAATGGCAGTTTCCTCTCCTCTGGATGTACACCCAGATGTGTGAGTAGTCCAGTTCTACGTAGGACGTTTGGAGGACCCTCCTAGCGTTTTCACAATGGCTAACTGTAAGGGTTCTCTTCCTCTCATGCTCCTCTGCAACACGGAGGCTTATGAGGCCATGCTGACAGGTGTCGGGAATCTCACTGTAGTTGACTCCCTGAGGATTAATGATGACCAATGCCTTTTTAGGTTCTTGATGCCATTTATACCTCTCCTTTGGAAAAATCTCTATTCAGGTGCTTTGCTGGCGTATGTGTCCCCCCCGCCCCCATTGAGTTGTATGAACTCCTTATGTCTTTGGGATATTAACCATTTGTCAAATACATGGCTTACAAAAGTTTCTCCACTTCTGTGGGCCATTTTCTTCGATTTTGTTGATCACCTCCTCCGCTGTGCAGAAGTTCTTTAGTTTGATGTAGTGCCCCTTGTTTTCTTCTGTGGTCTGTTTTTGATTTTGTATTTTAAAAGGTCGTTGCCAAGATCAATTCCAGGAGATCTTTCCATAAGTTTCTTCTCGGGGTCTTACATTTTCAAGTGTCACATTTGAGACTTCCTTCCGTTTTGATTTGGTTGTCATGGTACAACAGCCCAGCCTCCTTCCTTGGCACATGGAGATCCAGATTCCCACTGTTCCGTGACGAGATCACGTCCCTCCAGTATCCTGGCCTGTCTGAGGTCGTCGGTCATCCACCCATGGGTTTGTTTATGGACTTTCTATTCTGTTCCTTTCTTCTGCACCCATTTTTGTGCTTGAGGCAGACTGCATTGACTACTGTGAAGGTTGAAATTGGCAAGAGGGCTTCTTAAAAGGGAAAATCAGGGTTCCAAAAGTACACGTAGCCACATCCAAATACCATCATTTATATTCTGCAGCAAGTAAGTGTGAGCCTTTTGATAAAACATCTAAGTTATAAACATCCATAATGAGTTTAAAAGGTGTATTTAGCCAAGGAAGCATTCACTGAGCAACAGTTAGAGTTGCCAGACAGGTTGCCAGGGGCTGGGGACTTAAAGTTAGGACATGATTATAACATTAAAGGTATGCCTCATGGAATGTGAGCTACAAAAATAATCCAGAGAGGAGAATTATTAATTCTATGGAGGAAAGGGATATGAAGAAAACTAGGTGGATGAGGCATGAATGTGGTTTTGAGGTCTGAATAGGAGTTCTCCAGCTGTCAGAGTGAGGTGGAGATCGTGAGGGGTTTCGGGTAGAGTGGGAAAGCACTGAGGCACAGCACCCTACGCTTATGGCACACGGGAGCTGACGGCAGCGTCCATCTCCACATTAACTGTGGCCTAAAAATATTAAATGCAAAACAGTTCATAAGTTTTAAATAACTTTTATTGTAGTATCCTTCAAATTGTTCTATTATCACCTATTGTTTACCTCTTGCTGAGCCTAGTTCATGAGTTAGATTCGACCTTGAGGTTGGGTGCACAGGAGGAGACAGTTTACGTAGGGCTGCATACTCTGATTTCAGGCTCCCTGGAGTCCTGGAGTGTACCCCTCCAGGTGGGGGGACCTACTTATCCTTGAGAGTGTGTGTGCTCAGGCACAAGGCTGGAGAGCCAGCTTGGGTCCTGGTTTTGCTCTTTGGGGAAGGGATGTCCGTCTACTTTGGCCTCTGTTTTGAGGGTCACAAGTGGCATTTTAACTCCTTAGTGGAGAACAGACACACTGGCTTCCCCAGATGTTAGTCACTGTCTGCTTTTGTCTGTTGACCTATTTATATATTTGTATTATATTGTATTATATATCATATTTATTCATATTAAAGCTGGGGACTGATCTGGGCCTCGTGCCCATGCCTCCCCTTTTCAATGGCTGGGGGAGAGGGGTTTTAATACGTTACCCACTGAAGAAAGACAGGCTGCCCCTGTTCCCAGGAGTGCCCTGAGGGCTTTGGAGTCGGCCAGGGTTCTCTGCAAATCCCAGCCATCATCTGGCCACGCTGACCAGGGGCTTGCTGTTTTGTTTATTGACACCTCTATCAAGTGGAGTCTCCGAGGTTCCTCCACTGGGTTATAGGAATCACGTGGAATAAAGCGTGGAAGGTGGCAGCCTGGCACCCGCCAATCATTCAGTGAACCATGGTCGCTATGAAGGAGCCTCCCGCCATCAGCTCCTTCCACTTCTAGGGTCAAAACGTTAAGCAAATATGTGGATGGCATCGTGTGGAAAATGGCATGCTATGGGTGGTATTAATGGAGCCACTGGGTAATTTAATTTTTTAAACTTGAAAGGTATCTAGATATCTGAAAGGCCATCTTGCCCAGCATGCCGTGTTTTGGTCATTAAGATACTGGATTTTCAAATCTTAGGCTGCTGCTTTTTTTAAGTTCCTGATTTGGGTCTGTGAATGGATAGATTTCCCAGAAATAAAGATTCGGTAGCACATTTACTGAGGTCCTGGCTGCCTTCTCCCTGTCTGTCCCAGACACGATCATCACTGGAGACGCGGCCGGGCTGCAGGGACGGTGTGTGCGTGGGGCAGGGGCTCGGTGCACGCGGCCTTGGCTCATACTGACAGCTACTTGAGCCCAGGAGGGCGTTGCCATTGTGGGCAGGTCCCTGGTGCCTCAGGGAGCAGTGCACAGCTCTGCCTAGCAGGTGTGTGTTTGGGGTGAGACTGACAGTTGAGGTGTCCATGAGAAGCATGTGGCCCACAGTGACAGGCTGCAGAGCGTTCTCTCCCGTGGTCAGGATTGCTTGGAAGTTGACCAGGACCCCGGAGAAACCCACCCAGGCCTTCTCTCAAGACAAGCCTGCGACAGACACCAGAGGGCAGTGGGGGTGGGGAGCTGAGCTTCCCACACGGTGTCACATCCTGTGCAAGTGGCCAAGTGGAGCCTGAGTAGAGCCTGGTGGGAGGGGCTCAGATATTCCCACGAGAGCATCTTGGAGATCCAGGGGAAAGGAGAGAAGGGTGATGGAAGACTGGCGTGGCAGGTCACCTCAAAAGCCTTCGTGACGGAGTATCATGATGAATTAGTGCGGCTGGTGTCAGATGGGGATGGAATGGTGCTCCCAGCTCTAGAACCTCGTGGAGACCTGTTGGATTTTTTTTAAGCTTTCCAGATGATTCTCCTGTACAGCTGAAATAAAGAGCAAGCACCCCGACCCAGAGACACACTGAGAACAGAGATCATTAACGAACGCAGAGCGCCCACGTGGGGGGCAGGGCCTCACGTTTCCCACTGAGCCTTTGCCTTTTCCATTGGCTTGGAGTGGTTTTTTCAGATCCTGAAAATGGTCCACTGAGCAGATCGCCCATGGAGGCCGAGTCCAGCCCACTCCCCCATAGCACGGGGGACCCTGCTGCTCAGTGGGAGGGTGCGGGTTCCCTTTGGAATCATTATTCAAAGACTGCGCCTCTGGCTTTAAACAGAAACGCATGTTCTCCTCTGCGGGGCATTGTGCTTAAGTCTTCATGATTTGTCTCTTTCACAGAAGTGAAATAATGTAGGGTGGACAGAAACCTCTAAGAAAACCATGTGTTTCACATTTACTGGGAAGGAGCCATTCCCTCTCTTGCCTTCTTAAACCTGTCCTTTGGAAGTCATTCATTTCCTATGAAAACAGGGAAGCGGCCTCCTCCCCTGTTAGGAGGCACCGTCCTGGAAGGTCCTGTAGGTGAAGGCCTGGCCACCACTCAGTGCCCACCCCTCCAGGAAGCCCTGCAAAAGGCCTCGGCAGCAGCTTCTCTTCTTGCTGGAGCTCCCTGTCCCCCACGATGTCACCCACATGCCCAGGGCCTCCCAAGCGCTTTTGCCAGTAGAAGCTACCGAGGAAACAAAAATGGGTTGGGTGCGTGATTTAATTCAGGAACGTCCTAACGGGCTTCTTCAGAGGCGCTAAATTCCAAAGTCTTGGCTGGCATTTATCATCCTGGCGCAGATGCCTGAATGTCGATCTGACCCAGTGGTGCAGCGTCTGCGTGGCACAGCCTGGCTGTGCTCTTCACAGTGCCTGGGAATTGGCCGAAGTCTCGACTCCGGGGTGGCTTTGCCGAAGTGTCCTGGGCCCGCGAGGTCGCAGCGACTGCTGAGCGCCCTTCAGGAAGGGAGAGGCTGCCAGCTTCGTTTGTATTCTGTCTTATCTGGAGTTTTGCTCCTTAATTTTCTATTTCAGTTGAGAGTAATCCCCTTTCATGCTAGTAGCCATAATCATATTATAGGGGATTTAAAATTTGTCATTTCCCAGCAGCATTTCTAACGGTGTAAGCATTTTTTAAAAATTTAATGTGAGATAGCTCTCATTTTATTTTTTCAAACACTGAGAGAGGTCAGAGTCCAACGTTAAGATTTCTTGATCGTAAGAACTAGGGGTGCGTTCTGGTCAAGTGGACAGGTTGAAGGATGACCGCCGGGGTCCTGGACTCCGATGGGGCAGCGGTGTGAGTTGGGATGCCCCGGAGGCGGCCTCGCCACAGCCTGACAGGGGTGTCAGAGCGTCTGGCTTTGGTTAACGTGGGCTCTAGTGAGGTAATCCTCATTTCTTCCTCTCCTCCAACTCCTCCAGTCACATTTGGTTTTGTGTATTCTGAAATTGACTCTAGAGACAGCTGCCCTTAAAGACACCCTTCTCTTCTGCCCGGGAGGACAGGCCAGAGGTCCAGGTCAGCTGACCTTTTATAGATGCCCATGATCAAGTTCTTTCCTGAAGGAAGGCTAAGGGGGGAGGGGGATGTGCAGCTACGCTTTACTTCCCCCCAAACTTAGAACTACATTTGGCCTTAGTGAGCCCATAGGTTCTATGAACCACGGCCAACCACAGACCACTGCGTGTAAGGACTGTGGGCCCTCAGGTCCTTGAATAATCCCATTTAACTTTGCATTTCTCCATCTTCTCTTTCATTCCATCTTTCCCTCCCAAAGTATCGTGAGGGGTCTGGCGTTCATGGAAGAAGGCTTCTCTGTCCTGTTTCCTCCATTCAATATAAGACAGTTGGAGGCTCCCTACCTGTTGGTAATATGTGATATTGCTCAATTGATGACTTGTTTGACTGCTGCATATTGGATTTATAGAGAGTGCAGATATGGTAGATGGTTTTGTCATCAGATAGGCAGAAGGAGCCAGTATTTTATTTATTTTTATTTTTATGGAACTGGAGATTGAACCCAGGGATGCTTAACTACTGAGCTACATCCTGAGCCATTTTTACATTTTATTGAGAGACAGGGTCTTGTTGCTTAGGGCCTTGCTAAGTTGCTGAGGCTGGCCTTGAACTTGCAATCCTCCTGCCTCAGCCTTCTGAGTCACTGGGATTATAAGGCTGCACCATAGCACCTGACAGGGGAGCAATATTTTAAAGTAGCAAGTATATAACTTTAGGTGGAGGTCTCTGGGTGAGACCAGGGCTGTTCCAGCTACGCCATTAATTTTTAGGAAAAATGAATTGGAAATTTAATGATATTTGTGTATCTAGTCTTATAGATAAGTGTGTTAGTCAGCTTTGTGTTACTATGACGAACTACCTGAGATAATTAACTTATAAAAAGCAAGTGTTTATGTTGGATCAATTTTAAGAGGGTCCAGTTCATGATTGGATGGGACCCACTGCTTTTAGGCCTTGGCTGGTGGTGCTGGATGACAGTGGCATGGGGCACGTGGCAGATCACTGCTCATCTCCTGGTCGGGTAGCAAAAGAAAAAGGAAGGGGCCAGGTCCCACAGTGCCCTGCAGGGGCATGCTCCCAATGACCTGACGACTTCCTATAAGGCCCTTCCTCCTCAGAGCCCACAGCACCTCCCAGTAGTATCGCCCTGGGCACCAAGCCTTTAGCACATGGGCGTTTGGGTGACATTCAGTTTCTAAATCATGGCGATGAGTGACGTTGGATATTCTGAGGAGTCAGCTCATGGTGCTTGTCACCTTTACGCTGCATGAGTCTAACGCCATAGAAAGATCTGGAGCACAGGGTGCTCATCTCTTTTGGAAGCTTATGTTTTTATTATTTTCCACTTTTGGGGTTCATTTCTCCTGGAGGTTCCAGGGCCTCATGGAGATGAGGGTTTTGGATGTAGTGAAGTTCATAAAAATTCCTGCCCGGTTGCAAATAATTACGTGCAGGGTAATGATGGAGGTGAGGGCACCCTGAGCCAGCTGGGGGCGGGGAGGGGAGGAGCCTGGGAGAACCCGGGGGCCTTCCAGGCAATCCATGCAGGTGCATTTCCCATTTCCCATAGTTTTTTGGCTAAGTTCTAGCATCCTAACTGAAGATGCTGATTGGTCTTCTTCTTGTGGTGGTGGATTTGGTGGACAGGCCTGCCCGGGACTGAGCCTGGGAATTCAAGGCCATAGAGATGGGGTTTCCAACCCCTACTTGATTGTTTCCTGCCCCTGCCTTCCTTTTAGACTTAACCAGTCCTGGAAATAGAGTAGGAAGGGTCAGGAGAGAGAGAGAATCAGATTTCACTGGGAATCGGGAGTTGGCATCAGTGGCTCTTATTTTTATTTTTTAATTTGAAGAATAAACAGAGGGTTGAGTATGGGTGCTATAAACAAACAAATGAAACAGCCCAGGGTGAGCTCAGTTGTAGAAAGTGCATGCGGCAACTGTTTGGGACTAGATGCAGTCTAGAAATACACCTCAGTTAGTGCCCATCATGCACCAACTCATATTTCCAGTCAGTGCCCATCATCCACCAACATGGATGCCGTGTTATAGCACTGGGCTTAAATGAATGCAAACTAAACCTGGATGTTTTTAAAAACAGTAAACCAAACTGACATTAACATACATTTTCCTTCTTTGGTTACTGTTGAATTATTTGAGAAAGGTCTAAGAGGCTTTTTTAAAAAGAAAAATCCATGTACGTACATACATACCCTGGGTTTTAAAGTTGAATGACTGTTCCACAGTAACTCTAATTAAGAGCAGGCAGTGAAAGGAATCCGTTTACCAAAATGAACTAGAAAACTCTGAAGAAGTTAAAGAAAGAAAGAGAGGCCAGCTGGGGACTTGAGGGGCAGTTTGGGGTGGGGCCCATTCTCTGGGCAGCAGGGTCCTGCGGCTGGGTCAGGGCTGCACCCTGTACTTTATCTCCCAACTTGGGCAGAAAGGGAGGTGTTGGGCCTGTGATCTGCCCCCTGCCCAGAGCCAAGTGGGAACGAGGCCGTGTTACTGTTTTGCACACATCTGTCCTTATTTTCCCTCTTCTCTGCCTTCCCACTGGAAGGGAAAGAAGGGATCAGAGGTGGTGCTCGGGCGGGGCCCCCTGTGATCGCAATGCCCCAGGGTTTTCTAGGTGAACAAATTGGAGCCTTTGCTGGGCTGAGTGTGTGGGGGGTGCTGCAGCTGCTCCCCCCCCCCCCTTCCTCCCTTCCCACTCCAGGGGGGAACCCAGAGGCCCGTTTGCTGACGACAGGCGGCTTGGGGAGCCCAGGGACTGTGGAGAACAGCTGTGTCTTTTGGTGGAGAGAGGGTTCCAGCATATTAGGGAAGGTGTGGGATGGAAAGTGGGCACCTTGTAGTTGGCTCTGTAGCAGTCGGGTCCCTTGTGCCCCTGGGTGGGGACGGGAGGGAGAGGAACCCTCTGGGGAGCCAGCAGAACAGAGACCAGCATCCCAGGAAACGGAGACCACCTCTGGCTTCTGTCCTCCTCCTCCTGGGTGGGTGGAAGAGGCCGTGGTCAGCTGCGTGGGAGCACGGGGAGCGAGCGAGCCAGGGATGAGCCCCGCAGGGACAGGAGAGCGGCCGCTGCCTCTGGGGCTGTGCAGACACAGGGCAGGGGGTGGGACGGTTTCTGCTGGAGTTTATTGTAAAAACAGCTGCCCTCTCCATTTCCTCCCTCCCTGGCTCCCTCCCTCCGGCCGCCTCCTCTCTGCGGCAGGACAGAGCCATGTGTGAGCCTTGGCAGGGGCGAAGCTTGGTAATACCGCAGCTTTTTTTTTTTTTTTTTTTTTTTTGGCATAGAGCTGTTAGTTTAAAGCTGGGAAAAAAAGGGATAAATAAAATTTGATACAGTCATTCTAGAAAGGATTTGCATGGGTCCAGAAAAGGGTCAGAGTTCAATGGTTTGAACCCAGAAGAGACCATGAGAAGGTCCAGGGCCGTTTTCCACCCTGGCAGACGCATGCCAGGACTCAGCGACCGCTCTTCTGTTGTTATCATAACCTCTTGAACAGAACCCGCCGTTGAAAGACAGTAGACGCTGCTCCGCGGACAAGTTTATGACCCAGTTTCTGACCAAGAGCACTTGGGGGTCGGGCAGTGTGGGGAAGGGCGTAGAACTCGGCGCCACCGGCCCAAGTCCTGCGCAGAGCCCAGCTCGGGGCTAATTAGAACCCAGACGCGAAGCAGCAGCTGTTCTGCGGTGTGAACTTTTGCAGGGAGGATTTCAAGAGGCTAATTCTTCTTGGAAGTCTGTTTGCAGAGTGGTTCTTTCCTGGCTGTGGCCCCATCCTCCTTTGGAGGCCGAGTTTCACTCAGTGGGAGTGTGCCAACCCGGGCCTTGACCTTGAGGCTCTGGGGCTGCCAGCTGCGCTTGACCCTGCCGCCTGGAGGGTGTCGGGCCGAGCAGAACCGGGAGGGAGGAGGGTCCTGTCCGGCTCTGCAGGCTCCAGGGGGCTTCACCCTTCAGTCTGGAGCCGAGGAAGAGAAGTGAAGGGCATGTTGGGGACAGAGAGAGAGTGTGAGTGTGTGTGTGTGTGTGACTGTGTGTGTGTGTGTGTGTTTCTCCTGCCCTTTTCCTCCCTCATAAACCCTGGGCTGGACCCTGCCTCCCTCCAGCTTTCCCGTGAACTCCCAGACCCATCTCACCCTCTCCTCTGCACTCTGTTAGAGCTGAGCTGGTTTCTCCTTCCCCTTAGGATGTGAGAACGTATTTTTCAGGGAAAATTGTGAGAAGCGAATTAAGAGAGATCTAGAGTTCATGCATGACACAGGCTGCAGGGTATGTGAACAGATTCCTCTCTCCTGCCTGCCTCCCTTCCCAGTTGTTTTTCTTTCTTTTTATCCTCCCACTTTTATTTGCTTTGACAGTGGAACTGCTCAACGGAGCTGGCTTAGCCGGGTTTTAGAAAGTCCACAGACATGGTGCAGTTGGGGTCCTGGGGAAGCTGGGGAATCAAAAGGGCCAACTTACCATCACTTATTAATTGTTGGTTTGTTGTAAGAGTTACTTCAGTAAAGGAGATGAGATAAACTTCATATTGCACACTCCTGTTTTGGAATGCACATCTTGTGTACCTCAAAATATATACATATGTTTATCTTCTTGATAACACGTGAAATGTATGTGCAGAGAGCTCTTTAAATGGGTGAGGAAAAGAAACCCCTAATGTCCACCCATAGAGAGAGAGTCATGTAAGTGAAAGTGTGTGAGAGATACTAAACGTTGAAGCTGTTTGGGCATTGCTTTAAATTCACAATTTAATTTACATTGGAACATGTAAAAGAAAATTCAAAGACTGCATGTGCAATAATATCCATGCAAAAAACACAGTTGAAGAAACTGTACCAGGGAACAAGCACTAGTTGAATGTGCATTATGAGCCTTGGAGAGCCTTTCCTTGCTGGGTTGAGGTGGAACACATCTGTAATCCCAGTGACTCAGGAGGCTGAGGCAGGAGGATTGCAACTTCAAGGCCAGCCTCAACAACTTAGCAAGACCCTGTCTCCAGAAGGGCTGGGGATGTGACTTGGAGGTTAAGCACCCCTGGGTTCAAACTCAGTATCAAAAAAAAAAAAGTGTTTTCACTTTCA
Source organism: Marmota marmota marmota (assembly GCF_001458135.2). NCBI lineage: Eukaryota > Metazoa > Chordata > Mammalia > Rodentia > Sciuridae > Marmota > Marmota marmota. The sequence goes on from NW_025999913.1 coordinate 16,306,876, forward strand.
CATTTTTAGAACATCTAACTTTTATGAAAGCACTTTAATAAATGAGAATGAGAAGGTCTTCTATTCCGCTGTGGCTCATAGGAATCAAGGAATTCCAAAACTTCAATAAAGTGTTTTTTTTTAAAGCATATTGGTATTTTGAGCGCTTCCGCTTCCATCAAGAGGGCAGGCTGCTCCTTGCTTAAGGGGGTCTGTTCGCTCCATCCCCTGGTTTCTCAGCAGTTGGTTCCAGGTCTCTGTGCTTAGTGATCCTTTCTGGCCTCAAGGTCACACCCTCTGGTCCCCACTGTGCCTCTGTTTTCTGCAGGAACCTTGCTCCTCTCCTGCTTTGTCTTTGCTTCTCTGTCCCCTTCCCACAGAGGAGGAGGAGACATCCCTCTGTTACTTCACGAAGGATGACTGAGAGGGAGGAGCCAGTCACCATTAAAGTTAATAGTGCTTCTTGGGGACCCCGCTTGTGACATTAAAATTTGCAACTGGGCGTGAGCAATTTCAGTTTACAATACCGAGTTTTAATTGTTCAGAGATGTCTATAAAAATATAGTATGGCAAATTAAAATCGTTATGGGCTGATGAGGGTTTTCTTACCAAGAGCAGGTGTCCCTCGAAAGCACTTTGCTCTTCACAGTGACATGTTGCTGCCTGGACCGGCCAAGCTGCCCTGGCTGTGGTGCCGAGGTCTTCCTGCTTCGCCTCGTGATTGAGAGGGCTAAGAGGTGCGTCACCCAGGTTGGTGACTTCAGCTGATTGTCTTGCCTGGCTCTGCCTTGTCACGTGCCACTGAAGGAAAGGGAAATGGAGGCTCTTGGAAAGGATCCTCCTTCCCTCCTTCCCGCCTTCTGAATCCTAAAGGTGCATGTACTGGAAGTCAGACCCCGTGGTGGACGTCTCTCCCTCCGGTTTCCCAATCTCCAAAGGTTAAAGGGAAAGAAGTCTCTGAAATGCTGTGCTTTCTCTAATGACAACATTTGTGGCATAAGGAATGTTCTAGAAGGAGAAAGATGCTCCTTAACTTACAGTGGGGCTACGTGTCAAGAAAACCTATCATTAGTTGGAACTATATTAAGTGAAAGATTCATTCCGTGCCCTGGACCCACTGCACATCACAGCTCAGCCTCAGGGCACACTGCCTGTCTCCCTCCTGATCCTGCTGTGGTTGGGATGGGTGTCTCCCTGATGCTGCCACCTGTCCCCGACCCAGGAAGCCATCCAAGTTGTACAATCTGAAGGGCAGTTTCTGCTGGATGCACTTTGCTTTCACGTCACCTGCCAGAAGTCACAAGTGGAACCAGGGGCTCAGGGACCATGGCTCTCTGTCTCTTGCCTCTGTGCCTTACCTTATCTCTCCTCTGTATTGGTATCACCTCTCTTCCCCGACTCCATTCCTAAATCCTCTCAAGGGCACATGTCAGTAAGTATCTGGGATTCTGCCCGCCTGTAATGCCTTTGATTTCCAGTAATGCTTTATGAGGCTGAAACCCTCCAACGGTGGCCTCACTAGCTAAGCTCCGGCCTGTTAATTATACCCTGATCTTCTTCCTTCGTGGTGACCAGTGAATGTCTGGGCTGGATAGAGACATTCTGGGTGGAATCTACTGTACTTTCCCTGGAAGGGAATTGAAGAAGCCAATTGTTAACTGGACAAGTTGCATAACTGCCATCCGCTGAAACGTAACAGAAGAAGCAGACTAGAAAGAGAGCTCTGGAGAGACGTTGTTTGTGGCATGTAGATAGGACACGCAGTGTTCAGTTTTGAGTGCTTGTGGGTGTGATGCTGTCTGTCAGCCACGTCCGAAGAGCAGGAGGTACTTGAAGACCAGCAAGGCGCTTCCTTTGTGGTCACTATTTCTCGGGAAGAAATACAGCCTAGAGAATCTGTGGTGGACCCAGTGACCAGAGAGGTTGCTGGAGAGGAGAGGGAGGGGCATGTTCTTAAGTCCAGCTGCCCGGGTTCCAGCTTGTCCTGTGAGTCACTTGACCTTCTCTACTTCAGTCACTTCATCTGTGACATGGGGACACCTCACGGGGTTGTCGGCAGTTTACTCTGGACATGATTGAGTGAGCTCTGCCAGACTGCTTGTGACCTGCAGGCTGGGTGGCGATGACTGCAGAGAGGGTTCCCGCATGGACCTTGGTCTTGCCTCCCTCTGTCCTTTAACCTCTCAGAAGGAGGTGGCTTGCCTTGTTGAAGGAACTGAGGGTGCTGTGATCTTCTCCCTAAAAACTTGGCTTGAGTCCTAGGTTCAAACTCTGCTTTGTACCCTGACCACCCTGGGGACTGACTGAGGGGCAGAGCCAGGGCTGCCGGCCACCTTCACGGTGTCCACCATTATTAACAAACCAGTGGTGGATCGTAAACCCACGTCCTGGGTCCTAATCACCTCCAGCTTTCTTAGACCCTACCTATGTGATCTTATGACTTGCAAATAGCCAAGGAGATTTCTGAAGGAAAAGCAATCCATTGTAAATGTTAGAAAACACACACACACACACATTCCAGAGGTCTCCTGGTGCTAGTTGATAGCAGGAAAGCCGAGCCCCTGCCCTGGTCACTCTTTCAGTCCTTGGTGGGGCCCGTGGACAGTTTCTTTCCTTCTGGCCTCTGGTTGGACTTGATTCTGAACAGCACGTTGGGGGTGGGGAGTGGGTCCCCGTGCTGGGGCCTGGTGGAGAACAAGGCTCCGTCTGTCCCCCCTTTCTGAGGCCCCCCGCTGCACCGTCCCTTGTACTTGAGATCTTTGTTAACTCTGTTTCGTCTTTAAGGAAAGTCTGTGTTCATCAGGATACAGAAAGGAGGAGAGCATTATTTTGTGTCTACCGAATGGGTCCTGGTCTCTCTGTTGATACCGTCCTCACGTAGGATCTTCACTTGACAGTGATAAGGTCAAGCGCCGGGTTGGGAGGCCTTTCCTAATCTGCCTAAATCCTAGCCACCTCCTACAGATCAGATTTCCTGACTTGGAGAGCTAAAAATTCTTTTGTGGTTTTTGGGATGAATTAATACGACAGTTTTTGTTTAGCACCTTATTTCAATCAACTGAGAGCAGGTTTACCTTTGAAAAAGAAAGATCTTACTTTTTTTTTTTTTTTTTCCTCAAATATCTTTTTTTCTCCAGCACCTCAGGACGGGGCCTTGTGCAGAGCTGAGGTTCAACAACCATATAGTTATCCAGTGAATTAAAGGAGATGTGAAGGCTTCCCTAAACCTTGCCCCCCATTCTGTTATGCCTTTCCTATCACCGAGTGCTTGGAAAACCTCTGCTAAGGTGCATCAATCTCTTTGTTATTTTTTCCACAAGTGATTTGTTTTCACTTTGCCCAGATTCTCCTCCCATCCAGTAAATGTGCCTCTGCAAAGTGTAGCTCAGAACCAAACCTTCCCACGGGCCTGTGGGGAGAGGCCCGTCCACCCACCTCCCTTGTCCTGGCCTTCTCCCAGTGTCCCCAGGCTGCACACCCAGCCCACCCATGAACTACACTTGGATCCCCGAGGGCTGGGTGTGTCCTGGGCTGTGGAGTGGCCTGCACCCCGAGGAGGATTGCAGGAAGCTGAGCGAGGGACAGGAGGGCTAGCTTATCACTGGACACCGGGGGTGTGAGACTGCCAGGCATCCAGGCTACGTGGGTGGCAGCCACAGCCCCTGGTCTGCGAGTGCGGGCTGCCATGCACCTGAGATGGAGCGCATTGCAAGGTGACTCCCCGAGAGGCCTCCTTTCTCTGCCACCAGTCATTAAGAGATTAGGTTTCTTGAAATATCAGCATTTGTTGAAGCCCTGCCTGAGTAGAGATCTGTAGCCTCAAGGCGGAGGGAATTTCTCAATAGATTTTCACCACTAAAGAGATGCTGAGCTTTAAAAATAAGCATTCGTGGTGTAACACTCTTCTATCTGCTGAAGGGCATGTGCTTTTCAAAAAGACGCGGTCAAGGGCACCCGGAGATTTTTCCAACGGGGGGTGGGAAGGGGGAGAGGGCTTCTTGTTTCTGACCCTAGCTGGAGACCATCACAGGGTATTATCTGAATATCCCAATTATTATCCTGTGTTAACCTTTTATCTGGAAGGGAGTGCTCATTATTCAAGACTTACACTTTTTTTTTTTTTTAAGTCAATGTTTATAGGAGAAGAGCTCAAAGCCTTCTTCATGTATAAAGGGATTCTCTGGCCTGTTGTTTAACAACAGGGAATGCTAGATTGTACAAATGATGGCCCGTGTTACCCAAGCGCCCACCCACGTCACAAGGAGTGACATCAGGGTGAAGATTCAAACTCGTGGCAACATCTAGAAGCAAATGGGGTAAAAGTAACATTACTTGGAAGGAGGAGGAATGGGACCACTGATGTCATTCTGAGGTCCTGGCCACTACGGTGAGTCAGTTCAACCTAAAATAGGATTAGAGAGAGAGCGAGCCTGGGGACCACGAGCCAACTTTGGGGCCCAAACGCCCAGCAGGCAGTTGAGGGTTCTCGCCTCGCTGATATCTTGCCTGGGAATCGCTCTCGGAGGGTCAGGAGGTATTTTCCATCAGCGTCTTGACATGTCTGGCCAGTCGAGCAGACGTGTCTGTGCAGGGCCGGCCTGTGCCGTGAACAGGGCTGGGTCTTGCTGGGTATACTTGTAATTAAGAACAGTCCACCCTCCCTCTTCATTTTACCAAAATAAATAAATACCCTAAGTAGAATAAAGTCACGATTAAACAAAGAAAAACACGGATCTCTGGTACAAGCCCGGTGACGTTACATCCCGTCAATATGTGGATTTCACGGGAGTTTCTCCCTCTGTGGGATCCGACACTCATTTGAAGGAACTTTGGCAAGAGAACATTAGCTCCTCAGACCTATAAAGGATATTTTGAGCTGGAATATAAAAAGCACATGTAATAATTAATATAGCAGCAGCTGCAAGTGCCTGAGGACAGTAGTTGCTACATCTATATTGCATGTAAACAAAGTATTAGCCAAAATTACTTTCAGAGGGCCCTAATTACATCTGATTTAATTTAATTTAGTCTGATTTAATGATACCTTTTATATGAATTTGCTTCATGGTTACTCTGCTGATTGCAATTTCCTTTTCCTGGGAAGAATGTGTAAGACAGAGATGGGATCATTGCAGACTCTCTCTGACCATTGATTTTGGGGACTGTGCTAGTGCACAGATTAGTCACAAGGACCTCACCGTATCCACAGGCAAAGTTCCTGTTCTGTTTTTCCCCCGTCTTAGATTTGCTTGTCTTAGAGCTTCATGCTAATGCAGTCTCCTAATAAGTCCGCTTTTGTTTAAGGCTTATTTCGCTCATCAGCTTAGATCCAATGAGTAGTTTTCCCGGTATGTTCAATGGAGGTTACTTGATAACTGATTGGGAAGGGGAAGAAATGAGTGGTCTGGTTTCAAAGAAGGGAAAAATAAAAAGGTAAAATGAATAAATTATTAAAGTAGCTGTTAGCAAATACTTGTTTTTGATCTGTTTAATTGAAGTTTTAATTGAGATCATAATTGAGTCACAGTTGTAAGAAACACTATAGCCTTTACCCAGTTCCCTCTCTGGGGACATTTTGCAAAACTGTGCTACAACATTATAACCAGGATATCGACACTGATGAACCTATCAGTCTCATTCCATTTCTAGTTTTACCTGTCCTCGTGCGTGTGCACTTTGGGTTCCATATAATCTTACCACGTATGTCTGTATTTTTACCACCACGGCGAAGGACAGTCAAGGTGCTGGGCTGCTCCAACTCCCAAGTACCTCCCTTGCTGCCGCCTCCTCTTCTCTCCTTTCTTCCCTGAAAGCACCGATTGGTTCTCCATTGCTAAAAAAAAATCTTTATAGACATAAATGGAATCATATAGTTTGTAACCCGATGGGGTTGGCTTTTAAAAATCTCCCTAATGCTCTCGAGACTCACGCCCATTGTCGCTTGCCTCAACAGTTCATCTCTTTTTATCGTGAAGCGGTGCTCCATGATCTGTTTAGCCGCTCACCTGTCGAAGGCTACCTGGACTGTTTTCAGATCTTGGTTATGAAGAACGAAGCTGCAGTGAACATTCGCATACAGGTTTTTGTGTGAACATAAGTTTTCATTTCTCTGGGATAAATGCCCAAGAGTGAAATTGCTGGATCAAATGGTAATTGCATGTTTAGTTTTATAAGATACTGCCAAACCGTTTTCCAGAGTGGCTGTGTCATTTTACCTTCCCACCAGCAATACATGCGTGATCCTGTTTCTCTGCAGCCTCCCCAGCATTTGGTGTTCTCACCGTTTTGAATTTTAGGCATCCTGATAGAAGTGAAGCGGTGTCTCATTATAGACTTAATTTGCCTTTCCCTGATGGTTCATGGTGGGGAACATCTTTTCATGGGCTTACCTGCCACATTCAAGTCCCCTTTGGTGAACTCATTCAAGTCTTTTTTCCCCCCACTTCCTAATTGAAAATAAAAGTCTGTTTAAAAGACAGATTATAGGAAGCATGACCCCAGGCAGCTATCAAGAACATTGAAGAAAAATATCTCAAGTTGCATCCCAGTTGGTTTGAGAGATAATATCAGATGAATAAATTGAGTTTCCCGATGGATGGAGACCAGTTCTCAAGGAATGGGTGAAAAGGAGCCTGTGACCTCATGAGGTCCCCACAGCTCTCTTCTCGATAGCGTGAGCCTCCTGTTCCTGTCCCCGCCCCAGGCTGGGTGCATCTGGGTTTCCCTTCCATCCTAGCCACGGCAGGGACAGACGGATCCCTTGGCTAGATCACCTCTGGAGTGTGTCGACAGATTCCTTAAACGGGTCTTGTGGCCTGAAGTCTGTTATTCTGTACAACTCGGGGTTTGTGCATCTGCTTGTGCAGTTTTGTAGCGTTTGATTCTGTCACTCTGAGTGACACAACATGTCAGAGTTCTCCTGATGGAAGGGTAAGAAAGAAAAGAACCCTTAAGACAGAGCAGCAAGCCTTTCTACTGCATTGGAAATGAATCTACCTCAGATGGACACACAGGGGTCACCTGAACCTTTCCATGGACAGTGCATTTCTGACCAAATAATGGACTAGAAGAAAGCCCATGGCTCTCTTAAAGGCAAAGGACTTGAATTTGGCCCTTGTTCTGCCCTTACCAACTTGGTGACATGGGGCAGATCACGTAACCTCTCTGAGCCTTCACTCAGTTATTTGTGAATGAGGCCTTAATTCACATACTATCTTGCACAAGGGGTTATGGCAGGGATTAAATGGGATGAAGTAATTATTGTTTGATTAGAGTGACTCTCTCTCTCTCTTGTTTTTTTGGTTTGGTAAGTAAGAAACTGCAGGAAGAATGAGTCAACTGGAAGTAATTGCACTTCAGTTAGGCTATAGGATGGCCTCTGAGCAGCAGAGATTGAAGAGTTAAAACTCAGTTGCTTTGAGAGTCTTCTGATCTTCCCCAGTTAAATTCTAGTCTTCAAGATGGGTTATGAATCAACTTGCCGGTCAGAACCTCACCTGGGGTCAGACTCTTCCCACGCCTGTCTTTAATCACTAGCTAGATGAGCCTCATGCTGTAGTGCAGAAGCCAGATGGATCTACATCTGTGCAAGGCCCACTATTAACTGCGTGTGACCTTGGGCCAAAGATCGGACCCCTCTCTCTACTGGTGATACACATCCAAATGAAATTGTTCATTTACCACCCACGCCGAGCCAATTACTTGGACGCCTGCCTTTACATACAGTAGATAGAGGTTTCCCGGTGTGGACACTGAGAAGTTCACACACAAGGTTTCTGAGGGGCTTCTCTGCGGTGAAAGCATTTTGTTCTAGAACCTGTTATGGGAGCAACCAGTTCAGGTCTGGGTGAAACCAAAAGCCAGTTTGCACACATGAACTTCTGCAACCCAGAACTCGGTTTGGAAATGTGTATCCGTGATTGAGGAAATGTTTATTAGGTCTGAAGGTGGCCATGAGCTTTGGATGAAGTACCCATGCTTTGGAAATCATTCGCAGCTGTGGGGAGGGACTGGTTTTAGACTTGAGGATGTGTCCGTCAAGCTCCGAATCTGTCTTTGTCTAAGGATATTTCCAGTTACTGGACAGTGGGGGAAAGGAGATGTTTTCTTCCCCCTTCACTTAGTTTCTGGACTCCCTGTCTACGGGTGCCACCCTGAACTTGGAAGGCACAGCCAGGAATTGAATCACTGTCTATTTTACATTTTAACAATTCAATTGTATGTAGAGACGTTTATAAAAATTGTCCCTTAAGTCTGGAAGAACCAATGCAGGGCCTTCAGCTGTGCAGCCGAGAGAATCTTAACCTAATGGAAACCCAAGCCGTGATTAGATTAGGTGACAGGAAGGGGTCAGATGGATTATGGAAAAATGAGGAAGGAAGTGGATTGAGTCACTGTACTTTTAGTTACAGTGTATTTTTACAATTGATTCTGTGGGTGGTATGTTGTTTAATTCAGTACAGCTTTTAAGGGCCGATTTCAGATTAAAAGCATGAGTGATTGAAGCCCTAACCAGACTCTAATCCCAGCTCTAGAAAGCAACAACTTTATTGTGTCTTTTAGTCTGAAATAGATTATGGCTTTTCTGTAGCTGTGGACTTCTCAAATGTTTATTTCCTTTAAAATATCAAAGGCTTATTTCACTCTTTGCAAACTTCTAAAGTGTTTGCTTCCTGCCCTTTAATATATGATATTGGTAATTTAAAAAATGTGCATGCTTTAAATGAGAATTACATTGGGGATTGGATGTTTGAAGCTCATCCCTTCTTTATTAAGAATAATAAAAATTGCCTCTGATCATAATTACAATGATACAACTTTTGTAAAATCTTGTAACACGTGTTTATCTTGCATCTGATGCATTTGGACATTGTCTGAAAAAGAGGACTTGAAAGGAATTGATCCAACAGGGGCTTCTCGGCTCCTCGCTTTTCCTCCCGTGGTTGGTTTCACGCAGCCCTCTGCGTCTGAGCCGGCCTTGCGAAGGGTCTTGGCCCGCTCCGGTGCCTGGCCTGATGAAGGGAGGCCCCTCTCCCTTTGCTGTTTGCTGGTCTCTGGAGCAGTTTGGCCTCCTGCCTTTCTTCCTGTCTTTCTTTCAAATTCCTGAGTGTCCTCTAATTCACTGTGTGTAAGCAGTTTGCAGCTTTTCCTACTGACCCACTTTTTGCAGCTGGGGTGAGAGGGGAGTTAGTATTATCCTCACAGCTGGATTTGGTCCACATTTAATAGAGCAGCTTCCTAGAAGCTTTTCTGGCCACCTCATTTCAGACGGCAGGATTGTTTCTGAATACCTGTCATGCTCCACCCTTATCCTGCGGGGTTCTCCTGCGCACACTTACCCCTGTCTGATCCTGGGCTGAGAGTCCTTGCTGACGGGTTGGGTTGGCTTCTCTCCTGGGATGCAGGAACCCTTTTGCAAGGACTGAAACTTTATCCACTCAGACGAGCGCCGTGCCTGGCTTGGACACCAACACGTGCTTGATGAATTCATATCATCCCAGACCCCCAGCTGGATTTCCTGACGGTTAGATTTAATAGGCTGGCTGATTTCAAGTCCTAAACTTGGTATCTTTGGGACCATTCTCATGTCTCTCTGGCCTCAGGAACACCATCTTTTGTCACATGAGAGGAAAATCTCCCCAAAGACATTATTTTGGGAGGAAGAAGGGCAAATTCGAATGGGTGTCAGGTTATCAAGTAAATCTTGGAACCATTTGCCGCATATGAAGGGGAATGTTTATTTTGTTTGAATGTGCATTTGGCCTGGCCTGGCCTTAGTTGCTTATGAAGTTGGCTAAATGGTAATGAATGTTTATAATGTGGACTATATGCTGAAAGCACTTAAAATATAAATATTTGAGCCATATGTTAGAAATAGCTCTTTTGAATTGTGGAGCGAAGTTGCCTGATATATTGACGAGCGTTGGACGTTTGGACTCCTGGTTTCTGTTTCCATTCTTGCTTTTGACAGCTGCTCACCCAATCCATGTGTCATAAATGTTTAATAGGACAGTGTTAGTTGTGTTCAAAGTCATGCCTTCCTCTCACTTGGACTGTATTTTGTGCGCCAGTTGCCTTGACTGGAATGGCTATTTTGTCAGCCTGATCTTCAGATTCTTCTGTCTTGTTTTTCTTTACCTCCATTCGGGTCTCCTCTGCAGCCCATGCAGGGGTGTGTGTGTGCGTGTGTGTGTGTGTGTGTGTGTGTGTGTGTTGGGGGGAGTTGGATCCCATCTTCTCATCACTCGTCTACCTCACAATTGTATGAAATTCATCTGAGAAAACAAACATGGTACTTAAAAATTTTAAATAGTGTAGCTGTACACAGGACAGCGGGTGTGATTTATGAAAGAACAAAAATAAAGAGGAACTAGACAGATGTTGGTGAGGAGTGGAAAAGGCTCTTTAACATGAAGGTGACTGAGGTGACAGTGTCCCCTGAAGCCGGGGAACACAGAGGCTGGGCCTGGACACATCTGAGGGGAGGTGGCAAGCTCGTGCCAGGGCCCTGCCTAGGGAAACCCGGGCGCCACCGTGGGTGTCGGGAGGGCCTGCACCAGCCCTCTTTCTGCCTGTGGTGTGCTCTGGGGAGTTTTAACTGAGCTGACTTTACACTTGGAGCTAAAGGAACAGACGGTAAGGAATGGCTAAGCCGCTGGAGATTTCCGGAGCCCTGAGTCAGCTACGTCCCTCACTTGGCTCTGTCTCAGCACTTGACTCTGGGCTTTCTCGAGTGTGGTCCTGGGACTACCAGCATCTGATTGCTGTGGCGCTTGATCAAACCGCTCCTGCTGCCCTGCACCATGGACCTGCGGAAACTGAGGCCACTGAGGAGCCTCATTTTCAGGCAGGTCTCGGGTACTGGGTAGGCAGGTTCACGTCTGAGCAACGTGGAGACATTCTCTTAAGGGAGCAGTTGGCTTTGTCTTCCTCCAGACTTTCTCAAGATGTGAATGGAGGGGATCAAACCCAAATAACAGCAAAGACCTCTTTTCTCCCCTGAATCCAGCTTCTGGAAGTTTGTAGGGGAACGGAGAACCCGTGCACTCTATTCTTCAAGGTTCCTGCTGTCTAGTGGGACACCCTGAGCCACTGGGTTTTCTCGTGTTGTTTCACATAGTCCAGGGACCCAGTGCACATCGCTGAGACGTCCTCTGAGCTGCAGGTGCACTTTACCAGGGAAGGTGTTATCTGGGTGACCCGGCCCGGTGAGTTTCCCATTCAGGGTGGGTTGGGCTGAAATTTCAGTATTGGGGATATCAGGGCTTCTCGAGGTGGACACGGAGTCTTCCCCCACATAGGGAGAGAGTGGAGAGGAGCTCCAAACCAGAATACTCACGTGGCAACCTTGCCATGTTCAAGGACCTCTACAGTGTCTCCGTTCCCAGAGTGCCAAGTGTGGCCCGTCTGATGCCGGCAGCCCGTCTCCTCGAGCCCCTTGGGGCAAGGCTGAGGAATATGCCCCCCCCCCACCCCAGTGCCGGGGACCAAGCCCAGGGCCTCATGCACGTCAGGCTGACATTCCACGGAGCTGCACCCCGGCCCCGAGGACATGAATCGTGGAGGTTCCAACTCACCACGGAAAAACTGAGTTTTGCTCCCTTACATGGGCACCTGTGGTGAGAGGAGAAAAGGCGGTTTCATTGGTTTTAGTCAAAAAAAAAAAGGGGGGGGGCGGG
>NW_025999913.1:16318552-16402158 GCF_001458135.2 Marmota marmota marmota
GGGTGGCGTGCGGCTTCCATTGCATCATTCCTGAGGCGGGCTGCGAGCTGGGCCAGCCAGCCGCCTGCAGGAAGTGACCGAGAGCCGTGGAGCCGTGGGGTGCGTCTGTGCCCTCCGTGACCATCGGGGGTGTGCAGGAGATCAACAACCGAGAGCGCAGGTTGGAGAATGAGCAGGATACCAGTGACCAGGGGCCGAAAGGTGATGTTGCGAAACTGCCACAATATGAAGTCATTAAGAAAACATATTACAGGGCTCCAAGAGGCCCAGTGACCTAGTAGGTACACTTTCTACCCCTGGTCTGATGAGACTTATGGACCCATGGCCTTCAAAACCGTAGAGTGAGACCCAGAGCCTGCAGAGCCGTTGGAAGACGAGCATGAATCCCAACTGGGTATCCCCCAGGGCTGGGGCTGCCCCCTTGCTCCTCTCAGAACCTCCCGCAGCCGTGTGGACCAGGAAGTCATGATTTCAGAAGAGATTCACGGGTTTCCTTTAAGAACCAACCCTGACTTCAGTTCTTGCAGCTACTTCCAGGATATAAACCTCCTTGCGTTACAGCTCTGAGTTCAGGTTCCGTACCTACTTTGCAAGCTTGTGGCTTGAAGTGAATTGGACCATATTTATAAGGAGCCCCTCTTCTTCCTGGTGCCAGTTCTTGGCAAATCAGGGTCCCCTCCCTGATGGGAAACTGAAGCTACGGATGGAGAAGGGACCCTTCCAGAGAAGCTGCCCGGGGGCTTCAAATGTCTCCCAGTTTTCACCTGAGCAAAGGGGTCCCTAAGAGTCCCTCTGCCCGTCAGCAACATGTCCATTGCCGGGGCGGTAGGTTCTCCTGCTTGTCTCCCATAATTCCTTCCTCTGGAAGGTACCGTCCTGCTGAGCAGCCTGTGAATACGTGCCCTTGAACGCGGGACATGTGGTCAGCCAGTGTCGGGACTCCTGCCCACGGTGGCATGACAGGGTCACAGCAAGCGGTGAGAGAAGAGCCTTTTTATTCCTCATCCACCAAGAACCGAAGCCACCCAGGACCTCGGACACTGTTTCATTTGTTGCAGTGCTGGGGATGGACCCGGGGCCTCGGGCAAGCCAGGCAAATTCCGAGCTGCACCCCTAACCGGACCCCCGTTCTAGCAGAACAGCTCCATGGTGTCCCCATCCCTGGCTCTGGGACCCTTTGCTTTGCTGCTTTTAGGTTGGGTTCAGGCCAGCGACGGGGGCTTCAGGGAACACGCGTTCGGTGACCTAGCTGGGTCTGGGTGCTGGAGAGCGAGCTGCTGCAGGGACAGTGGGGAGGGAGGAAGGACTAGTGGACAGCTGCTGGCCGAGAGAGGCCGGGACTCGCAGGGTCCTCCAGCGGAGGCCGTCCTCCTGCAGCACCCACTGCTGGGCTCCAGGTTTGGGGACGCACAGGTGGACTGAGGTCAGCCACAGCAGCCTCTTCTCTGAGCACGCAGCAGCCGTTGGGGACCCAGCGTAATTACCTTGAGGTTGTGGGACTCCTCTTCCATTCTTGGGTGGTCTGCTCTCACTCTGAGCCTCCGTGATGTGTGCATGTGACGCCAACCAGAAGAGAGACGCCTGCACCCGTGTAAGGGACGGTGGCCGCCCTTCCCATGGAGCACTGTGCACGGTCCTCTTGAGGGTCAGATGGACCAGGAAGACACAAGCTTTACTGTCCGTAAGAACGTGCTGGGCAGCAGCAGTGCCATTCGGGGTCAGACAAACTACCATGGTCTCCAGGGGCCCCGTGATGGTAGGAGATGGGGTGGGACGTGCAGATGGACCCAAGGATGGTCCTCAATCCAAAGTAAGCGTGCATCGACTGGAAGCCAGCACGTGACCCACCTGTGTGTGACTCTGCACACGGGGTCCTTGCATCTATGACTGGGAACCCACTGGCTTCCTTCCACTGCAGATCCTTCCACTGTGTGAACTTGAAGGTGACATGACCTGGAACCCGTTCCTGAGGACTCTGGGGTAGCGTTCTGTCTGGCCACCTGCTGTTTGTGTCCCTGGTGTGGTTTGGATATGGCTTGAGCTGTCCCCTAAGGCTCTTGTGTTGGGAGCTGGGTCCCCCAAGCATGGTGTTGAGAGGTGGCGTGACCTCTGTGTGGGACTTGGTGCCAGGTGACCAGGTTGTTGGGCACTGCCCTGGGAAGGGATTAACACTGGTGTCTCAGGATCAGTTAGTCATCCTGAGAACAAGTTGTAGAGAACAAGTCAGGCCCCACTCCGTTCCCTGGCTTCCTGTCTCACCATGTGATCTTCTCCAGATGTACACCTGCCTTTGTGATGCTATTGTCACCAGGTCCTCACCAGTGACTGAACAGATGTTTTCAACCCTTGTGAGCTAAATAAACCTCTTTTCTTCATATATCACCCAGCCTCAGGCATTTTGTCACAGAAACAGAAAATAAATTAAGAAAGTTACTTTGGACAAAACACTTTTAATATTTGATTCTCAATTTTCTCATTTAGAAAGTGGATATGCTTCCTCTATGGACTGTTACATAATCAAATGAGATAAATTTATGTGGAAATGCCTTTCAAACTTTAAAGGTCTTTGTGGATTGAAAGCTGTAATTAAGCATGCAGAGATAAAGCAGCCTAGACTAAGCAATATTGCACACATGCTGTGTTTTCAAAGTCTAATCACTTATCTTCCAAATAAATATTTTCCAGGGAAAGGTCTCACCTCCAGGTGCCCATCCCTGTGCTGCAGTCTCCCCTTGACCATCAGATTACTGCATCTGTTATTTTGGGACTTTAGGTGACACTGATTTTTGGAGCATATTGACAAACTATTTAAAATCATTGCTGGCTCAGATACCATGGCCAGTTAGTGGAAGCCAACACAGCTTTCTTTCCTTTGTGTCTCCCTTCCTCTTCCTCCAGTTTGTGAGCACATGTCCTAAAATTCTGCACAACAGCTCAGAGTCTTAGTAGAAATTGTGGATCCAGGAGTCTGCATCCATTTTTCTCCCCCCCAAAATGATCCTTTGTATTTTGTTTTCACAACAGATAAGCCAGTTGGTGAATATATTTTTTTCTGCCTTTGAGGCTTAAGAACTTGAATACATCTATGTTCCCTTGACCTTGTATCCATCGTGTGTGTTGAAATCGGTTTCCCTGCAGTTGTGTTGGAGTTTTTCCATCATTTTGATCATGGTCTTGCCTTGTGTTGGCTCGTGAAGTCATTGCCACGGTGGGGGTGGCTTGGTGCCCCGGGGGCCTCTCACTCCTCAGGTAAGAATGGCCACGCGTCACACGTGGCGGCCGTGTGCAAGCGTCTCGTGAGCTGTGGGTGCTGAAGAACGCCCCTCCCTGGTTGCTTGAGATGGGTTTTGTTTTGTTCTGTGCAGCATCGAGTTGACACTTGTCCTTTTCTCTTAGAGGCACGTGTGGGAAGAAAGGACAAGATCATAACGTTGAGATTGAATGTGTGTCTCAATCTCCACATCCTTAACTGGCTCCTTTGATGCACTTGAGTTTGCTGTAGAACGTGAGGGGAGGAAGGAAGGCGACTGTGATAATCAAAGGGGAAGAAAGAGCAGGGTAGGACTCCGTGACATTTGAGGGTAAGTTTTGGAGCTGTTGCAAGAATTATGGCTGCTGTGACTGTTGGGCCTGGCTGCATGTCAGAGCCATTAACTTCAGCATAGCAGAGCCTTTAGGAGAATGGACTCTTGGAGAAAACTCCTCATTAATTTAATTTATGGAAGGGGCGGGAGTTGAGCAAAGAGCTAGAAGCACGGGGTGCCTGGAGTTCAGCTTTAAAAAATGCACACAAGATGGGAAAGCTGGGTATGAGAAGGGCTGTGAGAACTGCCCCTCTGCCTCCAGTGGCCTCGGAGGGTGTCCTGTCTGCGGTGGGATTGCCCCCTTCACCCCGGCTTTTGGAGAATCTTCAGTGCTCATGAAGCTCTGGCTGGGCCTGATTCTCCTCCAGTGCTGGGGTTGACCTGTTGTGGGTCGGGCCTTTTGCTAACAGCTTTTCCCACAGTCAGGAAAACACGTGCTACACTATTGAGCCTCACCTGCGAGTCTTTGGCCGCCATCTCTCTCCCAGGAAGTGGCTGGCTCCCTGCTCCCCCAGGGCCCTGACCACACCAGGGCGGAGGAGGTAGCAGTTACCCCACTCCTAGAAGAACGGCAACAAGTGGTGTCCGGGGGCCCTGAGAACACACGGGTGCGGGCCGCTCCTCCTCCTCCCAACTCCCCCACCCTCAGAGAGCAGGAATGAAGAAGGAATTTATTAAATAAATCACTCAGACCTAAGTGCTGAGCCTAGCTGCTCTTTCCCACATGCTGACCTCCAACGAGGGCCGAGTGCATCATGCCAAGCCCTGGAAGGCCACGGAGGCCTCGCTGTGTGCTCAAATGTGGGACCCCAAGAGCAAAGAGGAAGGCGCCCGGCGCGTGTCCTGTGGAAGGCAAGCGAATTAAGCCAAGGAAATGGCATTTTGGTGGAGAATGAGGTTTTTGAGTAGTGGTATGGTGTTCGTGGGGAGGGAAGAGTCTGTCCTATGGCATAGGAAAGCCTCTTATTTGTGGAAATTAAAGCAGTTCACTTTAAAAAGTCATTGTGTTCTTTTAATGAGCATTTGTGGGTGTACCTGCTTCATCCCGGGTGCTCTGCTCAGCACACGTGGCAAAACGGGTGGACAAGCAGGTGTGCAGTAGGATTTGTGATGGATGCGATGGAGGCGGGTCTCATGGTGACTCCAGGCTATCTCACATGCAGGACTGGACAGATAGAGGTGCATTCCTGAGCAAGGGGAGGGTCCGAGCTTTGAGGAGCAGCCGGGGTGGGTTGGTGTGGGTTGGTGTGGGTGGTGGGTGGGGAAGTGATTCAGCTGAGCCTTTTGAGACGTCTGAGGGGGACGTTAGGGTGTGGGTGGAGTTACAGCTTGGGGGCTCAGAGCAGAGGCTTAGGTGGGAGAAACACGTTGAAGAGCTGAAGAGACGAGTGAGATGGAGTAAGGGCAGAACAGACTAGAAAGGAAGGCGTCTGAGCCAGGCTCCCTGGACCTCAGCTTTTCTGCAGTTTGCAAAGGAGGTGAAAAGTGAGAAACGAGAGACGAGCAAGAAAGCCAGGACAAGGGAGGCCCAGGGAGACACCAACTGCAGCCTCATGTGGAGGATTTAGAGATGGAGGCCACTGTCCCTGTATTGGAGGTGTTCATGTGGAGTGTTCGGGGCTGACTCTAGACTGTTAGGGAGATGAAGTTGCCCACTCTGGTGTTTTAGAAATGTGTGCAATACTTTCTTTGGTCCCTGTGCTTGGAGGCCCACACTGGCCTTCACAAGTGCAGCCCAGGAGGCCGATGCCGGGCAATGCTCAGGGTGTACCCTGCACAGGGCGGGGAAAGTCACATGACCTTCCAGCATTTCTAAAGACATTTATATACAGTCAGAAACAAAACCCACTGACAGGTATTTGAGCTGGAACCTAACTTCATCTTACACATAGGCACAAAATATGTGGCATCATGTTTTAGTATACACCAAATTTTGAAGGAATAAAACCACATAGATCTGCTCTGTTCACCGGGCCATTTGGGTGCAAGCGAATGCTGCTCATGGCGGTAAACCAGTGCGGTTTCTATTGTGAGGTTGTAGATGAAGAATTTGACGGGACACATAGGTAGTAAACAAGAAGCATGAAAAAGTAAAATGAGACCATACAGCGATGGCTCTGGGAAAGAGAAGGAGCAGGGTTGAGCCGTGATGAGATGGCTTCTGGCTGGGTGGGTGGTGGTCCCACTGGTCAAGTTCAGTTGTTCCGGAGGGTGGCTGCTGGGCTGTGGCAGTGGCTTGGGCCTGCCGACGCTGAGGGGCCTGTCAGACCTATATGTAGAGGTTTGGGATACGCCTGTGTTTCTTGTCTCACGATGGGGCCACATCTCCATAGATCCACTGTCAGCTGAAACCAGCTTAAGCTAAAAGGGCATTTGAAATACTGGCCTGCTGGAGGTCATGGCCGGGAACCCAGAACCGTCTCACTGTCGCTACCCAGCGTCGCCAGAGAGGATTGTGCCGCGTGCCCAGGGAATAGAGCGATTCAAAATGGGAAGTGCTTTTCCCAGGGAATTTGCATTGCTTCTGCGGTATTGGGAAGTCTAAGACCTCATGTCAACCGTTGTTAAATCAGTAACTCTGGGCACAGTTGATTTAATCTGGAAGAACTGCCTCTTGGGGTGGGAGATAATTTAGGGAGTTCTTAAAAGGAGGCGATTTAAGCTGTCCGTGTGGTTGAGATGGTTCCCCAGGGGATATCCAGAACTTTAATGCAAGGTCGTGTGCATGTAGAGCTATGTGCATAGGTACACACGTATGTGCCTATATGTGAACATACACCCATGTCTGCATATGAATGTCAGTTTGAGTGAGGCCTTGCTCTTCTCCCTGTTTCTGAGCACATTTTACTCTGAGAGTGTCGGGCTCCTTTCATTTATTTCTTTATTTATATGTTGGAAGATAGAAGGACTTGGAAACTCAGAAAGGGAACCTCTCTTTGCTGAATCCGCAGAACTGGGGTGCAGCATGGGAAGCCCATAAACCTTCCGACATATAATGTGCCTCTTGTTTGGCTGCTTGTTCCAGCTCCAGGGACAAAGGAGGTGCCTGGAGGAGCCTAGTGACGTGGTTTATGGCACGGTGAAGAAAGTCATACTGGAAACAGCTGCCTGTCTGCAAAATCATGGCTGTTTATGGAAGTTGCATCTGTGAGATCTGTTGACCATGGAGTCCCCCAGCCATTGGATTTCACTGGCCTCCACTCTTTCTTTTCCCTGGAGAATACTCAGGCCCTGGTCTTGAACAGGATTAGAATTTGGGTCAGGACATCTGCCGTGGAGCATCAGCACTAGAATCTCCTCATTTCAGTTTCCCACGCGGCTCCTTCCTTTTCGCACACTCACATTTGAACTGACAAACAATGTGCAAAATGAAACGCAAAGCAACTGCGCTTGCTGGGCTCGGCCTTCCTGCCTGTCAGAAACCCAGCCTCCTTCCCTGGGTTTTCTCCTCCTCTGTGTTTCTCTCTCCCATCACGAGAAGCCACACTTTGGTGTTTTTCCTTATGTGAACCCATGTTTTGCTTTTCTCTGATGATTTTGGGCAAGTGCTTTTTGAAGTGTGTCTTGGTCCTCACTCCGTGGCTTTAGTTACAAGTGTTCACTGTCCGTGAGTTTTGCTTTCAGGGCTCAGCCGTCCCGGAGCCCTGGCTCTGGGGACTGAGTGCACAGGGGAGGCCCCAGCCCATTCCAAGCGTTTCTGTAGCACCAGCTGTGGCTGATGTGTCAGGGTTTCCAGCATCGTAATTCCCAACATTCGAGGGTTTATTACAAGACTGTTAAGTCTCACCACAAACTGAAGCTCGGTATGCAAGCGCTGAGCCTGAAGCTAACTTTTTCATCTAAAAAAAAAAATGTAGTCTCTCTATAAAGCCACTAATAAAAAAGCACAGCCAGCGATGATTGTTACTGTCCCGGAGCTGCTTGGTTTACTCAGTACTGCGGGGACATTAGGCTCTAATGCAAACCAGTCACTCCAGGAGTCTGGGGATGGGCGAATGAAGGCGAGTGGTATTCAATTTTGAAGGGTGTCTGTTTAAACATTTTCTTCTCGGTTTTAAGATAATTTCCAAGGCTTATTTGCCTAAATGTCCTGCAGGTATATAAAAACGTTTGAGGCCCATGGTCTTGAATTCAGTAGAAATATGCAAATACTTAGGGCCTCCAGCGTGCCCACCCTTTCCTCCAGCCTCTTGATTTAACTATGTGCCTTTGACCCTGGGTGAGGCTGATCCTGGAGGCCCACAGAGGGAAAGCAGTTACCTGGAGGTGGGTACTTCTGTCTTTGCAGCAGTGCTGATGGTTTTATGGCTCCATCCCCCTTCTCTGGCTCTGGCCTCCCTTGTGACTAGTAGGAGCATATGTGAGATGCTAATTTGAGTTATGCACACAATCTATGGCCCCGAAACAGAAACAGCATGATTCACATATGGATGAACCCATGGCTCTGGCTTTGTTAGTGCCTCATGCTTAGAGCACCTGAAGTCCTCGGCTGGCGTGTTAATGGGATGAGAGTGGAAATGACCTTGGGAGGTTCAGTCTGCCATCCTGGTCCTCCCTGGGCCTGGCTGTCCAAAGATATTCCTTCCATTTTGCTTCTCTTTTCCCCGAGTTGTTCCTAGCACTGCATTCTGTCCATCTTCTCACCTCTTCTGTGTGAATTATCTTCTCCTCCTCCTTCCTTACTCCAAGGGATGCAGATTGAGAACTCCGAGTTCTCCGTGAGAACACCTGCTAAGTGCTAGGTGACCAGCTCAGCTTTTACGTGTATACATTACAAGATCTGAGTTGGATGGAATCAGGTTTATGGATTTTGAAATGATATCCAGGCCGAGTATCACTAACCGGAGAATCTGAGATCTAATGTATTTCAAAGCCCCAAACCCAAAATGTTTAAACACATACCCTTCAAAATGAAATGCCACTCACATTGATACTTCTTCCTAAACTCCTGGAGTGAGTGGTTTGCATGACACCAAGGTGATATCACAAGCAGAAAGTCTCACACTGAGAAGCTTTGTTTCACAAGCAAAATTATTAAAAATATTGTGTGAAATGATCTTCAGGTTGTATATATAAATTACGTATGAAACATAGATGAATTTGGTGTTTAGACTTGGGTCTAATCCCCAAGATATCTCATTATGTATGTGCAAATATCCCCAAACCTGAAAGACTTCGAAATACTTCTGGTTCTAAGCATTTTGGATAAGGGATTCTTGACCTGACTGTCATTTATAGAAACATTTATGTGTAAATTACATACGTAATAAGTATGTGTGCCTATTTATAATCTGCAGCGCTCTCTACAGCTACATAACATACTGAGGTATGTGCAGGTTACAGGGTTGCCAACAACTAATGAACTAGAAAAAGGTATTCCTTCTGACTGCAGGGCATGGCTTGGCAAGCAGGGCTGCACCTGTGCCTCTCCCCGCCTCCCCTCGGTGCAGGGCATGTCTTGCCCAGCTCTGTGAGATGGCCCTGGGCTGCCAGTCATAATCCTTTACTCAGTGTGTGGGGTTCTCTCCATTACTCAAAATGTGACTCCAGCTTTCAGAAGAGTTATCTCAAGGGATAACAAAGTATTGCTAATATGAGTGCTTTTTTAGACTATTAGAAGAAGCAAATGGTCTGAGGTATTGTATCTGGCTGTTCGTATTATAGTGATTTGCAGGCAAAAATTGGCTGGGTCTCTTGAGTGTGATCTGGGTTTATTTCCACCTCCACCTCCCCAGAATATATAAGATGGATTTCCAGCGTCTGATCTTGTTTTGTACTGAACAGTTGTCTGAATGCCATAGCCAGGCCTCTTAGATACCTGGACTATGACGGTTGTCAATTGGGATTATATGCCGGAATAAATAAGTATTTTAGTAATTGCTTGATGTTTTATGAAATTCATATTCTAGTCCTCTTTCCAAATATCATATTTAGTGATAACTGGGCAGAAGGTGGGAACCAAGGAGCTTCATAAGCCAGGAAAAATCATTGCTTAGGACATTGTATTGACCGGCTCCAGAGTGCAAGTCAAAGGAATGGATCCCCAGCACCATGCACATGTGCGTGCACACCCATGAGGAGAAATGGGCCTATTAGGCCACCGTCACTGTGTCTAGTGCTCTTCCATGCTTTTTTTTTTTTTTAACCAATCTATTTATGAATGATTGACATAAAAGCCTCAATGCATCGAATGTATCGTACAGTGTGCAGCTTGACAAAGGTGGGCAACCGTGCCACCATCACCACAGTCCAGGCCTCGGATGTGTCCATCACTCCAAGAGTTACCTCCAATACCTGTGTTCACTTTTAATTAAAAATATTTTCTTTTGTGGTGAGGGTATTTAACGTAGATCTACCTACTTAGCAAAGATTTAAGTATGCAATGCAGTACTGTTAACTAGATGCCCTCATTTTCCAGAATTCATCCGTCTCGTGTTGCAGAGGAAAGCTATACCCTCTGGCCGATTCCTCCCTATTTCTCCCTCCCAATCCACTAGTTTGGTAACCACTGTTCTATGCTGTGGTTCTATGAGTTTGACTATTTTAGGTTCCTCATCAAAGCAGTGTTGTGTAGTATTTCCCTGTGTCTGGCTTATTTTACTAGCATAATGTTCTCCACTTCCATCCACGTGGTTGCGAATGGCGGGATTTCCCACTTCTTCAAGGCTGAGTAACATTCCGTTCGTGCTCATTTATTTTCTGTTATTTTTTTTTTCTGCTGTGTGAAAAACATGCCTCATTATGCTGGTATAACCATATCTTCCTTTAATCTTAGCTAAATTGATGTTATAAACAATTCTCTGTTGACACAGCCTGCAGATATAAGAGAGTGTGTGAATACGAATGTGAGTCTGCTACTCGCATTTCGAGACCTTAGTTCAACATGGAAAATCAAATCTTATTGAGTGGGATGCAAACCCTTGAGATGAAATGTGGAAGAGCTGACCTAGGTCATTACTGCAGAATGAGCAACTTGACGGTCTTGGTGTGCATTGTTTCAGAATAAGAAGCTAACTCTGAAGCTCTGTGTCTTTTCCTTTGAAAACCATAGGGTAGTTGTTCAGCTCTGTGACTCACTTCCTGTTTGGGGGGACAGGATGTTGAATACACAGTGAGGCACATCAAGGTCTGCTAACATTGCAAATGGTTGGAGTTTCCATTGCTTATCCAAGGGATAGGGACAGTTGCCCCCTGTCAATCTAGGGGAAGTGCTCAGCAGCAGGAGGTGGTGTGTTAATGGTCCTTTTCTATTCTGTGACTGTGGCTTTACTGTGCTCTTGCAATTTCACCTATAGCCTTGACTAAGGACTAATCATGTTATCCATGAAAAGAAAGTGATTCGTAGCAGTATATGTATGTATCTCCCTGGCTTCCTCCCCACCAGAATTGCCAAGGCATCTGAGTCTTTATAGTGTGATTTTAAAATTTTATTGTCCAAAATTTCATGCATAGTGAAATAATACCTGTGTTTGATTTGACCATTGATTTGGATCAAACCTATTTTTTTCCCCTAATGGTGGAGACTATAGGGGAAGCAAGAAAAGATATTTGGTGTATTGTGCTCATATTTTGGGAATACCCCTTCTACGTGCGTATTTTCCTAAATTTTTCCTTATAAATTTCCTTTGTGAATTTTAGACATGATGCTTCTTCATGCCTCATGAGGGATTGCATAGCCAGAAAACATGAAATTGAGTTGATTTGGGTGAAAAGACAAAGTGAGTGAGATAAAGAAGAGCAGAGAAGATATTGCAAATGATACTTATGTGCCAACTGCTTGGTATCACGGAGGAAAAGGAATTCACCATGAAAACAGCCAGGGAAGCAAATGTTGTGATTCATAAACAGATGGTGGGCACTTTCTGTAATTTTCATAAAAAGTACAATTTTAGCCCTGGTTCACCTTGTCTACTGGGCCCAATCACTGGACAAGTATTCTAATAGTGTGAGGATTTTGGTAAGTGTTGAGTAGATGTTTAGTCTCCAAAATTGGAATTAGAGTCCAAATTCTACAGGACACTTGAGACTTTTATGAGGGTGTGCTGTGAATGGCCCTTGGAGATCCTAGGAAATCTGAGTGATGGCCCTGTCTCTGAAGAGCTGGGGAAAGCAGGAGGGTTATGAGCAGGGGACTTTGATAAGGGTGTGGGTATAATGAGTGAACCAGGTGGCTCTGAGGCGTGGGTTTCATTCAGTGGGTCTCACCTGGCCACATCTGGCCACCCCTTTGCTTGCTCCTACATTACCCCATTGGCTAACCTAGAGCCCTGGACACTTAGTAGCATTTGCACCCTGAGCTGAGGCTAATTGTCACCACCATTAGCTATGTGTTGGTGACTTATCTAAGACAATTAAAAAACAAAACCTGGGAGTGACTTCTGCCAGCCCGCCACAGTCTGCAGTTGTTGGTTTGTGCTGAGGGAACATGAAAACTTAAAATTTTCCTAAACTGAATTAGGGAAGGGAATGGGAAGCCAACTTACCACTCCCGTGTAGTGCGACTAAAACCAAATGTAAGTGATTTTTGGATGATTCAAATTAGTTCTCCCTTCTGCCAGCTAACATGGAACACCCAAATTGGAGCCACAACAGGCCTTCTAATAGGGACATTGTTGGAGGGGATCTCATTTGCATTAGGGAAGAGCACTGGGAAGAATGTCCTTTAGACGCATTTGCCTACGCATTTATTTTTGGATTTATGAAACCAGAATACTGACTTTTAATTTGTTCCTTTATGTTGAGTGCTCAGATTTTCATGTCTGGCTTTTTATTTTGTCTTTGATGTGAATCTTTATAACTTTCAAAATGACAGCACCCATCACATAGCATACGGGACAAAAGGAACTCTTCCCCACTTTCTCTTGTGCTTTATTATGTTTTTAAAGGCATCTGAAAAGCAAAACCCAAACGAAGACTCCCTCAACCGCTTAGCCCCCGATGGCTGAGGTTCCTGCCCGGATCCTTTGTTTCTTCGTTTCACACCTTGCGTCTCTCTTACCTGGTGATCCTCTGAGCCGGGTGGGGCTTCTTCAGGTAGAAGACTGCGAGTGGGGACTGTGTGTGAGATATGTGAGCTGCTGGCCATCCAGAGGAATCTTTATGCTTTGGCTTGGACGGGTGCGGTTAAGAGAAATGAGCAGATTCTCATTATTATTTAGCCCCCAAAGAGTGAGGATCCCAATTCCTCTGTTATGTCCCCCTTTGAGCCAATTTCCCAGTTAACCTTTGAACCTCATTAATGGTGAGAAGGGACAAGCTGCACTCATTGTATTTAGATGTTTGGGGAAGGCTGGAAAAGTAGGGGGTCAGGGGGAGCCTAGTTTGATGCAAACCAAAGGCAGCTGATAGGCATGGAATTTGTTCTGAGTGAATTATTAATTTTTCCTCCTTGTACATTGTTAAATCTGTAGGAAAGAAACATCAGCTCAAAATCTGTCACTCACTTTGGCTCCAGGCCAGCTTGCCAAATCCTGTCATCTTTGCTGCATGGCCAGGCATCTTTATTACATGTTAGAATTCTGATTCTTGAGCTCGATCCAGAGATCCTGATATGCCATCAGATGGTGAAGGGTGTGGAAAAAGAAAGGGCTGCATTCATCCCTAGCTGAGGTCTGGAGCGACCTGGAACAGTTGTCTGGGGCAGGAATTTTTCATGGATAATGCAGACACCTCCTTTGTGCATCCTAGTATTTGAGACAAATTATCAATCTCTGTTCACATGGATTGCTGATTTTAGACAGAAAATTTGAAAACAAATGTCCTGGCCACACCCCCCAGCAGTTCAGTCATTCACCATCATAGATAGCAGCATTTGTCCCTGATTCCCAGTTCCTGGGGTGTGAGGGGGATGCTTGTCCTCTGTAGATCTGGGGGAGTGCTGGACTGAAGGGTCCAGTCTGCTCTTGACCTGGGGTTAACGGGGGCAGGGCTAACTTTCTCTCTGCTTTCTCCAGAACTACCTTAGAGGGTCAGGAAGCAGTGGGAGTAGATAATGATCTAAAGTAAAGATGGTTGGGACGGGGAAGCATTGCTTCCATTTCTCCAGTGCCCAGAGTCCTGACCCTTCCTTTGCACACGGTCTCGCTGGCCGCTGCTGCTCTTGGGGTTGCAGATGAATCCTGGGCTTCGGCTCGTCAGTCAAGGGCTGTTCAGAAGCAGGAAGCAGCGACGCGGGTCCCAGCCATTCTCCCCCGTCTTCCACTTATTGTTTCAGGATTGCAGAACACAGGCTGCGATGAGGAGGAAGGGAGACTGTAAGAGATTCTTTTTTTTTTTTTTTTTTTTTGGCAGTTTGGCTGTCGAATGAAAGCCGGCACTTTATTTAGAAGTGAGTAGGGAGGGAAATGCAGCTGAGGGTTGACACCCTTCTGGTGCTTACCCATAAATATGAAATGGTGTTAGAACATCAGACACCAGAGAGCTTTCTGATTGGCTGTTGGTGATGTCATCTTGTCATTAATACTGTGCTCAGAAAATAAACTGATCTGCCTATTTTCTTTCTTTCCTTTTTCTTTCTCTCTCTCTCTTAAAAAGCTGAGATGTATGAAATTAATTTTGAAACCTAAAATGAGGCCCTTCAGTTAGGACATGGCAAAAATTGCTGTGTTTCTCATGTGCTGGTCACTCTGGCCTTCCTTTGGACACCACAGCCACACCCACCACTACTCAGCCTGCCTTGCCTTATTGCTTAGAAGTAAGCAGACGCTTTTCACCACCTGGGCACCCACGGTTGACATTTACCCACATCAAGTGCTGATGCAGGGAATGCAAGTTCTTCCCATCAGCTTTTGAATAGCCTAGCAGGTTTGCAGCCAAGGTTGGCACCTTCCGGGTTGTGAGGGATGCCGGGAGATAAGGAAAAGTGCTTTCTTTATTATTTTTTCAAAACCTAGCTTTGTCTCTCCATGTCTGGAAATTCTGCAGTCACACAGATAAGGCCATCTGTGTCTGTACTTCATGCATACTCCTCTGAGCTGTAACTTTGTGGGTGAGTGGAACACGCCTGTGTGTGCATGTGTGATGGGCGAGAGTCCCCCCCAACAGGAGTAGAGCTCTCAGGAGGAACGATATTGCTCTGTAAGTCTGACCCCTGCACTGATTTTGGATGCTTGGAGATCTGGAATTTGACACTCCTCCATCCCTACTGGTTCACTCTGACCCAGGGAGAAATATTTTCAATTAACGCTTGGGAAGAATTTTGAATAGCTATACTTGTTAGTTTCCTTTCAGTAGCATAGGCAGCTGTCCTTTAGAAGGAAGGCCATGATTCTTTGCTGAGAGTAGCCTTGTCATTAATACTGTGCTCAGAAAATAAACTGATCCATCTATTTTCTTTCTCTCTCTCCTTGCTTAGAGTAGCCTTTCAAATATTCCTGGAATATTTGACTTGGGCTGTGAATAACCATAATGTACACCACGGAATGCCTGTCCTGTAGAGTCTGGACAAATGTTATGTAAGTTCCCCTCCCCTTCCAACTCTTTCTTAAGTGGAAAAGCCTCTCCCTGTCCATTCCATCATGGACGGAGAGGCTGTCCAGGGTTATTTTACACAGGCTGTGGACACGTCATTTGGATTAGCAAATGTCTAGCAAGCAGGTGTAGCTGATGTCTGCTGTGCAACTGTATCTCCTGTTATAGGAAGCTGCCACATTCCTTTTCAAGTTTCCCCTTTTCAAGTTTTGCAAGGCTGGAAACCATAGATTTAGCAACCTCCGGGGGTCAAAGGGAAAAGGGAGAGACAATGAGTCCCATTCATCCTTAGGAGTGCTAATGAGTCCGAGAGATGGTCTATTTTCCAGGTTAAAGCTCTGTCTCCAGCAGGCTTTAATTATCGGAGCTGAAACAAGATGTGATATAAACGTGCAAAAGCATTTCAGGAACAGGTTTTTGAAGATGAATCACTCAGTGTCCTGCTTAGCCCTTTTGCAAGGGGCCTGCTCCCACTGTCCAGCTGCCACTGGATCACGTGACAGCTGTTTGCAGACCAAAGGAAAGAAACAATCATTCACTAGCAGGAAACCTAATCCCGGGCAGGTGCAGTTGGAGCAAGGACTCGGCCTGAAGGTCAGGATGGCTGCAGAGACCTGAGCTTTTGCAGATGGTCCGAGTGGGAGGAGCCACATTCAATGACCCTTCTCCCATCTGCAGCCCTCAGATCTGTCCTTCCTCGGGGAGCCGGCTCCCACTTCTCCAGATACCGATGAACTTTTGAACCCAAGTACAGTACAGGATTTAGGACATTGTTTATAGGTTTCAGATAAGGCAGTAGCAGATTTTAAGGAAACCGTAGACAGATCCATTTTCCTCTTCCTCCAGTGGGGTTAGAGATCCAATTAGAAACCAGTGGCTTAGCAGCTTCCTCTGCATGTGCTCTGGGGTCCTTTCTTTCTGAAAGGCTCTTCTGGACGGGAACAAAAGCCGGATGTCACACCAGGGCTTCTGATCAAGCCCCGTGTTGGAGATGTCCGGAGCTTACAGACCATGCTTTCCTCTGCTCAGACCAGCGAGATCCTGTGGGGAGTTTCGACTCCCTGTTTTCATCCTGGGGTTCTCTCTCCCCTGTCTTTGGCTGTGTCTCTGCCGTTTTATTTTCTACCCATTACTGATGGCTGCCTCTTCTATTTATAGTGCTCCATCCTCGGCAGCATGGAGATGCCAGGTGCACGGGAATGTCCATTCAGGGGGCCTGGACATTTGGGAAGCTGAAGCAATAATTGTAGAAGAGGTGATCAGCAACCACCATTTCTGGAGGGGGGACCCCCAAAGCCAACCAAAAAGCCTCAGCATATAAATTAGGAGATGAAAGGAAAGTGAGAAAGTGAGAGACGGGCGAGCGAGAAATGAAGGACAGAGACCAGGCAGAGACCCACAGGAGGGTTTATCTGTCAAAGCTGACTAATAAAGGCCAAAGGCCATCCCTCTATAGAAAGGAGAGAGGCCCCAAGTGTCGGGTGTTCAGCTTTTGTGGGGCAGGGGTTTGAGGTGTGGCTGTGGCCTACGGGACAGGCTGGGGGTGCCTGCCTCAGAGCTGGGCGGTGGGAGTCGCGTGGGATTGGCTTAGGTCCATGGCACCTGGGCTTTCTAGAGCCCAGGGGTCGTGTCCTTCTGGGATTGGCTCAGGGTCATGGCACCATGGGGTGGGTCACTAATGGGGTGGGGAGACTTCAGGGTAAGAGGAAGTTTTGCTTTCCTGTTCTTATAAGATGGCAGTTAGCATTTAAGATGGCTGCTCAGATGTTAAATCAAGACCCTATAGGAGAGAGAAGAGTCTAACATTCTGTCAGTTGCAACCTAATTGATTGGAAAAAAAAAAAGTGGTAATTTTGGGTAAAGTATAGAACATTTGCGAAGCGAATCCACTTCTCTGAATAGCTCCTTCATTTCTTGTGGCTTGGAGACTGAAACTTAGAAATCCACAATTATACCGTATAGACGGGCCTCGTTCTATATTTAGTGTATAATCTCCACACTCAGGGGCTACATATGGCCATGATCACCCACTTTAGAGCTAAAAATGGAAGTTACCTCCCACTTTGTCCTGATTTGGAACCGTACATAATTATGCTATGCTTTAAAAATCTTCCTTTGAGGAAAGAGTTCAAGATCAAGTTGTTAGTGAACAGCCTTTTCTACAAAGCTGAGTATCAGTCCTGAGAGAAGCTAAGTCAGTTCTTGTGTTGAACAAATAAAATAAATGAAGAAATGACATTTCTGAAAAGAATTCACGCCTCTCATTACTTACTCAGAAGGTGCCGGGGGCGTCCGGAACCTCTAGACTTATGGGAGAAGTAAATGCCCATCATGAAATGGGAATGGAATATCCAGAAATGGGAGCCCAGGGCTGCACTTCCAGAAACAGTGAAAATGGAAAGTATATGAAGTCCAGGGGTTTAGACCTGGCTGGTCATCAAAAAACAACGCAAGTCAAAACACAGATTACCTGACCTCACCTCCAGAATCTCTCACGCAGAGCCGGGCGACCCCTGCCTTGGCCCGTAGATGGGCGATGCTGGGGCGAGATCTGCAGGTGATTCAGAGGGGGCCTAGGCAGGAAGGTGGCAGGGCTCTTCTGGTGCAGAGCCAAGGAACTATACCATCCTGAGTTTGTTTTAAGTTGATTCAGCAAGCATTTATTGAGCACCACCCATTGCATGACATAATGTGATGGAGCCAAATGAACAAAACTCACTCTGCTGACCCAGAGTAGTACCACAGTGCTGCTTGCTTAGTGAACCGTGGACCTCAGAGCACAATGGCTGTAGGAACTTGGGGAAGGCTGAGTGACAGGTGGGCTTGAAGTCGCCTTCTAGAGAAGCCGACCAGCTAAACTGGCGTGCTAAAGCCGAATGCCGCTTTGCCTGGAGAGGGAAGTTGGAAGACTGTTCAGAAGCTGAAAGAGCAGGAAGAGCATGTTCAAGGCCAGGAAGCAAGAAGGCTGCTTGCTGTTTGGGAATGGTGCAGAGGGCAGGGGGTGCTGGAGGCCAGAGCTCCCGCTCTTGCCAGTCCCTGTCCTTGCAAGGCTAAGCAGCCTGGGTTGCATGCTGTGCCCAGTGCTTGTTCCCCAGGACAGCGAGCCTGCTGACCTGTTGGCTTCACTACTTTGGAGTATGAAGAAGCTGGGGGCAGCAGGTTGCTCTCTCCCTCTGGGGGGAGGGGCCGTGACCAGGGAGGTGCAGAGGTCCGTCTCCTAACAGAATATAAGCCCTCCCAGGGTGGGCAGCTTGACTCGCGAAGTGGTTGTCATCCTCGGCAGCGAGCAGTAGCTACTAATATCTACTCTTTGGTTAATTAAAAGATGTTTGATGTATGCCTCATTAAGCAGAATAATCAGTGTCTCTGAGAATGCATTTATATTTTATTTTTCTCCCTTTAATAAAAACAAAAATAAGGGGCTAAAGATAACGAAGGGCAATCTGTCAGCCCTCCCCCACCCCCCAAGGTAATTCTCTGTGTTTTTTTTTTTCCTCCATATCTACATATCACACCTTCTCCCTGGACCCAGCTTCTACTGATAACATCCAAGTTGGCACCGATCACAGAACCCAGCCAGTGCAGAACTGGCCTGTGTTGCTTCACTTAGCTGTCAAGATGGAGCCACGGGATATGGGAATTGATGGATTTGAAACATTTGTGGTCCTCGCCCCCTCCGTCCTGAACACTGCAGGGCTCTCGCAGTCCTTTGAAGATATACAGTGGCCCATAGCCCTAGACAAGGTGGTATTTCTAAATGCTTGCTTTGTGCTTATTTTTTATAACAGTTTGCATCTCTATAGAATATTCATGGGGTAGAAAAAGAATCCCACCATCCCCTTTAAGGATGCCAAATCCAGGTGGGAAGAACGAGATTTTTTTTTTTTTCTTTTTGGTACCAGGGATTGAACACAGGGGATGCTTAACCAACCACTGAACCACATTCCCAGCCCATTTTTATAGTTTATTTACAGATAAGGCTTCACCAAGTTGTTTAGGGCATAGCTAAGTTGCTGAGGTTGGCTTTGAACTTGCCATCCTCCTGCCTCAGCCTCCCAAGCCACTGGGACTACAGGTGTGCGCCACCTCGCCCATCAGAGGTAACCATCTTGATGAATTCTATCACTTGTCAGTTTAATTCTATCACTTGTCAGTTTGAAAAATGTTCAGGGAAAATAAATGAAAGGACCAGGATGGGTTTGTTTATATGCGACCGACCACTCTTACTACACTTTTGAAGTTGAGGGTTGGAACTGAGGAATAGACTTCCAAGGTGAAGCATTGTCAAGCCACAGGGACTGACTGAGGTTTGATATTTCAGCGTCTATCCTAGTTTATTTTCATCTTTGATCACCTCTTCTTACGACACAGACTTGACCATGTTATTGCTTTTGTCTTTCTGTTAAACGTGTACCGTGTCATGGGAATTACTTCTGTCCTTTTCTTTCTCTTACTAATTTTGTTGGTTGCAAATAAACCTAGACCTGGATAGTTGAAATACCCTAGTCAGTTCTACATCTTTTTTTGTTTTCCCTTCAAGTGTTTCTGTTTTCCCCTGAAATGTGTTCATAGTGCAGAATTTTCATTGTAAGTTAGAATATAATAAAACTTGCTAATCCCCAGTGTGAAGCTCAAGTTTATCTTTTCTTGGCAAACCTTTCTCAGTGCTGCAAATTAGTAGCTAAGTAGTAGTGTGCTGGGTACTGGTGGTGGGGTATTAAAAACCCTAGAATGTAAGCTGTTTTTAAGTGTCCCCAAGTACTTCCAAAGTCCCTATTTCCATAGTAGCACTTGATATGATAATTATTAGGATTCTCCTGTGTTCAAGAAAATATGAGCCTAAGGGCTCCTCTGATAATTTGTTAGCTTCCCATAGGTTGAAAGTAATAAAATTGCTTTGCTTTTAAAAAAAAATCTGTAGTTCAGTAGTTTTCCTAATTCAGATGGGTTTTCTCCCCATTCTTTTCCCTGCCAGGTAATGAGAGGATTTTTTTTTTTTTTTTTTTTTTTTTTAGATAATTACCTCTGAGGACATGAGCATCGTCCAGCCAGGTAGGGAAGAGAAGATGAGGGTGATCTTGGAAGGGACTGTAGTTTTGCTATTGCTTGTATTTTCAAAGGCATGGCAGACTCCTTCATCTTGGTGCCTACAGTCCACCTCTACGCTTGTTTTTTAGTAGGAAAAATATATTTTATCAAAACCAAAATAAAAGTTCCCATCATCTCAAGACAACTTTAAAAAAAAATGAAAAAAAAACCCAAACAAGTTTAAAAGCAAATTTAAAAAGTAAGAGCAACCCCAGTATCCACTGACAGATAAATGGATAGACAGTGTGTGTATGTGTGATATTACGTAGCCTTGAAAAGGAAGGGGATTCTGTGACCTGCTACACATGGGTGAACTTTGTGGACATTTTGCTACATGGAATAAGTTAGATACAAAAGGAAATACCTAGATGAGGCAGATCATAGAGTCTACAGAGGCTGGCGTTTGCCTGGGAGTTGGGTGGGAGAACGGAGAGGTAGTGTTCAATGGGTCAGAGTTTGGAATTTGTCAGATGAAGATTCTGTGGCTAAATGGTGACAATGGAAGCCAAATAATGTGAACTTAATGTCACTTAAAAATGGTTAAAATGGCAGACGTTTATTTTACCATAATCAATATAAAAATCATAAGGGGGGGCGCTAATATTTTTTAAGCTCATAATCATGTAAAACAAATTGGTTATTTTAGCTGATTTGCAATTTTCATAACCTGCAATATAAATTATAAATATGGGTACTATCATGTCACTTCCTAAATGAAACTAAAATATGAATAAAATTTTTATAATAAGAAAAATTATTGCTTATTGTCAGTTCAGGAAAAGAAAAAAACAACCAAGTTCAATTAGATTTCGTAACTTGTGGTATTTTTGTGTCTTCTATATAGACAGTTCTTAACTTGGGTCCCTAAACCTATTGTAAATTGCTATTATCGTTCTTTCTTTGTATTTGAATTCCTGGAACACATGAAAATTGACACATGTTCAAGAGCAAAAAGTGTTGAAGTAAATGAGAGCCGTGGGCTGTGAGTGTATAGTGAGTGTCTGGGGTTTGTGGATGTGGGTGCTCTGAGCTGCTGGCTCGGGGTGGCCTGAGATTCTGCATTTCTGACACACTGCCCAAGCCCCCGCTGTAGAGGCCCTTGGGAGCTCTGGGATGGTTCTTTCTCCTGCTAGTTGAGACTCCATGCTGAGCTCTCCAGCAGGTACCTCGCATGTGTGATGATTCCACAATGCTCTTGGCGTTGTGGACCTGGTCTTTTGGTTCTCAGGGATGGACGTCTGCCTTCTGAGAGGCTCCTCAAGGTTTATCTTAGTGGAGAACATGAAGGGAGGTGAGGTAGCGTTGCCTTTCCAACCCCCTTTCCATTTCTGAGACCGTGAACTCATGCTGGGGGACAGCTGACCATGCCACGCCAGCAGCATCGCGGGCAGGTATCAGCATCCCCCCCAACCTGCGGATCATTTAGGTAACTGTTCACTGAGCACCAAGTATCACGGGCATCACACTTGTCCTCTGAGTCGATAGGTGTGGCTCCAGGAAACCAGTGGACGTGCCTGAACCCAGACGGGGAGGGAAGGGAGAGAGAAGCGCCATCTGGACCAGGCACGTGCTTACTGTCTGTCTGACATCTCGGATGAGAGCTGCCTGCTGCTGCTGGGCCAGTGGGTTGGCTTCTGTCTCATCTGTCCCTTCCCATGTTCTCCACCTGGTTGCCACATTGATTGAAGTGGAAAGAATCTCAATCCCCCCCCCACACACACACACACACATACAGTTTCAGCCAACAGAGCATGCTTGTTCCTGTGAAAGGGCCTTCTAACTTGTGCCCGTGTCACCTCGCCACTCCAAATGCAGACAGAATGACTTTTTGTAATTTGGCAACCTTGGGAGAAAAACAAAGATATCTTTATAGCACATGTAGAAGATGGCATTCTAATATTGACCCCCAGCATCCCTTCCCAGATGTGTATACCTGGAATAATCTCTACACTAGCAGTAGGATAATTTTCCTCCCACCATGAGTTATTTTATATGGCCTAGTTGCTCTAAGATATGGAGATTATCCAAGTGAGCCTGCCTGAACATCAACCCTTTAAAAGCAGAGAGTTTTGTCTTGCTGCTTGAAGAAAGTCGGAGATTCAGAGTACAAGGGGGTTGATGAGCTGTTGCGGGTGGTAAGTTGGAGGTGAGTCACCTCTGCAAGCTGACTGCTTGCATAGACATGTGACCGTGCTCCTACAACCTCCAGGAGCTGGATTCCAACAAGGACCAGGACCAGCTCAGAAGCAGAATTTCCCCCCAGAGCCTCTCAATAAGACATCAGTCCAGCCAACACTCAGTTTCTGCCTTGTGCGGGGCTGAGTTGGAGCCGAGCCACCGTGGGCTGGACTTCTGACCTAGAGCACTGTGAGCCGGTAAAGGCCTACTGCTCAAGCCACTGTGCTTGGCCGAATCCAAAACAAACCTGTGCGTTGGTGGGACATGCCTTCAAAGCAGTGTGTATAAGAGGCCACAGTTTAGATCTCAGAGGTCCCCAAGGCCCACATATTCAAGGCCAGTCCTGGAATGGTACTGTTGGGAGGTGATAGAACCTTTGAGAGCTGGGGCCTGCAGGAGGTCTTTAAGTCACTGGGCTGTGATCTTGAAGGGGATCAGGGGACCCTGGTCCTTTCCTCTTTCCGTCTTGCTTCCTGGGCATGAGGTGAGTGGTTTTACTCCACACGCTCTTGCCATGATGTGCTGCCTTGCCACAGGCCCAAGCAATGGGGATCCTAGGTTGAAACCTCTGAAATTGCAAGCCAGAAGACAAACCTTTTTTCTTCATAAGTTGGTGATGTCAGGTGTTTGTTACAGTGATGGAAAGCTGACTAACAGGGTCCGCAGTGGCAGCATCAAGCTGCTTCAGCTTGGCCAGCCCAACAAGGTGATCCAGGCTGCTTACGTATAATGAAAACTAAAAAGTCTCTGATGCACAGAATTATTAAACTGTGCAAAGAACATACAGTGAGCAAGAGGAAATCTGAGCGAGCCTTGGCTCTATTACTTCCTAGCCAGGATAGATCACTCACTTGTCTGGGCCTCATCTATAAAACAGCAGGTTGACCATGTGCTCTCTCACCATAGGGGAACCTCTTCTTTTCTTTACCAAGCACTCTTTTCCATAATTTCCCTTAACTGGGCCATCCTTGACCCACTGTGTCTAATCCGAGGGCTGTTCATTGCATGTTTTGTTTTGGAATAGTTTTTTAAAAAACAGTTAAAAGTGTTCTGAGTTCCTTTATAGAACCCATCCAAAAGATTCCCTGCACCGAAACGTTATGTCAATATGGCCCGTGGCTTGGAAACAGTAACGTCTAAGCCCTATTCTAGTTCTGGCAAAAGTAATGGCTGTGGAAAGTTTTCTTGTTCTTAAAATCCAGGGATTCCCTTTTTGCATGTTTAAAATGAATGTGTAGAAATCAATCTTTAAAATCTATTTTCAAAGCCCAGAAGCGTTTCTCTCTCCACGTGGACTCTAGCTCATCGGAATTCATTCTTGGTGTTTCCTACCATGTTTGGGGGAGGGCAGGCAGCCCCCTCCCGTGCCTCACTGAGCTCAGGCCTGGTCTCTGAGCATGGAGACGTGTTTATGTCCATGGCCGCCCGCCCGCCCGCCTGCCTGCTGGGGTTCTCAAGGAAGTGGCTGCTCGGAGCTGAGTTGCTCGTGCTTTTCCTATGGGGTGACTCTTCCCTGCACTCAAAGATCTCATTCACATGGCAAAATAAAGATCTGCAGAAAATTAAGGGCCCTCGAGTTATAATATTTCAGGCATATGATATTGCAAAGGGAAAATGCTGATTACGGAGAGCTTTCTTTCCCCCGACACCTGGACCTTCTTTTCCTGCTATCAGACTAGCTGCTGATCTGCACAAATTGGAGTGTCGGGGGGGAAACCCAGCAGCTCAGACACCAGGAGGATGTGGGGAAGTACCTGTCAGTCATTAGAGAGGGAGGGAGGGCCACTGCAGCTCCCTCCCCCCCATAGAGGGGGCCTGGGTGAGGCACGGACATCCAGCCTGGAAAACAGTCCCCTACCTGGGGTGTCTTACAAGAATACCCTCTGGGTCCCTCTCTCCTAGATGTTCTAGAACACTCTGTGGATAGGTCAGAGGTCCAGCGCCTCAGTTTTGCAGTTACTGGCTCCACCACAGACACCAATGAGTCCCTCCCATCCCCCCAGGGCCATCCCCTCTGCCCACACAAGTGCCCCCCATTGGGGCAGACCTGTGGTGGCGGTTGTGTCCTTAATTTTGCCTGTCCTCACCTCGTCCTCACTTGACATTTGGCTTCTAGAAATGGCTTGTGTCTTGCTGGCTATTGTTTTTAAAAAATAGCAGAGGGCAGTGGGCGGGGGGAGGCCTGCATGGTCCCCAGGGCAGAGGCCTGTTGGAGAGGTGCAAAGCAGTGTGGTGGCTTTCTGGGAATCACAGTCTCCGTTCTCTTCTTTGCCCATTCTTCACTGTCAGGACCAGCGACATTTTCTGACATTGATTCACAAACCCAAACCTCAGGCCACTCACGATCTGGCACATTTTTGAGACTTCTGTCCTATGAATGTTCCCCAGGACAGTCCTTGGCTGCTCCTGCCATTCTGCCCTAGTAAAGGCTCTCCAGTGCTCTCTGCTTGAAGGGTTGCAGTAGAATCCTTTGGATTTGTAGTTTGGCCATAGCTTCACAAAGGCTTAAGCCCAGTGCAAGTGACGTGTCAGTCATTTTTTAAATTTTCAATTGACAGCTTGCCCTTAATTCTCCTTATTCTTCATTTCTTTATGAAATCGAGGGAAACTTAGGTTTGCAAAAGGGGCTTGTGCACTTAATTCTGTGCAGAATCTCTGATGATCTACTCCCACCACCTTAACCATGGGATGGCTCCACTCCTGGGACACTGGGTGCACATCACGCACTTGGGTACCGTCTCCTCTCGCTGCCTCCAGATGCTTCGCCTGAAGCTACTTACAGTAGGATACGGAAAGGTGGTAATTTGGGCAGAGAGCACCCCCCACCCCCGCCACTGCTCCATGTATTGATTCTGGCTTTGACTTTGAATGTGCAAGACCCTCTGGGGGAAGCCGAGAGAGGGAAGTTGTGACCTGGTCTCAATTTATATGGAAGATAAATCGGACTTAGAATCACCATGATGAACTCAGGACGGCAAAGGCTGGGGAGGGGGGCTGGATGGAGGTTGGCAGGGGGTGCACTTGAAATTAACTGAAAGTCTAAAAGCTTGTTTTGCAAACCAAAGTGCTATAAAAATGAACACCTAGAGACCATCACCCACTCCTACCCCAGCCTCTCAGTATTTATCTGAAAAGGAGAAAAAATGACCCCAAAGTGGTTGGTAGGGCGCTTGAGAGGAGTATCGTGTGACAAATCATTGACCAGCTGCAGGTCTATTTTGGGGGTAGCCTCCTGGGGACCCTCTGTCTTGACAGCGTGTCCACGGGGCCACTTCTGTTTCATATGCTCACACCCTCCCCCGTCCCGCGTGGTGAAGCACAGAGTTAGGGGGCATCCAGAAGCTCCTCTGATTGCTCCTGTGGGTGGTGGGCACCTAGTCCTGCATCTCCACGTGGCAGGAGAGCAAACTGCAGCTGGGCAGTGAGGGGTCACCCCAAATGGGGCCCCAGCCCCTGCAGGCCGGTGCCTGCACTCGAGTCCCACAGGTTGCCCGACTGTCCACACTGCGCTTCTAAAGCCACAGCTGTGACCTGCGTCCTCTCTCCTTAGTTTCCTTCTATGTAAAGCTGAGGACAAGAGTTACCATAACCGCTCCTCGCAGGGTTGAAGGTCATTGTTGATCAGCTCCTTAGACTCGCCTCTAAGCTGCGTTCATTGGGTTTCTTTAACATTTCCTCAAAAATCATACTGCATTCCAACCGTATCCTCTTGAACTTTCCTCTGCATTCGTGTTCCTGGTGAAGGTGTGGTCCTGAGCTGGAGTGCCGCTTCAAAGGCTCTGGCCCTTTGAAGTCCTGATCTGGGAGGATTTCCTCTGATGGTGTGATGCTTCCTTCCTGGGCTGGTTGCTGTCTGTGCAGCTGAGCTGGTCTTCCAGCGGGGCCTCGGGTCTGAATACTGTTTTCCCCTACTCTAGGCCAGCTATTTCAAGTTTTGGAACTCCAGTTTCCTTATGTGGGAAACGGGGATAATGAGAGTGGCCTTGCAGTGTGTTGAGTGAGCATCGGAGAGTGAAGGCCAAGGGTGGGCTCAGAGCCAGGTGCGTGAGACGTCTGTGTGACTTAGCGCCTCCTTCCAGGCGGGCTTTTATAAATGCCATTTTAGGGGTTGGGGGTGTGGCTCAGTGGTGGAGCCCGGCCTGGGGCCCCGGGTGTGATTCCAGTGCTCGGGGTTGGGGGCCGCTTATCAACAAGTCGACTTGTTTTCTTGCAGATGTGCTATAGGTTGGATCTGGAATGTCCCTGAAGGCCCCGTTAAGGGCTTGGTCCCCAGTGTGGCCCTATTGGGAGGTGGTAGGACCTAGTGGGAGGTCCTAGTTCACTGGGTCGAGTCCTTAAAGGGCATTGTGGGGTCTTGCTTTCCTCTTCTACCCTTCCTTGGTTTCACAGCCCTGTTGCCATCAGGCAATGAACAGCTTACCTCTGCCACCTGTCCCCCACCTGTCCCCCACCATGACGTCATGTACTTGCAATGGGGCCGATCCGCCTAGAGCCCAAATCCCCCAAACTGTGAGCCAGATTAAACTTTTCCTCTTCGTAAATTGACTTATCGCAGGTATTTGTTGTAGTAATGGAAAACAGACTAACACGGGATGATAATGAACAAAAGCAAGACCAAGTTGTATCCTATCTGATGATTTTTTTTTTTCTGGTGGTGCTGGGGATTGAACCCAGGGCCTTGGGCATCCAACTGAGCTACATCCCCAGCCCCCTTGTCTGAGTTTTTAAGTGCATGAGTTTTGATATTGAATTTCCATCAATATCCACTTACAAGTGTTTCCCTTCTCTTCCTTGTGGTGTTTCTAAGAATTATTTTGGGCAAGTCACAAAGGGCATGGTCAAGAAGGCTCTCAATAAGGATCTGCCACACCTTTGAGTGGAGGGCCGCATACTGGACATTTGTGGCTGGGCACCTTCTCCATCTGAGTAGCAGTGTCCCTCAGCAAGCTGGGTTTTAACTGCTTGGCTGCTTAAGGTCTGAAGCCACAGATGACACAACTGATGACTAAATGAAGATGTCCACGTCTCCTTTCTTCAGAAAAGGGAGGGCACATTTAAAATGTGGAACCAGTTACCAGCAGTGGCTTAGGGAACATCTTTGAGGTCAAGGCTGCCTAACAATGAAGTATCAATATATCACATTCAGTTTCAACTTGCTGCCTCCAGGTGGGCCTGTCCTGGAGCCCAGTGTTGTGTGGCTTCTCTGTGGGTGCCTCTGCCTGGCAGGTGTGCTCACGACCTCCACACCGCTGGCACCTGTCCCATAGCCACATAGGAGGGCTCCCTATGAGGTCTCCAGAGAACTTCTCCTCTGTCTCAGTATGTTCCTGCTGCTATAACAAAATACCTTGGAGTGAGTAATTTGTATATAACAGAAAAATTTTCACTCTTCTGGAGGTTGGGAAGTTGAAGATCAAGGTGCTGTCAGATCTAGTGTCTCTTGACAGTTTCCAAGACAGTACCTTGTTGCTTCGTCCTCACATGCTGGAAAGCAGAAGGGCAAAGGGGCTGAGTGCTGTGTCCTCATGTGATGGAAAAGGCAGAGGAGGAGTCTGCTCTCCAAAGCCTGTTGGTGGACATTAACCCCACTCACACGCATGGAGCCCTCACGGGCTGATCACCTCCCAAGGGCCCCATGTCTATGACCTTGACCTTGAGGATTAAGTTCCAAGGCATGAACTTTGGAGGGATACATGCAAACTGTAGCAGTGTCTCCTGTGACCTGTGCCCTCTGCTGCTGGCCATTCCAGTTTCCTTTGTCTTGCAGAGATGCGCGGTCTCCTTGGGCCCAGTGCTGCCCCCTTCCCTGTGGCATGTCATGTTGTGTTTCATGGCTGGGGACCTTTCCTTACCTCATTCTTACCCCTGGCCCCATGTCAATCCCCTCACTTCTCGTGGCCGAGAGCAGGTGGGCATGCTCACAGGATCCTCACGTTCACCGTCACGTCCACCGGCTCGTCCACCAGCTCCTTGGACTCTAGGCCTTGCCTGACGTGCTCATCACTCCCTCTTTTGATTTCCTTGGGTTCTGCACCAAAGGGCCAGCACTCACGCCTCAGGAGTGAGTGGTCTGTTGGACAATGGGGTGAATGTCCAGTGGAGGGGAAGTTGGAAGTCCGGCTCCTAGCACCCCCTGCTATTTTGGAAAACCTTTGACAAGCGAGCTTTTTTAAGCTTCAAATTCTTCATCTTTAAAATAGACTGAATATCTATCTTATCTTACATCTGGGGCCGCTGGGGAAATCCAATGAGATAAGGTCTACTGAGAACTTGTAAGTAAATTGTCATGAATAACTAGTCCGCCCGGGCAATATGCTAAATGTCAGGGGAGAACTCTTCCACCCGCAAGGGCAAAATCCGTGCAAGATTTAAAGCGGAAAGATCTGGGTTTGAGTCCCAAACGTGGCATGCAGTAGCTGTGAGACTTTCAGTAAATCATTCAACCTCTTAAAGTGACTTTCCTCATTTCTAAAATTAGGGATATTAACGTGAGGAAAACTGTGAACATAGATCCTTACAAATCAAAAATTGATTGTCATGTCTGGTGGCACATGCCTGTAATCCCAGTGGCTTGGGAGGCTGAGGCAGGAGGATCCTAAGTTTAAAGCCAGCCTCAGTTACGGGGAGGCGCTAAGCAATTCAGTGAGACCCTGTCTCTAAATAAAATAAAAAAAATAAAAGGACTAGGGATGTGGCTCAGTGGTCCAGTGCCCCTGAGTTCAGTCCCTGGTACCAAATAAATATATAAATAAAATTACCACCTGTGGTGCAAACCTTAACCATTTCATTATCATTCTTCAAAATTGTTTATGTAGTGATTCAAAGGAACACATTGGGAATACACCTGAAAATAGAGTATGTTGGGATCCTGGGAAGGGAGTGTTTCTTGGAATCCAGGTTGCGACTGACATAAAGGAAGGGACCTCTTTGGGGATCTAATCACAAACAGAAGAACACTGGCTAAGTTTCTTGAGCGTCTACGTGGATACCAGCACTCTCCAGTGCATTCTGGTTTTTTTGTTGTTGTTGTTGACTCCTGAGATAAAGGAAAAATTCCCTACTTCATCCCTCCCCATATCCAGCAAACCTAACTGGTTCCCTATGATAAACTTTCCAACCTCTTGGTATACAAATATGTGTCTTACTGTCAGGCAAAATGGTTATAAACACAAAGTGAAATCATTCAAAAGCAGATTTGGGAAAATTAAAGACTCACAAACATACTATTGTCATCTTTTCAATATATTTATTACTAAACAAGGGTTTTGTGTAACAGGGCTATGTTTGGGCCAGGCTTAAAATTACTAAAATGAATTGGTAGTTTAAACTATCTTTGTAAATAACAGAAACGGGTTATAATACTGAAACTTTATTGGTGGCATAACCTAGTAGCACACCTTAGTGTTGTAACCAGAAATATGATGAAATACACACACACACACACACACAAAAAAAGACACACAAAGAAATCAACAATAACTCAGTTTTAAGGATCAGGCAAAGCCTGGTTATCTGCTGAGTCAGATGACCAGATACCAAGCACAGGATACAGAGGGTCTGATCATTGTCACTCACAAGCAGGGCCAAGGGATGTCGCACTCTGTGGCCCTGGAGTGGACCTTTTCACACCCCCCAGACCTACCTCCCCAGCCCAACATATCAGTGTCTGCCTGTCTGGATACAGGGGTGTTCTGAGCCATGGCGTATGAGGCAGCTGAGTAGCCCTTTCTTGCCCCCTTATAATAGGTGGTCAGGACAGCTGATGAAGAGGAGACTTTGGAAACTGCACTGTCTAAAGAGAGCCATGCCCAGTCAGGGCCAGGGTCCTCCCTGAGAACTTAACAGAGGGAAAGCAAAGCTGCCCCATCTCCTTCCCTGCATGCACTTTACACAGGAGGTGAAGGGGACAAGCCCAGAAGACACACCCACAGACTCGGGGTTGCCTGGCAGAGGGATGCCCAGTGGTGGCTCCCCTGTCCAATGCCTGCTGGGCCAGGCTTCCTGACTTGCCTTGGGTAGGAGAGGAGGAAGCAGAGAGGAGGACAGGAAGAGGGGCGCTGGTGGAGCACCTCCACGTCCTCCTGTTGGCCGGGAGGCTCGTAAGCAAGTTCTCCTGGGGTGAAGTGGATGCTGAGTGGTGGCAGGTCCCGAGCCATCTTGTGGGCACCATTCCTGTAGAAGCTGGCTTCGTGATTGAGAGCCAAGGGGTGGAGGGAGAGGTTGAGCTGGAGCAGAGGTCGGATGTCTACAGAGGGAGCTGTGTGGTGAAGGGTCACGTGGGACCTTAGCACAGGTGCCACCAGCCAGCACGAGCCTGAGACACAATCCTGGCTGGTCCTGGCCGGTCCTGGAGGGGGACACTTGCCCCTTCTCTCCTTCCCAGCTCCTGCCTGGTCTTGTAGGGAGCGAGCAGGAGAGGAGAAGCCAGGCCTCCTCGCTCAGAGTCCAGCTCACAGCTTTGCCTGGTCAGGGCAGGGGCTTGTATAAGGTCAAAATTGAATTTGAGAATAAAACTTGAAAATGACCTAGAGTG
This sequence comes from Marmota marmota marmota, assembly GCF_001458135.2. Lineage (NCBI taxonomy): Eukaryota > Metazoa > Chordata > Mammalia > Rodentia > Sciuridae > Marmota > Marmota marmota. The sequence goes on from NW_025999913.1 coordinate 16,349,405, forward strand.
TTATCACCAAAGATGAACCTCAAATTATGGGATTTGCCCAAGATGTTATCAAGATGGGAAAGGGGTTTAATAACAGCAGTTCGGCTGCTCCAGCAAGAGTGAAGCAAACCGTTGGGAGTTAATTGCCGACTGAGATGGAAACGCTCAACCCAGTTTCGCAGATTCTCCTTCCTGTGGCAAGATGACATCGGATACGCATCCTCTGTCCAGATGCACCCCAGAAGTGTTGGCAGTAAGTGGCGAGCACCTAGAAAACGTAGTGTCCTGGGCCTTGTCCTCCTAGTTCTTCTCTGCTGTTGTGGGTGAGATGAAAAGGTGGCCCCGATGGCCCCGGCCATCCCCTTCAGTGGGTTGTTTGTGGAAGCTGCGTGGCCTCCTTGTGCACAAATGGAAGTGGGTTCCTTTTAAGAATGCAGTTTCCATTGTCAGCCGGGAGTAAGGCCATTCCCCGAGTCACACAAAAGATAGACACTCGACAAAGCAACCCCGAGGCGTGTACTCCATTATTGTATGGAAGGGGGCTCCTGCCCCTGTTTTGCTTAAGGACAACTGTGAGCATGATGTGACACAATGTCCGCGCACTGTAACAGAAACCTACTTCATAGAGGAATAAATAAGATACAACAAATCTTCCCTAATGTTTTCCAGACTCAGGGAACCATTTGAGAAGTGGATGCAGGATTTCCTGTATCAGCACCCTAGGCTTTTTTTTTTTGGGGGGGGGTGGGTGTGTGATAATTTATATAATCCTTTTTTCTGTTTGTCAAGATTTTAAAGGAGGATTATGGTTTGAGTTGAAGAGAGTATGTGATTCGGGCACACCACACCAAGTTGTTAAATCTCAGAGGCTTGAGATTGCTTGGCTCCTTTCAAGTTTGGAAGCAGAGCACTCCTAGAGAATGCTATTAGAAGAGGCTTCATGGAGAAAATGTAGCTTTGGGGCAGTTACCCTTTGAAGCTGACAGAGGATAATAGGTTGGTGCACAAGAAGGGGAAAGTTGCTCTGGGTTTAGGAAATAAAGGATGGAGGAGGTGACAGTCTGGTGCGGGGCTCTTATTGTAATGGTTCTTTGCAGGACCAAGTGGTTCTCCAGCCCGAGCTCAATTTTCCACTGAGTGCCTTTTCTGAGTAGTGATGAAGTCCAGGTAACCCTCTTATGAAGCATAAGATCTTTGTGCCCAGATTGCTAGGGCTGGGCTCTCATCTTGGCCAGCTGCCCACTTCCTTTGGGTTTGAAAAGAGGAGTTCATTTTAAATCAGATTGAACAGATTTAGGGCTCAGGGGGAAAAGAAAAGAATCTGCAGAGACTCTTTTTCTTTGTCTACCTCCCACTATTGGAGGGTCCATGTCCCGTGGATGAATCGGAACGCAGGTCACGCAGAGAAGCCAACACCGCAGGCCTGAGGGGCGGAAGGGCCGAGAGGAGAGCCCACCCATACTCCCCCATCCTGAGCGGGAAGTGTGAATCCTGGCCTCTGCAGAATAAGGAACAGGGAAGCGCAGGGGAACGGAGGGGTAGGACTGGTTAGGGAGGGCATCCCGGGACAGTTTCCTCCACTGGCAAGATCACAGGACTCCCGGGAAAAACTGGAGCACCTCAGGAGGCCCCACCTGAGGCTCTGCCGACTCATGTTCTTATTGCCCAACGGTGTTGAGTCACCCTGCTAGATGCCTTCCCTAACAGAGAGGTGGACGTATTCCTTGCCCCAGAGCTACGGGGTGCCTCTCGGGGAAGACACGTACATAGCACACAGGTACCAATAGCACCAGAGGACGGTGTGCTGTCACCGTTACGTGGCACGTCAGGTGGAATGAAGTCATCTTGCTGGGAGTCCTTGGCCAGTGGCTTCCTCCGGAGGAGTCGTTGGAGGCAGCCACATCTCCTCACTAGCCATGGACCATGCTCATTCTGCTTCACCAGAGGCAGAGCGGGAGAGAGCTAAGGACTCGCCTGCATGCGCTCAGTGTGAGGATCTCTCCTTTTTCCTCAAGATGGTATTTGGAGGAGTTGTAAGAACAGTGCTCTATTCATAGCTGCATTCTGAAGCTACCCTATTAGGTCATCTTGAAAGCCCGTGAATGTGCTCCTCAATATATCCTGGAGGCTCCCTGTGCCAGACAGAGGGCCATACCACGAGCTTCACGTTTCAGTTTTCATGTCAGTTAGGATTCTGTGCTAGGAGAGAGCATCTGCTCTCTATTTTACAGATGAGGAGGTTTCGTCCCAGAGAGAGCGCGATTTGTCCCTTCCCTGGAGATGGCCCTGCACAGTCAATATGAGGAATCTAGGTCTTCCGCTCCAGCCCAGTGCCTTTCCCAGTGTGTCACATGGTTCCCTCATTATCTGGAGATTTGCTGGAGCCACAGGACCACATAATGCTGCCGCATATGTGGATTCAGCTACAGCTGAATTAACTCGTCATGTCAGCCTGCACTGGGAGCCGGCGCCCCTACACGTGGTAAGCGTCACTCCTGTGGTCTCGGGCTTGGGTGCCGGAGGATATCATCGCCCAGGAGAACGTTTTCTGCTGCCGCCTGGTGCACAGGTCTGTGCTTGAACTTGTCTGAAGCCGGAGGGGCGGAGCCCAGGAGCATGTGTAAAGGCACGAAGCCCAAGCCGCGCCTAATTTGAGCCCATGGAGTGGTATTAGTTTTGACTCAGAGTATGTTTGCAAATCCAGGGCGTAGTTTGAAGGAAGATTTAGTTCCACTTTACGAACACTGCTTTCAGGTGCTCTGAGCCGGCTGGGAGGGGTCTAACCTGTAGCTGTTGGGAAGAGGAGGCCCGGCCTTGCTGAAGACAGTGCTGCTTCGCAGCTGGCTCACGCTGCACAGTCAGGACCACCCCCTTTATTGGTTGGTGGGTTTTGTGCATTTTATTTATAAGGAACTGAACTTTATTCTTGAAAAAACATACTATAAGCACTTCAAGAGACTTTCACTGTTTTAGACCAGCACTACAATCGATCAAATTCCAGGCCCTGCCCCATCTATGAGCCTGGAGAACTTGGAGTCTTTCAGTTGTGACGGGTCGCCATGTCTAGAGGGTTCCTCTAACACAGAGCACAGATGCCTCAAGACGAGCAGCTGGACTCGGGCATTCAAGTTCTGGAAAATGATCTGTTCCTCTGTAGAGTGCGCTAGGCCTGAGTTCTGCTAGCCCATGACCAGCCCGTCCTGTGTATGCCCACTGTTCCCAGAGAGAATGGTCCGTTTGCTAGAAGCACTGCCTAGCCTTTCCAGGGGCCGGCCGCGGTGTACTGCCATCCCTTTCGTGCTCGTAGGCCTAGGTTCCCACAGCTGCAGGATGGAGCGGGCCCCCGGGGGGCGGGCCCAGGCATTCGAGCTCCAGGTGTGGTGTCAGGAGCCTTCTGCTCCTGCTTCCTGCCACAGCCACCGAGCCCCACGTTTCCTGCCCCCTTGGCAGGTCCCGGTGGCTCATTTGGCCTTGTTGCCTTGGAGGTGTGGGCCCTTGGAAACGGGGACGCCTCTGTCTCTGCTTCCTCCTCCTCTCCCACGAGGACTGGTATTGAGGAGGAGCTGGGTGTGCGGGGAGGCGGAGGGCAGCTTGCGTGACCAGTGCCCTGACCCTCGCTGGAGCTCCGAGGCGCAGGGATAAGGGCCACTGGGAGGTGGCCCCTGAGAGTCTTCTCTGTCTCTCTCCGGCCCCAGGCCCTTCCCTCTCCTTCTGCCTTTGGTTCCATCCGTTGCAGTATTTATTACCTCAGGTGAATGTGGACATTTAAAAACATGTTTCTGGAGGCTGCTCTGGAAACCTAATCCCTATTTATGGTATCATCTCTAGGAGGAGCTGTGTTCTGAGTTTCAAATAAACGGTGAACATTCCTCAGGAATACGAACCATCTGGACGTTAACGCACCCTTTGTTTCTGGGTCTTTTGAAGTTTGTCTGCACTTCATTTTGGAATCTGGAGTTGTGACATACAGTTTTGAAGACACCCGAAGGGCACCAAACACATTCTTCTCCAGCGCCGAGTCTCTTGTGCCACCTCCCTCTTAGAACTAAGACCTCCATGTTTTCCTGGTGGAGATGAAGGTCCCTCCCAGGAGTGAGCCTTGGCCTGTGGATAGTTCTGCCTTCAGAGCTCAGTGCCTAGCCGGGGACTTGCCTTTCAAGGTACCGCACAGTTTTCTCAGTTTAGAACACGTTTCCCCTCCCGGCTGCCTTCACTACTTACTGCAAACCCATGAAGAGTTCCATGGTTGCAGATCTGGTATCGATTATCATTAATTCTTCCCTTTATGACTTTGCCACTTAAATACACATTTAGAAACAAACCAAATAAACATTAAATGGAATAACTAGATTTTTTTAACTTGGGTGGTCCACTTAGTTTCAACATGTGCTTAGCTTTCAAAGGTGGTTATAAAAACACTATTTGACTAAGGATTGCCATACTTTTCTTATTTTTAAATGTACAAATTCAGATATTTTAAAAAAGAAACCTCGGGCTGTTTACAATGTGTTGCTAGACAGATTAGCTGGGAAGGTGAAGCAGGTTTGCCTGGTCCCCCTGTTTCAGTTTGGCCGGTAAGCCTGACTGGTTGGTGTCCAGTTGTGTGACTGTGGACAGGCCCCTTGACGAAGCTTTGCCATCTTTGTGACAAGGAAGATTTCCCAGCGGATTCCCGGGTCCTTTTGCACTTCTGAAATGCTGGAACTTTGCAGCGCCGTGAATGGAGAAGTGATGTTTAGGGGGATACCCAGTTCTGGAGGGATGAGGAAAGTCTGAGCTACAGCGTAGGATCCTCAGCCCCCTTTGAAAGCCGGCTGATTTTGGTTGCCCTGTTGATTGAACTGTGCATGTGGTTGGGAACATAGATGGGGCATCTGGAAGAAATGTCTTACTTTAAAAATAGTTCGGGGAGAGATGGTGCCTCAGCACCTCCACGATGGTGTGGTGCCCTGGCCTCATTCCGCTGCGGAGTGCAGTGTGGCCGCGGGAGTCAGCTCTGTGACGATCCCTTTGGATCTGGCCCCGCAGTGTTTGGGGGGTTTCTGGATTGCATGGTAGACGTCGGATCCTTACTCGGGCAGGTTGGCATTTGCATGTCTCTCCCCAGCACAGAGAGAAGCCCTTTCCTTTGAGATTTTGCCTCTCTTTCCTCTTCTCAGGCTCATCTTTGTTCCTCTCCTCAGCATCCAGTCCACCTGGTGATCTGCTTCCCACCCTGCAGTGAGTGTTTCTCAGGTGTAATGAGGTGTCCTCAGTGACGTCCTCCGAGGGGTCACAGCTAGCTTCCTTGAGTCAGAATTTGGGATCGGATGCTGATCTCAAAACCAGTGTAGAGGGTGGCTATACAGGGAGTGAATGTATTAAATGTTAAAGAAAATTGGCACTTTTAACATGTATGGGTTTTCACAAATTTGAACCTGGTTCCTGTGAACCTGGGGCAAGCCATCTTGATTTGTCACAGAGGTAGCCCTTGGGCAGATGCTAAGGGCACCTGAAGGAAGAGTGACCACAACATTTCATTTAGGGTCCTTTGACCCATCTTCCTGCTGGATTGGGTTTCTAAGTCTCCTGTAGGAGTTTTCCTTTAGAATCTTCCTAAAGCAGATAAAATCTAAGTGGTCACAGAAGTCAGAGAGGAAAATAAAGCTTGTTTCTTCTTTTCACCGATTCTGTAAAGGTAGCCTCAGCATGAAGGTTTGTGCGTGTGTGTGTGTCTCTGTGTGCGCTGGGGCTGGAACCTGGGGCCTCCTGCATCCTAAGCAAGTGCTACCACTAATCTCCAACCCCAGCCTGTTTATGCTTCAGTCCTCACCCCTAGTGACTGAGAGTTGACAGGGAGCTGATACATGCGAACCCTGCTTCCTGGTAACAGGCTGGTGAGTGCGATTACATGCTTAGAAATCAAACAGAAGCAGGCAAGACTGAAGGTGCTGTCTGTCCTTGCCAGGAGAGTGAGTCGCCCCAGGTGGTGGGGCTTCCTTCTCGGGCTGTTTGAGAGACAGGGTTGGTCACCATCTCCACTTGACCTTGGTCACTGGATGCATTTCTGAGTTTTATAGGCATACTTTGGTCACTGTTTGGCTACCTTCTTGCTTCGATGGGTCTTTTCAGGCCTCTCAAGGATTTTTTGTTCTGCCCCTCAGGCTTCTTGATTCTGATCAGTCTGCCTGCAGCCACCGGAAGCCCAGGCCTGTGCAGGTTATCCCTGCACCTGGCACCTGCTGTGCTCCGAGGCTCAGCTTGTGTTTGTAGTTGGTGGTTTAAACAAGTTACAGGTAAAACCCTACAAAAGCCTCTGTCTAGATTCTTATCTCTCTCCAGCAGAACCAGACGGAGATAAATGAAGCTGAATGCTGGGCGGTCTTTGTTTAAACAGGAGTCGCTGGTGGCCAGCATGATGAAGACACAGAGCCTGATTAGGGGCTGGAGATGGGGAAGGAGGTCTCAAAGCTTGGCGTGAAGAGCCTCGTGTGTGAACTTAGACCTTGCAAGGTGCTGTTTCTGAAAGGCCCCAGGAGCCACCCTGGGATGTGGAGATGTTAACTTCCTAAGTTAAATGGAGTGAGATCTCTTGTAGTGCCCCTGAGGTCCCAGGAGTTTGGAAAGGCAGAGTAAGTTTGAAACGCCATCATACCTAGCACTCCTATTCCACTGGTCTCTGGTTTGTTCTGTGATATCGAGATGACAGTCTCCAGGCTATGCAGGTAGCAATGATTCTGCAACATGGAATAGCTGGAGAGGATCCAAATGACCGTGTGGCTTATTTTTGGATGATACAGAGCCATCCTTTCAAGAGGCAGAATTGGGAAGGACGGATGGGTCAGTAGCCAAGCTACCTGGGAGTTATCTATAGTTGCCTGGAGCTTGAAAGAGCTGGAAGAAGGAATTATTCAACAGGAGCTCATGTAAAACCTGCTTCTCTGATTCTACCCCATTGGCGGAGTCTGATTGGCAAATCTTCCAGCGTCATCCTTCACAAGACCAGTTTTATAAGGAGAGTGATCTGGGTTGGAGAAATTATTACTTATATTTTAGCTCACCAATTCCTTCTGCTCCTACCTCTTTTGCCCAGTTTAAACTCTATTAAGTTTTTGTTAAGAAAGAGGAAGATGAGGTCACTTATCTCACAATTTCTTTAAACCTTTAATTATTGTAAACAAAAGATCCAGTTTCTTCAGAGCTTATAGCAATGCCTCGGTTTTGTGGCTGTTGGGAGTTTTGATTATCGGATTGAGTCATAGTTTGACTTGAAGATCTAGAATAACATTGTCTACAAAGAAGTGATTACAGTAATTGGCCATGACACCCCACAGAAAAAAAAAATTTTACTTACAGAATTATATAAAGGGTCTTCTGTTTCATTACTGCAACAAGCCTGGAATGAGCTTGCCGGTGCTTCATGGTGGCACTTTGAAGACAGTGTTGACGTGATTCTGTCTCATGGGGCCCTTGGACCAGTCTGGCCCACTCTCTGTGTACTAGACTCGGAGTCATCCTGTCTCTTGGTGAAAGAAAGACGTTCAGGGGCACACGGAGCCCTTGGCACACAGTGGAGGCTTGGTAAGCACTTGATGGGCAGTGGGTGACAGGTGGCAGCACTGGGGGGTGGACTCTGGAGTGGAGGGGGAGTGAGGCCGCGTTTTGAGTTACCGGTTCTAGTTACACTGCCCGGGCTCACATGGTACGTTTCTGCTAGGCTGACTGTAAACAGGCTTTTATGATTCTTTTGCAGACTCAGCTAAGAGGACTTAGAGTTGACTTTGAGTGTTGTCCCATGATGTCCTTCCCTGGAGTCACGATTTTAAAGGCTTTTGCTGCCTGATGAAAGTTGTCCTCCTGGCCCAGTTACCAAATTCTGGCAAAGGATCAATGTGGAAGCCTCCTGCTCCAAAGGTCTCATGTGACTGAAGTAGTATCAGGACACCGATTACATGCAAGTGATTCCCACACTAAGAGCTTTAAAAATGAGATTTTTCTTTGAAATTTAAAAGAACGTGAAATGAAAACATGCTTGCTTTCCAACTTAGATTGATTAGCTGGCGTGGAGGGAAGGCTGGCCTTTGAAATCCATAGGCATCCTGTTGCAGGCCGACCCTGCTGACCCTGGCAGATTAGTAATGGTCTACGCAGCCTGCTCTGTCAGCAAGTCTGGCAGGGCGTGCGCAGATGGTGCCAGTTGGAGAAAATCACTGCCGAACCCTGGGCTCAAGCCTCTGCCTCCTTGGAGGAGCTGAGCCGCCCGAGACTGGCTTGTTTACAGATGTGGGCCTGCCCATCGCCTGGGAGGAGACCTCAGGAGGTGCCAGTCTGGGTTGAGGATGCATTGGCCGCTTATTACTTAAGTAGTGCTTTCTTGTTGAGCCCAGGCCTTCCTGAGCTGTTAGGCATCTGGGGTTTTTACAGGGTCTATGGCCTTGGGGTTGTTCTGCAAGGGAATCTGAAACCAGAACTGATCTCATTCCAAGGAGTCAGGCATAATGCAATACTTGTTTTCCTAGAGTCGGTCAGCCTAAGGAAAATGCAAGTGGGCCGGAGGGGGTGAGGAGGAGTCTCCAGAGTTTGAGTAATCACCTTAACCCAGGGGCAAAAATGATTTTATTATAGAAAGCAGCACACACAAGCTCTGTCCTTCCAGCTGCCAGTTTCGGGGTTGTCCAGGGATGCCCAGAGAGTTTATAGTCGACACTTCTTGTGTGGGTCACTCCTGGAAACGGTGACTCTACTCCCAAAGATAGCAAGGAAAAGCAGCTCAGTGACACAGAGCCCTTGACCCAAACCTTCCTTCCCCCAAGGTCGAACTGAGTCGCGCCTGGTAGCTGGCTCCTCCCAACTCGATGCAATTTATTCTCAGAACTTTTCACTTGGAGTTGCGTTGAAAGACTGAGGCTGGGCCAGTTCATCCTCCTGAAATGCTTCCAACTGCGCTGCACTGCAGTAGGGGGAGGGCAGGCTGGAAGACTTCTGGTGTCGAAGGGACCCCGAGTGTGCCTGGCTGTCATGGCCGAGGGCCACTAGATCCCTGGTGGGCTCTCAGCACGGCTGACGTCCTGGGTACTGGCTCCGGCCTCCTTCACCTCTTAAGTCTCCGTCCAGGTCCTTTCTGGCTCTGCGTCTCGTTCCTGGGCAACCGACTCGCTGCTCTTTGGGAGGCTGTGTGAAGGAAGCGTGTTCATGTTTCCTTCTGGAGCACTTGTCCCTGGACACACCGCTGTGGTGAAACGTGAGCACCTTTCTCTGGCCCTGACTTCAGACAGGTTTATAGTGGTATCGGCCACTAAAGTGCGTATCGGCCCCTCCCCATCGTGCACAGAACAGACCCTGTTGAATGCCCTCTAGTGCTTTTGAAATTGGGATAGAGGAGAGTTGAGAGAATAGAAATGGTGTTTGCTGGGCCCCCAGGGTGGGCACGGAGGGAATTAAGCGCCACTTGCTGCAGTCTGCTGAGAGGTGCTCAGAGGCCCTTCAGTGTGACCGAGGACTTGTCGGGCTATTATAGCAGAGCTGGGCATGATGGCTGTCCTGGCTCTATGTGAGGCCGGAGGAGAGAGCTGGGTCAAGAAGGACTCCAGGAGCGAGACCGGAGAGCTGGTGGACAGTGTCACAAGCAGCTCAACTTCAAGCAGGTTGCTCTTGAAGCGTCCAGGACATCCTTAGATATCTGGCTCTGGGCTTGATCAGAGCAGCCAGGGAGAGTGATTTGGGGGTTGTTGTCACATGTGAGTAGGGTGGTGGTGAAGGAGGGGACTGGAGGGTGTGGTGTGGCGCAGAACTGGGAGCTCACTGTGGTTGCCCCACGGCAGCGGCTGAGTGACATGAGTCTCCCCGTTGAAGTCGATGAGCAAAAATTCGTTATTGATTGCGTTAGGCCCTCGCTTGCTGTGTGCATTTGACAGGAACATTCACAATGACCTCTGGAGATGTAGAAATGAATTCTTGGATATAATGCTGCAGTAGTTTTGGAGAGCTGGGGTCCGTTTCACAAAGGCTCTGCCCTTTGTAGTAGATGCCAACAACCCAGCAGACTGGTAGCTGGGGTTGGTGATTTGTGGAGCAGGTCACCACTGGTGTATTTAGTAGTGGGAGGAGGAAGAGCTGGGGACCAAAGTGCAGCAGAAGCCAAGAGCCAAACCTGGTCAAGAGGCCACATCAGCCAGTCTTGGCAGACGTGCTGGTGGCTTTGGTAATTACCCTGGTGCCTGCTGTATGTGCGCCTTTTCCACTGAGTTTAAAAAAGACTTTCTCTAACTACCGGTCTCCCAGGAGTTGGGCCGCCTTTGCCGGTGGTGGTTTTCCCTGCGGGTCTTTCCTGTGTCTGAGCCCGGCTGTCTGCTGACTCCACGGTAATACCCTGGCCTTCTGCTTCCCGGACTCCTGCCCTCTCCTGCTCTGGGCTGAGCTCACAGGAGGTTTATGAGGACGTGCCCCTCAGGAGAGGGCCAGCAGAAGCCACGTGACTGCACGGCCAGACTCGCACACGTGGACTTGACAAAGCCCGGTCTCCCTCTCCCCTCTCCTGACCCCTCTCCTTTTTTCTGTTATTATTTTTGGCATAAATGCTGGCGTTGCTAATAACACGATACCACAGATTGGGTAAGTTGTAAAGCGTTTGTTCTGGCTCAGACTTCTAGTCCAAGGTTGAGGGGCTGCGTCCGGTGGTGGGCTTCATGCAGGCAGAATTCCAAGGAGGTGCAGACCAGCCATGGAGAGACAGGGAGTCCGAGAGAGAGAGGCAGATAGATGGCTATCACATGGTGAGACAGGAGGGCCAGCCTCCTCCTTCTGGAACAACCTTCTCTTTGGGAACTTGCCCACTCTGAGAGATTAGCAGTAACCCCTGCAGGAGAGCAGTCAGGACCCCGTCTTCCACGTGGCCCACTCTAAAGTCCCATCACCTTCAGTACTGCCACACTGGGGACCGGGCTCCTTACACACGCACCTTCAGGGATAAGCCATAACCAACAACTGCAAATTTTATGGCAAGGCTTCTAACTGGGGAGGAAGGCCCGCTCCACACTGGCTTCTCCTTTGGATGCATACTTTCATTATGAATAAGATTCCCTCTGGACCCCATGTTCCCCACCAAGTCTCATTCAAGCAATCCAACTGTGGTAATGACACAGGAAGAAAATAGACCCTCAGATGTTGGGGAAATGAATATCGAAAGCAGTGTGGGTAAGTAGGCAGAAGACATTTTCATGTTTATCCACAGCCAGGGATTTGCTTCCCAAGGAGACTGCCACACCACTGGCCTAGAATGCACTGTGGCTCCCTGTCACTCCTTACAGCCTCTGGAAGGGACACAGACTTCACTGAGACCAGGACACCCTCACTATTTGCAGTTGGAAATACTTCTGGCGTTTGTTGAAGTCTCTGTTGTTTTAAAACTGCATTCTGTTGTTCAAAAGTTTGCTTTTTCTTTTTGCCACAGTGTTATTTTTTTTAAAACACTCTCCCACAGTCTCCTCTATATAAATATCAGGCAATGATAAATGATTAAGCTCAGCCTTTTTATTTTTTCCCCCATCATCTGCGAGGTACCACTGTGCTACCTTCTGGAACTCAAGGGTACATGGGAAATGGTCTCCATCTTTAAGGAGCTCTGAATCTAGAGAGCCGGCTGGTTTGAGATGTAAATGGCCTTTTAGGAAGAAGGTGTGGTAAAAGGCTGGGGAGTGGAACTGCTCCGTTCTTCAGGGGCTCGAATCAGAGCACCATATGCTCTCTGGCCTCTTAAGAATGAAATGGAATTAATCCTCTCTAGGAAGAGGGGCTGTTCCCCGGGCAGGAGGTGATATGAGCTTTAGACATCACGGGGTAGGTAGGCCAGCGATGGCAGGCATCTCACTTTGGTGGGTTAGAAGAGGGGCAGTGGTTGAAGATGAGGTTGTGGAGCAAAGCCAAGGTCAGGTCTTGATCTAGGGGTCATATGTATGGTGGTGAGGTGTGCATGGTAACAGAATTCCTCTTCCGACAGCACGGAGGGTGGAGGGAATTGGGGAATGGGGAGACATGCAGTAGCACTTCGTTTGGATGAAGCACTTCTAAACAGGATGAAGGCTTGGACGGAGGCAGGGGCCTGGGCTGCTTGGGAGAGCTGTATCTGAGGACTGTTCGGAGGTGGAGTGGGTGGGCTTGGTGATGATTGTGGTGTGGTGCAGCAGGGCTCTCATCTGTCTAGTGGAGATGGTTGGGTAGCTGTCCCCAGCTGGGACCAGAGACAAAGGAGGAAGGGCAGTTAGGAGGTGGGGGTGCCCACTGTGAGTTTCTGTTATTTCCACTTTTTCTTCAATCTTTGAACTGTTTACTTCTCCCTTATAAAAGTTGAAGTGCAGGTTCAAGCCTGGTGGCAGTGGTTTTGACAACTCGGGGCCAATAGACGTCACTAGGCGTACGTGCGGATCTCCGTCTAGAGATGGGAGCTGAGGAGGATGGAGTGGCGGTTTCCACCGTCTCGTAAGCTGCTGTGATTCAGGAGCAGGCACTGCGTCCAGCAGCTGGAGACGTGAACAAGGCCCTGGACCTGGCGGGGTAGCCGATGGTAGCCACAGCGTCCACGACACTGCACGCAGGACTCTGAGGTCCAGGGATTTGCTCCCACTGAGGCTGGGGTTTCCTATTTCTGCTGGCAGGTGGGGTGTGCACAATGTGAAGGCCCCGAAATGGGCTGCAGCTCTAGTGGCGGGCCACACCCCCCTGTGTTGAGCAGACCCCAGCAGCTCACTGCCAACTTCTCTCTGGGTTCTTGTCTCATGAATCCCAAAACTGAAATCCACAGACAAGGATGAGTGACTGTTTCTTCAAGTGTGAATAGAAACAGACCACCCCACATGACGAGAGGGGATCCAGGCTCGTCACTTGAGTGTGCTGGTCTAGGGGTTTCTATGGTGCTTGGGTCAACACTGTTGGCCCAAATCTATGCCAATCAGGGTTTGGAAAAGGAGCCATGATTCTGGTCAGCCCCACAATCCCGTTATTCTGTCCTACTTCGGTTTCTGCTTGTGGGAAGCAGGAGGTTGAGGTCAGGAGCTGCAGGTGCTCGGGGTTCTGGGTTGTGGTGCTGTGAGGAGCAGGCATCTGCCCCAGACCCCGGTGGCACTTCACCTGTGGGACAGGTGAGCCCCCACCTCCCAGCTTGACTCTGCCCTGGATGGCTGCTCCTCGGGCCCACACTGGCTCGGCGGGCTCCATACGGCCAGGTCCCTTGCTCACCACCCCGCTGCCCCTCAGCGGCTCCACCAGGGCTTCTGGGCAGGGTTGGGGGGAGTCAGGTCATCACGACCTCTGTGACCTCTGCCATTTTCCTCTCTACCTGCTTGCTGTAGCCACCTCGTCCAGCTTGTAGATGTCGCTTGGATGTGTCCAGGCCAGTGAGGTGCAATTCCAGGGCTCCTGACCTTCCTCTGTTCTGTCGGAATGTCACCTTACTCTAGAGGGCTCCCAGAGGATTGATTGTGGCCACCTCCTCAGAGGCTTTCCATCCTCTTACCCTGGTGACACCGACACCGTGCACAGTTAGAGGACTTCTGCCTCCTCCCTGGCAGGAAGGGGGGCTCTCGTTTTTAGTATGCTAATGGATGGTGTGTCTTCTCGTGTTTTTAAGGTCATTCTAGGGAGGGTGTCCTCTCAGGTTGTGCTTCTCTTTAGGAAAAGTGGACATTGAGAGATTTAAAACGCAAGTGAAGTAAAGGACTTGTTGGTGTTTAGGACGGAGGATTGCGAGTCTCTTACATCGGTGACTTCACCTAGAATATTTCAGATGTCACGAGATTTACAAAAAAAGACCTTGCACATAGGTCAGAATCAACTCCATGTTGTGAGGGGTAGTAGTTTTTTTATTGCAATGTAGTCTTATCATTGGGCATGCTTCCATTAAGATAATTATGTATTCATCTAGCAGCAGGAATTACGCTATTATTAATAATTCAGGAGAGTTTTCAATTAAGCTTTGACAACATTATTGTCTTTTGGTCCGATCTGACTCCTTGTTACATCAATAGTAACATCAAATTATTTTTTTTCAGTGAAGATAAAATTAAACCCCAGATAAACAGAATCCAAAAATCATTGGTCTTTAACCAATCTGGCTTCCTTTGAGCATCTCTTAGAAGACAGAGACATATTAAGGATTTTAAATTTTATATGTTTTCCTGGACCTATCCTGAGACTTGTGTTCCTATTTTGCCTCTGTGCTCCTTGATCACATCTCCTGTAGCTCCCAGTACCTGAGAGATTGATTCCAAACGTAACCGTGTGCCACCTGAAAATTCTTTATCATCAAAGAAAGAGGTAGTATGTTCATTATGTGGAAACATGGAATTTTAATGCATTTCCTCAGGGTCTCAGTGGTAGCCACAGAAAGGCTCCTTTCATTGGGTGGGGGCTTTAATTGATCTGTGCTCTCCCAGCTAACTCTCAGATTCTCCAATCCCCCCAACCCGCTCCAGTCGAAAAGCTCAAACCACTGATAGTTTCTAGTTAACCTTTAATGAATCTGAAATCTGGTTCAAAGTACCCCGTTCAGGTTAGAGGGTCTAATAATAGTTTAGTGCATGCGCTTTTGTCAGAAGAATTACAAAGTATGGTGTTTATAGACATGAGAAGGAGTCTTTTTAGTTTGCTAGAGCAAGAGTTGACACATCTGAGTTTCAGTGACAATGGTGTGACTCTGCAGGTCTCCATCAGCCTCGGAGGTACTTTTGTTACTTGGCATGCTTCTGTGTGTCTGAGTGTGTGTGTGTGTGTGTGTGTGTGTGTGCAGAACGACACAGACAGTGTTGCTCTTGTTGATTTCACGATTCTTTTGGGCTAGGGAATGGGTTTCCCTCTCGTGTACTTCCCATAGACCAGGGTCACTCTTGATCCTTCCCATTCACCCCTAAGCGTTTTAGAAGACATTTTCCCACCTCAGACACTAATTATTAAAGCCGCCTGATTTGCCAGACAAACACAACTCAGTCGTGGTATTTGAGCAACAGATCAATGAGCAAATACTGATGCGACGCACATGCCGCAGAAACCCGGCACCATCTGGGGCTGGGCGGGCGCGTGATGCACACGGGGAGCCGGGAGCGCCTCCGCCTTCCGATGGCGCAAGTGATGGAGGAAAAGCGGAAACTCCTGAGCAGCTTTCTCAGGGCAGTGGGGCCTCGTGCATGCATTCATGACTCATCCTGCTACCGTCACAAAGCGTGCCCAGGACCAGGGTGGCCGAAGTGTGTGACATTCTGGCCCTCCCCGAGCTTGGGGAGCAGGGCCTGCTGTCTTGGACAGGAAGTTAGTGAGCTGGGGCAGCCGCTCCAGAGTCGAGGGGCAATGAGGGCATGACGCAGGGCACCTGTAGGCCACTGTCGGAAGGTCTGCCCCTGACTTCTGTAGGAAGGGTAGTCTTCGTTGGCAGTGACTGGTAGATTGGCCTGTGGAACCCCAAAACGTAGGGGTGCAAGAAGGGGGGGTGGGGCATGGTTGGGGAGAGGACTTGTATTGAACCTGAGTGTTCGGTGTGTTTCCAACTCTGTGTCCTGTGTCTCCTCTTGAGGTGGTGTGCCGTCCTTAGAACCTGCTGTTGACCTTGCGGTCCGTGGTTCTCGTGTTAGTTTGACCTTATAACTTACCAACTGCATAAAATGACCTGACCGCTTTGAGCCTCCACTTAGCATCTATAGACACAAGATACTAGGAATCTGAGCCCCCTGCATCAGCTGCCATGTGAGGGTTCACGTGCGGGAACTCGAGTGAAATGAAAGGATTTTGAGGCTGCAAACGTTCCGAGGATGGGCGCTGTTGTTAGAATTAGCGGTGGTGGTGGAGGAAGCCTGGTCCTCAGCATCTCTCCCAGCATGCTTTTCTGGTTTGTTTTTGGTGGTGGTGGGAATTGAACCCAGGGCCTTATGCATGCAAAGCCAGCACTCTACCACCTGAGCTCTATCCCAGCCCTCACTTTCCCATTTTTGAAGATAACCGTGGCTGCCTCCGAGTAGACGTTCTAGTGTGTGGTCTGAATGATCGTCCGATGGCAACACGAGGGTCCCGTCTCCCATCTTTTGATATTGGTTGTTGATAAAGGAAATGAACAGGTCCACTCTTAACTCTAGGACTCTGATTGGGCTTGAACTTCACGTTCATGATTGTAGAGATTTGTAATTGCGGGTCAGGGTCAGGTTTACTTCTTTCTCTGAGTAAGATTTCCAAGCTGTCAAGGAGAGAAGGAGCTGGTTCTCTAGTAGCCTTCTGTCCACCTGTAGGAACATGGCTGGACCGTCAGCTTGCCCAACTGACTCTGGTGTGTGTTTCCTTCACTGCCACCACCCCGGCTCCCAGAGCAGTGCCTGGTTCATTCCAGGCGCACCTTGGATTTTCCTTAAATCAATGGCCCTGCCAAAGACCTGTTGTGCTGGGGGCACTTGGAAATGTTGGGAAGGTCAAGTCAGGGTCTGCGACCTTCAGGACCTCACAGGCCAGCAGGGAAGAAGGAAAGTAACAGAAAACGAGGGTCGTGGGACAGGTGCTGACTGCAGGAGCTACGGGGGGTAGGAGGGTGGCAGCTAGGTGACCCCACAAAGGCAGTAGTAGAGTTAAGTCCAAATGTGCTCTTGAGGTCTCCGGAGCAGGGGCGGTGGGAGTGCGAGCCCCCTCTGCAGATAGCAAGAGGGTCCACTGCAGGGAATTTGGAAACAATAATATTGACCAAATAAGTCAGTTTTCTTTTGTTGTCACACACAGGGAACCCTGCTGAAGAGAGGGTGTGCCGAGTCTTCCCCAGGGGCTCCCAAGTCCGCCCGCCTCACCCTCTGCGCGCCCATACCTTCTCTGGGTGACATTTGTTCCAGTGACATACTTGGACTTCAGAGACCGCAGCCTTCTGAAAGCACAGCCTTCAGGCTGGGTAAGATAATTTCATAGATGCGTTTTATAAAACAACAACAGCAGCAAAACATTGAGAAAGCCTTAACTCTGGATACGGGCGTCATCGAAGACAACCGTAGGATGAAAAGAAAACGTGTCTTCTGTCACTCTCAGAAGTTTAGAAAGGCTCTTCTTTTCTCCTTCTTTCAAAGAGAGATGATCTTTTAAGACATCTTCTCCATCTTAAAAAGGTAGGCTTTCTTGGGTCAACGTCTTGTGCCATCACACTTGTGTTATCAAAGAGTGACCTTTCGTTTGTTGAAAAATAATTTTTCTCAAAAATTGATATTGGATTCCATGTTCCTTGTAATGCTCCATTTCAATCTACCAGTGTGTTACAGTGATAGTCGGTTCATTTTTCCATCTAGACTTAAAAGAAATTATCCCCTCTCTCGTAGCAGCCAACTTCCCAAATTCACAACACTACTCGGTAATCACCCTTCTTTCTTTCTTTGGTGAAATTTTATCTTTTTTTACATTGTGCAAAAATATATATATATTTTGGATGTTGTCCATATTACAGGTTTGTAAGGAATTGCTACCTCAGTATTTTTGAGGTATTTTAAATAAGGTGGGAAATTAGTCTCAATACCTAAATCAAACACACAAAAAAATCCATTTAAAGAAGATCTGAGTGAATCGACATGGAGACCCATGGGATAGTACAGAAGACAGACAGAGCCACATACCTACAGTCATCGGACCCTTGACAAAAGTGCCCAAAACACACATTGGAGAAAAGACAACCTTTTAAACAAACGGTGCTGGGAGGACTGGATATCCATATGTAGAAGAATGAAAGTAGACCCCTGTCTCTCACCCTGCACAAGAGTCAGATCAAAACGGATGAAAGACTTAGGAATTTAGGCCAGAAACCTTGTAACTGCTGGAAAAGAACCTAGGGTCAGCACTTCATCATATAAGTGCAGGCATTGACTTCCTCAGCAAGACCCCTAAAGCTCAAGAAATAAAACCAGGAATCAATAAAGTGGGATGCCATCACATTAAAAAGCTTTGAGCAACAAAGAGAGGAAAGAGAGAGCCTATGGAATGGGAAAACAAATCCTTGCCAGCTACTTCTCTGATGGGGGATTAATATCCAGAATATATAAAAAAAACCACAAAAACTCAATGCTAAAAACAAAACAAACAAAAAACCCAATCAATAAATGAGTAAAAAAAAAAAAACTAAACAAATTTCTCAAAAGAAGAAGCACAAATGGCCAACAGATATATGAAAAAATGTTCATTATCTCTAGGAATCAGAGCTATGCAAACCAAAACTACACTGAGATTTCATGTCACTTCAGTTCGATTGGCAATTATCAAGAATACAAAATAAATAAATAGGTGTTAGTGAGGAGGTGGAGAAAAAGGTGTACTCGTTCATTGTTGGCCAGGCTGAAAATTAATCCAACCACTTTGGAAAGCAGTGTGAAGGTTCTTCCAAAAACTAGAAACAGACCCACCATATGACTAGCTATCTTTCCTCTTCGGTATTTATGCAAAAGGACTAAAACCAGCATACTGTAGGGACACAGTCACTAGAATGTTTACAGCACCTCAGTTCACAATAGCTAAGAACATGGAGCCAGTCAGATGCCTGTCAACAGAGGAATGGAGCAAGAACATGTGGCACATTCACACAGCGGAGTTTTACTCAGCCACAAAGAAAGAAATAATGGCATTTGCCGATAAATGGATGGAAATGGAGAAAATCATGCTAAGTGAAATAAGCCAGACTCAGAAAATCAAGTCAAATGTTTTCCATCATATGTGGAAGCTAGAGAAAATAGAGGAAAGATGGCGGAGGGGATCAGATAGCATAAAGATAAGAGAAGATAAGAGAGTAGGAGGAGAAGGAGAGGAAGGGAAGGAGGGAAAGGGGAGGAAAGGTGGAATGAATCCAACAGAGTCCTGTCATATACACACCTAAATGTACCCAGAGAGATTCCACCTTTGTGTATATGTAAAAGGTGCCAATGAAAAATAAATGAATAAAGGAGTGAAAGGAAGGTCAGTGGAGTAGAGGAGGGGATAATGGGGTGGGGGAGTAGGAATAGAAATCAAATTCCTTGCATGGATGCTTTTGTCATTGGGAACCCAAATACTATGTATGATTATAATGCTGTAATAAAAAATGAAGGCCAGCTGTGAGTTCCCTAGGATGAAGTACAAAGGAAGAGGTAGGGCCAGCCTCGGGTGTGTCACCTACAGAGGGTGCTGGTGAAGCAGCCTGTTATTTTAAGGAAATAACAGGATAAAAGTGGACTGTTGTGTAACTTGCTGTTCAGGGACATGGTGGGGTGAATTTAATCTACAGCTAGGTGAACATACTCTTCACCAAAATTCAGCTGACTGGAATGATCACACTTTCCGAGTTTCCTCTAATTTCTTGTGTTAGGGTTTCAAGTATTTAGTTCAATTAGTAGGCGGACATGTAGGAAAATTGGAATATTCTAATTTCATTTAATGCTTTTGTACTGGGGTGAGATATGGCAGGGATCTGAGAAGTAACGCTGTGAAGCTTCTCAACTGCTTTAGATCTTCCCTGGAGCCCCTGATGAACCTTATCTGGCCTTGGAGTGAGGGTGACAGTTAAGTAGTTGGGGGAATTTTCTCACTGAATCTGGAAGAGTGCTGGGAAAAGTGGTTTTGAACACAAGGGTTTGGTTATATTAAGATCAAATTTAATAATTCTTTGTGAAATTTACTACATGTCATATATTGCACTCGGCTTTGAGAGGTGTATGGTAAGTAAAATAGACTCCCCACCTTCATGGACAACTCTAGAGAACCTGTCTCCAGAGATCTAGAACAGATAACAAAAACAACCCTGAGAATGTGTGAAATGAATTTAAAGTACTGTAACTCCACTACTTATTTAGTCATGATTAGCCATTGTTTTGGTGGAAATTGAGGAAGACTCTGTTTCTTAAGAACATGATAAGGAAGGAGTGGTCAGACAGTAGGATTACCAGAAGAAAATGGTGTCCAGAAAGTGGAGGGAAGAGATTGTGTCCCGAAGGCCAGGGTGGGTCAGTCTGCATCACCTACCACAGAAGCCAAGTGTAGATAAGCTCACCAAACCCAGGAAGGGAACAGGGAGGTGACTGTGACCTTTGGGAGAGCTGTTAGGAGGGTTGGGTGGGGGAATCCTGCTTGCAGGAATGGTGAGGTCATCTAGGAGGAAGAGCAGGCTCTGTAAGACAAGCTGAGATGTGGCACCCTTCACTCATCCGCGAGGGCGCCATCTTGCAAAGACATTGAGTCTCTCTGGACCTCCGCCTGCTCGTCTGTAAAGTAAGCAGTGAAGCTATTACCTGTTATTTCAGGGGATCCAATGGGTGCCGTATGAGGCAAGTGATTCTTGCCAATTAGCTCCTGAGGATTCAGAGGTAGTTGAGAAGAGAAAGCAACTAATTCCAGTTTGTGGGCTAAATATATGTCTTTTTAATTTATTTTTTTTATTATGATTAACAAACATATAACATAAAACTTACCATTTTCATTCTTTTCAAGTGTGTAGTTGAGTAGTGTTGAGAATATTCCCATCCTTGTGCACCCAATCTCCAGAGCCTTACATCTTGCAAAACTCGTGAAACAACTCATTGTTCCCCTCCCCACAGCCCCCTAGAACTGACATCTCTTCTATTCCTGTGAGTTTGGAGTCACACAATGTTGTTCCATTTGTGACTGGCTGATTTTGCTTAGCGTCATACCTTCAGGATTCCTCTGTGCTGTGACAGATGCCAGAATCCACCCCCCTGCCCGTCTTTAAGGCTGAATAATAACCTATTGTACATGTCACGCTGCATCCATTCATCTGGTGATGGGCATTTGGGTCGATTCAATGCATAGGCTCTTATCACCATTATTTTGTGAATGTTGCTCTATGAACAAGGGTGTACAGATATCTATATCTATATCTATCTATATGCTAATGAGGCTGAGGGAAGGTGAGAGGTGAGGGCAGGTGAGGGAAGTCCTGCTGTGAGCTGCCTGCACAGCTGTGCATCCCCTGGCTGTTGGGGTCCACCCCCACTGTGCCTGCTCACCTCCTGGTGGTCTCTGTTCTCTGCCTTATTTAATTCTCACTCCTTTTCACAATAAGGAGTGCTACCAGAGAAAGAGCGGGAATTGTCTTCACTCACCTTTGAAAAACGTGTCTGTGTCCAGCCCTGGAGGGGAGGAGCTGAACTCCCTGCCAGCTGCTCACCACCAGCTGAGTCCCAGGACTTTCTCAGACCACAGGGAGCGTGTGCCCCCAAGAACAGTGAGGTCGAAATGTCTTCTTCAGCTTCCTCCAGGAGGAAAGGGCAGGTGGTCTTCACGTTCCTTTAAGTGGCTTGATGTGGCACAGGTGGTTGGGATCGTCATTTCTAGGTAAAAAGGAAGAAGGAAAAGTGGGAATTGGACACTTGGACCACCTACCAACTTGGTGCTAGTTCTATGGCCCCCTCCGTCAGTTAGTTTTCCAGAGCAGGCCTCCTGCCACTTCCCTGGTTACCTTGCCGATGTCTCATCTCTGCTCCTTGGAACTTCTGTTTTACCTGGTTCCTGGGGTGCTTTAAACCTAGCGTTTATGCATAAAAGGTGGCCACCTGCTACATCCTGGGAAGGAAGCTGAGCAGTGTCGCTTCGGATTCCTCTGAAACTCTGTCTCATCAGATTCTGCATCCCATTCTCTGAAAAAAAAAAAAAAATTGGGAATTCCCAGGTTGAAGCTGAATTTCTTTGCATGAGAATCAGGGGAACTTTGGGGAGCCAGCCTGACCACTGGACACAGAGGCATCATCTTCAGGACCTCACTTAGGCCGTGGAATTGGGCAGGATTCTGCTGATCTATCGCTCAGATCCTCTCATTCTGATGCTCGAAGGGGAAAATCTATTTGGACATGCAGTGATGGAGGCCTCTGCCCACCTTATCTTCTAGTTCTGATGGAATGTTGCTCTACTTTACAAGAGGCCACTATTTTAATGTTTTTGTAGGCTTCTAAATGTTGGTGTGAAACCTAAACGGGTTGAATTTTTTCCCAGAATTTTTTTCTCGTGAGGAACAAGTGGCCCTGGTGATGAAGCCCGGCCCGGGGGTCCGTAGACCAGGGTTTCCCCTTGTGCGCTTCGAGATCCACATGGCAAGACTTTCCCTCGATGTTAATGTTTTGGGTAGACGAGCTTTTACAAAGATAGTTCCTGCCTTTACTTAGAGGACTTTTGTTCTAATTTCTGAAATTTGATGAAAAAATTTGATGGAATCACTTTCACGCTGTGTTTACCTGAGTGGGAGAGCGGATTATCCAAACGTAAATGTTCGGCTCTCATCCACTATCAGAAGCCAAGTCCTGACATTTTCTACTTCAAAGTGGAGTGAAATATGGCCTGTCCTGGTTGGGTTCCTGGATTGATTTGTTTCCTCACCCCTCCCCTGCTGTGGTCCACCCTGGTGGAAAGCTCTTCTCCCTAATTGGAAAGTTCCCTCTACTCTCCCCCCTGCTGCGATTTACCTGTTCAGCTGACCCTGCCCGGAGACGTTGGCCACTGGATCCCTACAAGAAACAACTTCACGTGAAGGGTTTAACGGCTGGGAATTTGTTTTGGGTATGGGGGTACCGGGGATTGAACTCAAGAGCACTCGACCACTGAGCTACATCCCAGCCCTATGTTGTATTTTATTCAGACACAGGGTCTCACAGATTTGCCTAGTGCCTTGCCGTTGCTGAAGCCGGCTTTGAACTTGGGATCCCCCTGCCTTGACCTCCTGAGCCAATAGGATCACAGGCCTGTGCCACTGTGCCCAGAAATAGCTAGGAATTTTATCCAGGGGATTTGACCACCTAAGTCATGCAGCAGTGGTGGGGATTTGGGTGGTGATTAGCAGCCCACACAGTCTTGGTGCTCCTGAAATCTTGTGGGTATCTGCTTAGTGCGACAAATTCACAGCTTTGGACACACTTCCATACTTTCCATGTAGCAAGACTATTTGTAAAAATACAGAGTTTTCTATTTCTTAACTTTAGAGACTTTCATTAAGTATTAGAGCTGGAAAGAACCAATATTAGTCACATGTGTTCTTTTAAGAGTTGGTGTAGATGGTATCCCTTGCAGTCTGTGGACTCAGAGAAGGTGACAGAAGTTCCTGGGGTGGCCCGGTGACGTGGAATGGGCTATTTATTGTCTGAGAATGTCACTGATTTGGTAGAGATGTGTTTTTGTGCTCAGGTTGTTTATGTAGCTGGTGTTCATCTGGGGCTCTGTTCCGTTTGTTAATTGTGAAGGTTGTTGAGCATTTGTTTAGTACCAACAAAGATATTTGTAGAAATCCAGCATTCCAGCCTTAGTAGGGACAAGATATTTGGTATAAAAGATGTTTCCAGACATTAATCCAAGATACATAAAAGAAGGGCAAAGTGTCTCTGGGAGGGAAAATTTCAAATTAATGGATCAATTTTTTAAGTTTATTATGCTGTTTTGGCAGAATACTAGTGTATTTCTGAATATAAATGAAGTAAAGTTGTAATTAAGACGTTTGCAACATGCGGTGGAAGATATAAAATTTTAGTTTGCCAATTGATAATAAAACGAGAACAACTTGAGAAGACTTTGATGACAGTCATTTAGACCTTCCTGTTCTTGCTGCACGAAGAGGACCAGGCCAAGGCATTTTTGAATAAGTACACAAAGTTTTATTTAATCTATTATTATGCCGGAAGAGGGTACTAGAACTTTTCCTAGTCGTGTTTCTGCCCTTCAGTAACTTAGGGGCTTGGTTTGGATTTCATCACCATCTAAAGGGATTTCTATTTTCATCACAAAACTGTGGAAGACAAGAGCTTCATTGGGCTTAAACTTCAGAATTGGCTGGAGTTACCTAAAGCGCCTGCTGATGGGGTGGCCGTTGTGAACATTGATTGAAACATGTTAGGAGCAGGGCCAATTTTCATAAGAAGAGAGGGTGTGGAAAAGGGTTATTTGAATGACTAGAAAATGGTATTTACTTTTTGACTTTTGCTTCATCCAGGACTTCAACGCCTCCTCCCAGCTGGTCAGGTTCTTTGAATGTGACATTTAAGTCTTGAATTATTGTCGGTCAGCAAATGGACAACAGCAAATGTTCAGCCATCTTTCTGGTGTCAAGCCCAGCAAACTGGCAAATTCCACGAACACGCCAAATGCATGAATAAGTTCGCATGAGCCCAGTAGGCAGAAGGGGAACAGCAGCTGCCAGCCGTGTCCTGAAGGACAGAAATGCCCCTCATCTTCTGATCTGCTCTTGCCCCCGATTGGGAAATGCTAGCTGTGAGATTTATAAATTCAGGGCTCTGGAATAACACGGAGTCTCTTTGAACTTCTTTAGCGGCTTGTTATACAAAAGGACAAAGATACAGAGACATGTTTAGGCTTCCCTGCCTGGCTCTCGAGTCATTAACATTTTTGGTCGGTGGTGGGCGAAACCTGTGTACATTCTACTGACACAAAACACTCACCAGTAACCCACAGTGATTTTCGGCTGAAAGCTCACACTGATACCTTGAAGGCAAGGTTTTTTCAGTCTGAGCTTCACGAAACCTAAACAATACCCTTAGGGCCATGTAAAAAGTCTCCTCTCTGCTCCCACACACCACCAACCCTTCTCATTCCTCCCCCAAACTTTATCATCTGGGTGTTAGAAATACGGTTTTATGCTCTGGAAGATGGTGATTTTCTGGTTGAGTGTCTGTGGTTTATTGTTTGGTGCCGAAGTGGACCCAGGAAACACATCCTGGGTCAACGGTGGACCCAGCCTCTGTATAGCAGCCAAGTGGCAGGTAGGAGGGCCTCGTGACCTAGTCGTCCTTTAACTGCTCTGGAGCAAAAAGAGTTGGTGAACCACTCTGTCTATAAATCTTCGGTGCTTCCATTGTGTCGGGAGAACATTTCCAGGGACATTTTATTTAGACAGAAAAATGAAACCCGAATCTCAAGCCACCATTTATAGAACCCACAAGCTCTATCTAGGCTGTCATTTTGGCTGCAGGCTGGGGGCCCCCTTTCTGGTGCCTTCTGTGTGGTGGGCGCACGGTGTCTGAGGGCTGCGTTTTAAGAGCAGGACAGAGTCAAGGAGGTGACTTACTGACGTTTTGCTGACTGCACTCTTGCCCTCCTGTGCCTTTATGGATCTTGCTGTTTTAATGATGCTCAGTTCCTCTTGGCCCTGCTTGGGGCAAGCCTCACAGTTCCAGGACAGTTCCGCGCATACATAATGGCTCAGTAAACATGTCTGCCACGACGCTGGCTGCTCTCTGTCAGCTGTAGTCCTATTTTTTGACTGTGTGTATGAATCAGAGTGCACTTAACAAGTGAGCTGACTAACTGCCGTTAAATGAGGCGTCCTTATTTTGGTTTATGTCCTGCCCCAATTTTAAACTTTTAAGTTGAGATCTAGCACTTAACTACCACTTTTAACTCTCTGCCTTTTAATTTTGAATACCAAATATGGTAGAGTTATTCAGGTGGCCAAGTACACTTTTTCTGACCTTGACTGTGGTTGACTGCTATTACATTAAAAGAAAAGAAAAAAAAAAAGTATGGATTTGCTGTTTTAGGGAGCATAAGCCCTTGAGATTTCCCAAGGATCATTTTTAAAGTCTGACAAGCAGCTGCCTGACATCTCCATTTTTAGCTAAAAGGCGTCTTCCCTCTGTCGGCTTGTGAGTGCATCAGGGGTGCCGTGCAGGGGTAGGTGGCCACGGGTTAATCTGTGGACACTCCGTATCTGACAGACACTGGCATCTGTGGTTCATGTTGCATTGTTCTTTAGGTCTAGAAATGACATTCTCCCACGAAACACCCCAACGAAAGTCAGGGGGAGTGTTTACCCAGAAGGCCTCCTTCCATTTGATCGGTTTTAAAGCTGGAGGTGAAATAAAAATGTGATTAAAAATGTAGATAGAGCAACCACAAAGTCATTCCTGCCCCTGGTAGGGTCGAAGTGACCCCAGGCACTCGGGTTTCGTGGAGGAGTGGCCATCGAGGTTATCTCCGTGCGTTTTAGTGTGGATGCTTTTTATGAGCCGGCCTGGACTTTGTCTGTGTGAGCATCCCATCCAGGCTAAAGTGCGGTCAGTAGTGTTCCCACAGCACATCCCCCAGGTCCACGGAGATGCTTTTGTTTTAATATAAGGATGACACAGTCTGGGTGAGAGAGTCTCGTGCTGAAAGTTGAGCAGACCACAGCTCATTCCCATGCAGTCAGAGAGCTTTTGGCCTTACCACGGAGGACGGGCAATCTTATTAGAAAGCCCTTTAAAATCAATAAGATAAATAAATAAATAATGCAAACTTAAAAGGGTGGTCGCATTGAGTTCATTCTTTTACAGAAAAAAAAATCTATTTTCACTTACCTTACTCTATTTAAATGTGCCACGCTGGTTCTTATTTAGAGGAGACTTCTGGCTCTCTATCCTATGTATATATGCACAGCTGTCAAAAATACTTGTTGTTCTTTGTCTTGCAAATCCCCGCCCTTGGCCAGCTCAGAGGCTGATCTTTGGGGCAACCATCTCGCTGAAGGCAGAGTAGAACCTTCTGTCCATCTGGCCTGATCCTCGCTCAGACAGCATCATTTCTTCCCCCAGTGTGTGAGTTTTCGTCCCAAAAGTTTGAATGATGTAAAACACACGTCACGGAGTCAAATGTAAAAAGTTAAGTCTCGCGGTGTAAAGGTTGAAAAGAGCCTGCAGGAGGGGTTTCCTATCATCTGGTCTTGTTCTGTTGGCATGTGCCTGGCAGGAGCAGGGCGGGGGCGCTTGCTTGCCTCTATAGCTAGAGATCTATGCTTATGGTCACTGAGCCGGTGCTTCTGCGACAGGTTCTCCCAAGGCCAGTGGAAGCGGTGGCATCCTGTACTGCATGGGACAATCCATACCGACTTGTACCATTCACACCAACCTGGAAGCAATTTGCATTCTTTTGTAATTGGAGTAAAAGAAGGCTCTTTGATGATTGAAAACCCCCTTTTCCTCTTTCTGTTCCAGATGTAGAGAATGGGTGCCTCGTCTTAGAAGATAGGGTAACCTCAAATATTTTTTCTCCAGTGTTGATGGCATGTTTTAATTCCTTCCTGCTTCTCTGTAAAGTTAGATGAGCTCTTGATTATAGTTAGGTAGCATCTTAAAACATATGGTGGGTCATGTGTCTACCCTCAAGAGTTTGAGAGGATGGTCAGCTAGCTCAACCATAGGACCAATGGTCCTAACTAAAGTCATGCCCGAGTGGGTGAATGCGACGTCGATGTTTAGCTTTAGAAAAGCTTAGAAATTGTACTGAGTCCTGGAATCGGTTTGGAAAGCTTTGCTCTATAAAATCTGCCTTTAACATGGCTGATGACCCTTAATTAGAATGACACACTTGCCGGAGTGATGGCTGTCAGGGAAGAGCCAGCCCTGGTTTGCCGCAGTTTGTTAATTTTCGTGTATCCAGATGCCCTTCTTTTGGCATGGTCCTTCTCAGTACCTGTCGTCTCTGCTCTTTGCAGGTGTGAATCATGGTGATGTGTGCAGGCTGGTGATTTACTGCCTTGGAGGGCATGCCTGGGTATGATTAAGGGATATAAGTGTACCACTCCAAGATTTACTTCCTTCCTGTTCCAGCAGGGTTACCTGAGGGAGTGAGTAATGGGATAATTTATAACACCACAAGCCTTCGTCAAGAGCCCACTAGTCAAAACAGGAAGATAAAACTTGGGTTTCAAATGGGAGAACACAACTCTTGATACTGTCTGGACATACCTCTTAATTGCAAGCAGAAGAGTCTTCTGAATTTCCCTTTTTATTTTCTCCAGGAGATGTCTGTTGACAGGTTAGTGTCTCCATCCTGGTCAAAGCCGGGGGCACTGTGATGGTGTTTACAGCTCTCCTCCTGCTTTTTGTTTCTTGAGGTTCTTGGGTTGTTGGAAAACTTAGTGGCCTAATTATTGAACCAGAATTCTTTTTATAAAGTCAAAGAATTATTGTCATTTGGAGTGTGATGACAAATTCAGCAACATGTTTTGAGGGATGGAGTGTACTTGCCATACTGGCCTCTGTTTCTTGGACTCCTTCATTTACACAAACTTCAGTTTTGAGTTGATGCAATTGGGGGGATGGATAAAGAGTTTGTTCTTGGGCTGGGGTGCAGCTCAGGAATAGAGTATGTGCTTAGCATACACAAGACCCTGGGTTTGGTCCCTAGCACCTCTCCCACCCTCACAAAACACTCTAGACTTTCTTTCCTGTGTATTTAGGCGGAAGATATTTAGCAGGCCTTGGCGAGGGCAAGATCTGGGGATTCTTTTCATAATGCAGAACCACTCTAGGAGAGTTGCGTAGGGCATTTGAAAATGTTCAGGTGGTTTGTTTCATTACCAGTGGCTCTAGATACAGGCTTCTGTGCTTTTTCTTTTCTTTTTTTTTAACTTTGAAAAAATTCCAGATCTGGCATCTAGAAACAAAAATTATCCCACGGTTAAAAGGACATCACCACTTTGGAGCTGCTCATTATTTGGAGGTTTCGTTCATGGCACAGTGTCACGGGAGGGTCTTCTGACTCGTGGTGTTGAGAACATTAGATTCATGCACATGGACTGCCACAAGCGATATTTTTAATGCTAAAAGTATTAATTTCACCTTTCACTTTGGAATGCCTTAGCAGTCAGCAGTCAACTACTTCTATTAGAGGTTGTAAAGATAAAATGGGAACAGGTCCAAGCGCTTCCTTTCTCCCATCTGCCCTAGGTGACTAAAGCAGTCCCATAAATAACCAGTGCCCTTTTGAACTGACCTTCAGGTTCATGAGATGTAAATATCCACGGCCTTGACATTTATTTATTTATTTATTTTGGTATGCTGTTTGGGAGGCAGGATATCTCTGGATAACAGAAAGCAGGTGAATGGGTGGGTAGACAGCCCCAGGCTTTCCCTGAGCCCAACATCCCAAGGGAGGCTGGCCAGAGCCCCAATTCAAGGAGAAAATGTCTCATGGGCAAAGTTCAAGTCCTTACCATGTATTTATAGCCAACTCTTTCAGGATTGGATGCTGTTAGTCGGGCCTTTGTAATAAGATGTAGGGCAAATAATAGGTGAGGCTCCTTCCCTTTTGCAGACATATGCTCTACCACTGAGCTATGCCCACTCCCTCTCCCTTTTGAAATTAAGGATCCTGTACTACTTCCGGGAAGCAGAGTTCTCAAGTTCAGACTCTACGCTGACCGCTTACTAGCAATGTGATCTTTGGCAAATTATTTTACCTCTCTGCCTCAATTTCCTCAAGTGGAAATGAGGATGATAATAAGTTATCTTTGATGGCCTTTCCTTTTTTGTTTTTCAGGAATTAAATAAGAGCTATCCAGTTGTGGTGAGCCTCTGAGTAGAGATTTCTTGCACATATACCTGACAAGCTGTGCCCGTGAGAATGATCTCCAAAGCTGGTAAGAAACCTACAGCTTAAGAAAATCTTCTGTTCGGAGGTTCACACTCTTGGAGTGGATGTTCAGCTACATGAAAATCATGTTTCTGAATTAAAAAAAAAAAAAAGAAAGCAACAAAATAGCACTGATTTTGCAAAAATGGTTTAACAATTTTATTTCGCTACTGGTTGTAATTTTTCTGGTTTTATGTGTGTGCTAGAGAAGGGAATATTACTGTGTTCACTTCATTGTGTTGTCAAGCGTTATTGGTAGTCCTAATTTATATATCCGTGGTGCTACAGAACTACCCCCTGCAGAGATGATTATAGGACTTGAGGGGGTGGAATCGCTGCACTCTGTTTTGGGTGCTTTTCTCACTAAGAGGCATGGGCACCAGGAGATGGTACTTGCCCATCTGTCTGTCGAAGCATTTGTATGTATATTACCTGAGCACTTAGGCACACCACCGAGAGAGGGGATTGAAGACCGACCGAGGGGGAAAGGGAAAATTTGAAAATAAATTAACATGATGGAAATAACAAGAGTCTCCTCGCGAGGAATACCCAAACTATTCTTGAAAGCAGACTTAATAGCCAGTAGCAAACCCATTCACTATTGTTTTTTAGAAACAGAATCCAATCCACACAGTTGAGACTGAAGTGCGCATCTGGAAGGTTTCCAGGGAAGTCCAGCAACACCCACTTGCAGGTCTCAAATTCAAGGGGGAAGAATCCATTTTAGAGAGTGGCTTCTTGCATTGATTGTGAGCTGTCAATATTGGACCGGTGGATCCTGAGACATTAACTGATTAAATTCCTCCAGGCTGGGCCGTCACGCTGTGGCCCCCTCTGCTCTGAGCTTCCTTCCCAGTTTGTGAGTCGACACAGGAGACTTCACAGAGAGGAGTGGAAAAGCCAAGCAGCCCGCTTTGGCATCAGTGTGGTCTTCCCTAACGAGAACCTGGGGAAAGAAGCTGGGTTCCATTGAAATATTATTTATTGATTACTTGTGTTTTATAGCATCTAATAAATTGTCCATTCCCTTAAAAACACCCTGTCTGCCCAATTTGCCTTTTCCAATCACAAAAGATACAAAAATACCCAGCCTGACGCCATGGGATGATGTCGGGTCCCTTTTCACGTTGCCGGGCACGTCGCCGGGCTCCTCACCAGCTCTGTCCCCATGTGCTTGTGAGCACTCACACTTTTCAGTTCCACTAGGGGTTGAGAGGTGGGTTCTCCCACCTGCAGTTGCCTTGATCTTTTTTCCAAAGTTGGGCCCTGCACCCACACGGGTGTGCTTCTCAGAGCTCACACCGGGTGCTGGGAGTGGGGTCAGCCCTTCTGGAGTCTGTGTTTTGCTCTGTATCTGAATCCCTGTGGGTTAATGACCTTGTGAGAATTTGGGTGGTCAAGGTCTTCAGGGCGTAGCTTCATTTTATGGGTGCGGAAACTTAGACCCAGAAAAGCAGAGAGATGTGCTCGATATTATTCAGCTAACAAAGGCAGGGCAATGCATCCACGCCTTGGAACTGTAGCTTCCCCTCTCAGGCACACTGATAGATATCCTGTAGAGAACTGGGGTGCACTGCAATTAGTGGGTTACAGTAGGTTGATGGATAGATGAAAGAAAGAAGAAAGTAAAGTTAGAACAAGGAATCGAGGCTTGGGATGGGGCTTGTTTGAGGTTGTATTAGAGAGATACCCTTTGGTCAGGAAGCAGGAATATTCTTTCTCTGATATAAGAGAAACGGAAGAGATTAAAAGCATGACAAAGATCAGATCCTTTTTAGTGGCTGTTTACTTTCTATTGAAACCAGGGAACAATGAATATTTATGCATCGTCAGGTAATTTAGGGTAATGGAGTGTGGACAATTTTTGATTGTACCTTCGTGTCTCCTGTGGTCTGTGCTACCTTTTGTTTTGCTAAAAATGGGCTAAAAGAGAAAGCAAGTAAAGCACTTTGCAGATCTGATAACCTCAGAGATCTCGGGAGAAACCTCTGGCTGGCGTCCCAGGGTGAGATCACACCGTCTGGTATGAGCTGGATTTATGCTGGGGTGTCAACCAAAACGCAAGACCTGCTGTCGCGATTCCTGAGCAGCCCTTGAGTGGGGGGAAAGAGCAGCCCTGGGTCAGCTGGAGGCTTCCTGTTGCTGTGCAGAAGCACAGCCCGCCCATCCACGGCACATGCATCTTTTCCAGTTGGCGGTTTTAAATTCAAGGGGAAAGATGACTTTTCATGGTTACGGTATTAGGTATTAGGGGTCGGGCCTTATCTCTGCTCATTCATACTTTTGAATCCAGACATGTTTGAACCTGTTTGCAGGTCTGGTGTTTTATGTTCTACAAGTTTCTTTTTATGACTGCCCAAGGACCTTTGGAAAGACCTCATTTTTATGGGATGACACAGTTGGACAGGAGATATGCAAAAGGTAAGTAGCCGTCGCTTTTTCCTATAGCATCGAAACAAAAAGTGCCAGGGCTGAAGTCCCAGCTGCTCAGGAGGCTGAGGTGGGAGGATCACTTGAAGCCAGGAGTTCAAGACCAGCCTGGGCAATGTAGCCAGATGTATCTCAATGAAACAAAAGAAAAACAATGAAAAAATCCATGCATGTGCATGCAGACACATATGCTTGTATATATGTATATGTCAACTGTATGTGTATGGAATTACGTTCATGATAACAATTAGTGTTTATTGAGTGCTTACTGTGTGCTATGGATTGCTCTAAGAGCCTTCCCAGTCTTACAGCGTCTCTGTGGAGTTCATACTGTTAGCCCATTTACTAGACAAGGAACCGAGGAACAGAGAAGTAAAAAGAGCCGTGTACAGTCTCAGAGAGCTCACAACGGGATTAGAAGGTTCATACTCCATGCACTGACCTGAAAAGCCAATGCCACTAGCAACCTGCATCTGTGAATGTCACACCTCCTAGTGCTTGCCTGAAGGGGTCCCCGGTCAAATGGAGCAGTGCCGACATAAACCAGGCTTTAATAGGTGTTAAGGCGGAGATAGATCCAGGGCAGCAGTTAGACAACTCCCTGGATGACTTTCCAGGTCAACTCCTCCTGGAGTCATGTTGGAAACCCAAGAAGACTGCAGTGTATTAAGAATAAAAGCAAAAAGCTCAAGAGAACTGACTCACAGAGGAGGTATGGCATGTGGAGTCTGAAGGTGACGTCATCAGTACTGCCTCGGGTGGGGTTGGTGGCAGCAGGAGAAGGCAGCCCAGGCAACTGAGGAGGGTTCCATCTTGGTGTCTTGGCAGCTGATTGAACACCTTGGGGGTTAGCAGCTGGGACGTGCGTTCTCAGTGGCAGATGTCACTGGATGGACCCAGGTCGGAGGAGAGGCACTGGCAGAGGCCATGCAATGGCTGAGAAGCTGGCTTATGAGCTTGTGTGTCCTCTCCCGGGGAGTCTGTGGCATTCACTCATGGTGGTGGAGAAGGAGCCTGCTCACTGTTAGGGACACAGAAGACGCCTAGCAACCTAATTTTGTACTTACGTTTGACATGTTTTTGTGGGGACATGAATTTCACGAAGTGTCCTTTAGCAGATGCGTGTTCTGGCCTCAACCCTCCTCTTTGTAAAATGGGGCTGGGCTGGTCAATAGACTTTACCTCGTTGGGCCCTTCTGACGTTTCAGTAGGCTAATAGAAATGAAGAGCTACCAGTAGTTCCTGTAGCCATCCTCTCAGGGCCAGCTCTGAGCATACTGATGAAGAAGAAATAACTGCCCTTGGTGATTGAGGTTAAGTCATTTCAGGCATACGCCACTCTGCTAGAATCCAGGGCGAGGCTTTTGGCCTCACAGAGGTCTTGGCCTCGTGCCTGGCTGGAGAAATTAGATGGACCCAGTTGCAGACGTGATTCTTGATGTCTAACTCCTGTCCACTGCACTTGTCCAGCTCCAGGGTCCCCCATACTAGCTGTTTGTGTCCTCCTTCTCTGGGGACAACCTAGAGATCCAGGTTAAGCCCTATTCTGTCTTTATGCACCTGCAGAAGCCACCATCATCGGTTCAGGACCCCTCGATCTGCCTGTCCCCTCTGCAGTGTCCCTCCTATTGCTGCCCGGACCCTCCTTCTGTTGCCCACTGCATTGCCATGTCACCTTGTCCATATCTCCGGGATGTCGGTTTACCTGTGTATTTTGTTACTGGGTTGTAAATTTTTTAGACATTTTTTACAAATTTTCCTATCTCAGATTCTCTATAGCTGGGTGTATTGAATGAGCACTTTTCTAACTCTGCTGTAAGCTCTCTGAGATGGTCTGTACCCGCTTTTCTGAACCTCAGTTTGCTGGCCTGTGCAATAGGTTACTTAATGTGCAGATAATGCTGTGAGTGGCGCACAGTAGCCCCTCACTAGATGTTGCTGTGATGAACCTGACCTTCAGGTACGCACATCAGTGCCAGCTAGCTATTTTGGTCATGTGAAGATAACAGCAGTAGTGACTTACAGGCTTCCTTCTTCCTGAGCCCTGACCTCCCTTATCTGTGAACATACTCTTCTTCCACTTCTCTCAGACAGCTTCCCTGGGGCCATTTACCTCCCACTAAAAAGCAAATGTGTCCAGTCTCCAGGGCTGGATATTGATTCCATCTAGTCCAGAGAGAATATGCTAATCACCTTGGCTAAGTGCTTTTTGGTCAAAGGTGTAAAAGCCCGATTCCATTTGGGGGGAAAAAAAAAAAGTTGAAATTTCTGTCTTAAAATTTGTGATTGTGGAATTTACCTCTCGAAAGGCAATCGTATCTCAAATTTAACGATAAGCCATTTGCAGTGGACTGAGCATGAATTTTTCATGGCCCGTTTGGTTGAAAGAAGTACAGCAAGGTCTAGATTTTTGTAGCATGGTATTTAATTTTGTTACATTCAATTTGATTGCCAAGAAAATAGTGCGAAATCCTTTTTCCTGGTATTTCAGTGGCTTGTTTCTGGTTCGTGTTTAAAGCTATCCATTTTCAAGAAGCAAAGATTGTTGTAAAGAACCGTACTTAAGATTGTCAGCTGCCTCAGTTTCTTCGTGAGTGAGTATGACCCTGGCCACCTGCACACAGCTCTGGAGTATTTGCAGGATTGGCTCTGAGTCTGTAAAGTGCTTTGAATTTCTTGGATGAAAGGTCCCTGTAAGCACAGGTCTTAAGGAGGTATTATTCGTGGGCTTTCTTGACTGCTGCACAGCCTGTTTGGCAAGAACGCTAATGCACTTCTGGGTTTAGAGTTGTAAAGAGGTACATTCAGAAGCCTCAGGCCTCATCTTGTGAGGTTCCTGGGGTCTATGCTGCTGCTTGCTCGCCTCTAGTGTGGATTCCGTCCACCGCACAGGATCTGCAAGTGTGCACACGCAGGGCGACTGTTTAGACAGCCATCTCCTGCTCTGGGCTGCCGTGGTATTGGGGAACAGCACAGATGCTAGGCAGAGGGTGGACCCTGGCCTCCCGTCTGGGAGCCTCCATGGTTGCTATAATTATGCGCCGGGGGAGAACGTGCAACACTTTGTACATGGTCACATTGAGGGAGGGATTTGCCTCCTCACTGATACCTACATTGTGAAGAACTGGACTTGGGTTCTGGGTCTTCTGGTCCTCAGTCAAGTCAGCTGGCCACCCTGAGCCTTTCTTGGTCTTCCTCCCAGGCCACTATGCAGCTAAGGTTTGTATGGCCCAGGGAATGTAATGGATACCCAAGTACTCTATATTAAAATATTTGGAAGTTATTAATCAAACTAAAGAACTTCCCAAGAAACCATGCTCAGAAGTTCTACACTGACAACCACCTTTTTAAGGAACGCGAAGGCCAAATTTGAATTTTGGGTTTTCAGCCTCTCAGAGCCTGGCTGGGGGATGTGGGGAGAGACCCCATCCACCCCAGGGTGGAGACAGTGCCTGGGGGCGGGTGCCTTCTCAGGCCTGATGAGCCAGCTCAGGCTGTTGGGACAGGAACTGCAGGGTTCCAGTATCTGGCAGGAGACCTCCCAGGGGACTTTGGGGTTCTGGCACACATGTGCCTTTGGTCCTTGTAGCCCTTCCTATGTGGGCAAAATCAAGGCAGGGTCGAGGTGTCTCTTGCCCAGGTCTTGGTGATATTGCAAACAGGGTTGGAGAAATCATCATAAAAGGCACAATTGTGCTATTATAGATTGTTACTATCACATATATGAAAAGAAGTTTCCTTAACGGAAAACTTCAGGTTGGCCTTAGTCACATCCACGTTCAGCAGGGGCGAACAGGAGAGCATTTTCTGTAAATAGGTTGATACATTCTTTCTCTATCTCTCGGGTCTGGCCCAGTGTTCTGTTGTTACACATTTAATTCATTAGTTCTGAAACACAAAGTCAATCAACATTTATTGGCTATTTCTTTCCTACGCATTATTTGCGTTATCCCAGGTATGTCCGCAGTCACAGTAAGCAAACATGCAATTTCCTATCTTCATGTAACTAACACTTGGGTAGAAGGAAACAGAAAATAAAAGGATAAATAAGCAATGTAGTTCCCATGAAGATGGCTTCCTCCTCACCGGTGTGCCGTGTCTGCAGACAGGGGCCAGACACTCCGCCCCAACAGAGACGAAGGTTGGAGTGTACTCACAGAGCAGGAGGGCGGCTGTCCTTGGGGTGAGGCCTGGGGCTTTCTGTGGGGCACTGTTAGGATACTCAGGCACTCATGGAGGAGATTCTCCTGTTTGTTGGAACTGTGCCCTGGAATTTTCCTTCCACCCATCCAACGTTCATCCCATCTCTGCTCGACGTATAAA
Organism: Marmota marmota marmota; assembly: GCF_001458135.2. Taxonomy (NCBI): domain Eukaryota; kingdom Metazoa; phylum Chordata; class Mammalia; order Rodentia; family Sciuridae; genus Marmota; species Marmota marmota. The sequence goes on from NW_025999913.1 coordinate 16,385,477, forward strand.
GACGTTGCCCTCGGCTCTAAGAGAAGTGGAACGAGAACTTTTATGGGTTGCAGGAGATGCTAGGGTATATGTGAAAGCCTTAGAGGTCCACTGTTCTCACGGCGGCCCTGCCCGCCTGGGTCCCTGACCTGAAGGGGCTCTGCCCTCTTCTCCCCTGCTCTTTCTGTGGCGGGAGAGATCCTGCCCGAACCCTGTGCAGCACCCTGGAACGCTGCCCTTGGGATTTAGCCTGCTTCTCCAGTGGGGACTTCTGCATCAAGTGGGCCGTCGTATACTTATCTCGGCTATTGGAAGGCTGCTGAGAAGAAGGCTGCTCGCTCAATCTGGATGTCAACTTGTAAGATTTAACAAAGGAAAAGTCACCTCCTTCTTTTCCTCTCTTCCCTAGACTCAAATTGCTTTTTGGAAACCTCTGGTTAGGATGAATGCCTGTTATTTGATCTGCTACACAAGGGCCTGGCTTCCTGGTTCAGGGTGTGTAAACAGCTCCCTGAAGGGATGAGCCTGGCTCTTTACGCCCTGTGGTGCCTGGGTCTTGGATTTCGACAATTAGAAATGAAACAGCTGTAAAGGGAAGGATAGCAAACTGTGGTCAGTCTTAATTCTGATAAAGTGGAGCCTCTGGCCCTGTGGGTGAGGCGCTGGCCCGTGTGGACTGTGTAGTTTTGATAATGAACTCCCCACCTTGGTGCGTCCCCGTGAAGAGGGTTACTCCAGCCTTCAGGTAGATACAGGTGAATTTTTGCCGCTGAGCTGCAGAGACGGCCAACTTCTGTTAGAGAAGAGACGCAGGAGGTGGTCGAGGACTGAGGAGAAAGAGGACTGGTCAACCCAATTTTGTGATTTTTTTTTTTAAATAAAAATTGTGGTTTTAAAGAACTTAAAGCAGTGTGTGTTGGGCCTTGTTTGTAAGGAGCTATCCAGTCCTGCCAGCTGCTCAGCGGATCTGGCTCTGCGCTGTAAGAGGAGTGGGCTGTTTTTCTGAGCTCTAGCCGTTCTCCCAGGTTTCAAGTTCAGTGATTAAATAAAAATAAAAAGACTAATGAAGGGGAGCTGCCGTGTTTCTGAACCCTAGTTATATATGATAATTCCTAGGGCTTTTTATTTTATTTTTATTTTTTCAAATCCCATTCCTGAATCCCATCACTATTCTAGTTTAGTTTATTCTAGTGTGGACTTGGGATGTATGCTTTTTATAAAATCTCTCCAAAGATTCTTCTGATTCACAGCAAGAATTGAGAAGCACGGGTGGGCTATCAGGGACTCTAAAATGGGTAGGGTCGTACGAGTCTGCGAATTCAGGAACCCTGAAGTATTCTGTCCCGAGAAAAGTGGTTGTGTGCAGAAATTTAAAAACCGTAACTTCAAGGTGTCCACGAACCACCTGTATTTAACAATCTTGGATTAACAAGTGCCTGATCCGAAAGCCCCCACTGTCTTTGTGAACTTTTACTAACTGAACATGTCACGCCACACAGGACACAATTGCAGCGAATACTGATGTGTGTCTGGTAGGAAATTCCATTGAGGGTGGGAGGCACAGGTATCTGTGTTGAAATAGGGGATTTTGAGGGTGGGGGCTCGGCCTTATTTACCAAGATTTGACCTTTCTGATAGGTGTCTTGACTTCGCAGGAATGCAGAGTTAGGGATCCTAATATTTGCCACCAGGTAATATTTATTTAGTGATGTGAGAACCCTGGGCATTAGTTGACTGCAAGTGTGATCATTAACAGGACCCAGGGAAATGCTACCAGAAATAATGGAACCTTTGTTATCACGGTGATTATTTTTTTTTTCTCCTCACCAATGGAACAAGGGAAAAGTGATATTTGTTATCACATCAGGCAGGGAATTTACAAATGATAAAGAGTTAGAGAGGCTGCATTCTTTCCAGTATCTGACTCCTCTGGTCACAAGTATCTTTCTCAGTGGAAAGATAAAAACACTTGACCGGGGCCATAAATTTGCTCTGTCTTCTCACCAAGGCCTTCGGAAGTCTTGAACAGCCTTGACCGCCTCCACTCCTGCTTTTATTGAAAGGATGCTTATTATGTGCTGATAGTTTAAGGAGGGCTGAGGACAAACAGCAGAGACACCAGCACAGTTTCCCTAGAAGAGAAGGCTCAAGCGAATACTTGGTGGTGTGGTGGCGGAAACTGCCAATCCCCTCTCGCCCCACAGTTCACACCAGAGCCTTGTGCGTAGAACGACACCTTAATTGGTTTGGCCAAGAGTGAGTATTAAAGGCAAACAATTAAAAAGAGCTCGTGTTCCCCATTTTTATGATTGATAACCACATTTCTGCTTTCCATCAATCACCCTCGCTTCCGTTGCTGCTGGAGGGTCGCCATTTGGCCTCCCCCTGGTCAGGATGGGAGGCCTCAGTGGTGGAGATGCAGTGGTTCTGAAGGGCTTAGCTACTTTGGAAGTGCCTACGTGTTCCTTGATGGCACCCTCTGGGACTTGCAGATGGGGTTCTCCTGTGTATGTATGGGACCAGCTTTTGAAATGGCAGAACCAGTTAGGCGGTTTGTCATCACACTCTGCACAGTGGGAGTGTTGTTCCCGTAGGTCATTAGCAAAGCTGCAGACCTGTCGGGGAGGGTCCTGGGGGACTGGGCCTTCTCATCCCTGTCCTTAGCTTCCTGTTGCACTGTAGCTGACCTGAGACTGGTAGCTGAAATGACACCATCATGGGGCTGGGGAGCACACTTTACTGTTCTCAGTAGATCTGTACTAAACTATTTTTGCCTTTTCAGAACGCAGAACTAGGAGACTGTTGGCCTGCTTTGCATACCCTATAGGTATGTCTGGCTGTTTCTGATGAGTGAGGTATTGTCCTCTGGTTACCTGCTTGCAAGACAGGGTCTGTTGACACGATATGCATTTCAATCATCTTTATTACACAGCAGTCTGAAAACCCTTTAGGGCAAGTCAGGAAAGTTCCCCACCCCACAACCTCTGCGTTCCTAAGACAGGCAAAGCAGACACCAGCAGTTCATATTTCTGAATTTTTAGAGATTTCTCTAGTGATAATGAAAGGCCTCACCAAATAGTCAAACATTTCATTTGAATTGCACGTTAGGTGAGGGGAGCCAAAGTCCCCAGGTGTTGTTCTTCCTCTCTGAGTACATCAATCTTGCTGCCACAGAGGTGCCCCTGGGACGGCTTTGAGGGATGAAAGAGCGAGGTAGCCTTAGGATTTGGGCCTCCTGCCCTCTGCTCTTCCCCATTCCTGATCCCTCAGGATTCTTGACAGCCCTTTGCTGTTGAAGGTTTGGCCAGGAAGTGCACTGCTAATAATTTCAATTCAGAACGCTTAGCACGTTGGTTTCCCTGGGTTCTGGCAGCAGCTGAATGCTAGCTTCTCTATAGGTGGGGCCAGGGGCCCTCGGGCTTTAGGTTGGCTCCTAAGCAGCTAAGGCTGGCAGAGTCCTCCTGCACCATCCTCTCCACCTCAAGAGTCCTCCAGCACTTGGAAGAAAGTTGGTTGGACTTGGGTACCCCAACATTTGCCAATGAGGAAACCATTTTTACTTGAATCATGTGGTGTTTCCTGCTGTAGTTCTGACTTCTCATTTGCCTTCCCATAGCTATCAAAATATAATTTTTCCTTTTCATGTTAATTTCTTTATTAACGTACTGTATTCGGTTTTTGCACCATCTGGTTTAAGAAGTGCTAATGGGCATATGGATATATTCCACCCTCCAAATAAAGCGGGGGGGGGGCAAGGTCATGGGTGGGAATCAGGGTGGATGTGTTGGGGTTTCCATGGAGTTCAAGTGTGAGAGTCCATGCCACCCGTGGGCTCAGCTCCCTGGCTGTTGGAGGGGCGGGTGGTGAGCCAGATTCTCATTTCCCCTCGGAGGTGGGGTCCATTGTCACGGTAGATGGTTGCCCATGATGGGCTCTTTGAAGATCACTTTGGACAGTGTGTGCAAACTCTTAGAAATAATAGAAACTTTACAGTTAGACTTTAAATCAGCTTTCCCGTCAGTGCTTGCTAAGAAAGCATTTCTTACAATAATCCTACAAATACTTCTTCCATGTTTGATGTCTCCTGTCCCAGGGACTCGAATTCCTATAGACTACTGACCCCTAAACCTCGACTTCTTGTTGTCTTCCTGTCCTAGAATCCGCCTCCACATTCCCATGATTCTGCTGTAAGACTCCGGCTCCGTGGCCGAGAAGTACATCATGTTGAACTCCGAGGCGTTCAAAGCGAATCCATCCCCTGCTTTACTCAGCCTTGTGTCCTCACGTCCTCTCCACCTTTAGGTCATCCAGGTGGAGGCTGGGGTGCCTGACTCCTTATTCCTCAGGCGGAGGGCACCCATCCATCAGGAGTCTTTCCCACTTGATCTGCTGAATGTCCCTGGAAGGAGCCCTCTCCTCTCCATTTCTGGGCTATCATTTAGTTCCATCTCCTATTTCTTGCTAGATGACTGCAATAGATCTGCCTGACTCCAGAGTTAGGATATTTGGGGAGATTTCTTATATTTCTCTCCCCTGCCTCAGAGCCTCTAGGAGGTGGGGGACCCTGGGCTTTCCTTTGTCCTCCTCCTGTGTTCAAGGTCCCCTCCACATTCTGAGGGTGCCGCATGCTTCTCTGGCTTCTCTCGCTCACTGACTGTGGGAATTGAATCTTTCTTCCCATCAGAAGCCTGGCCAACGGGTCGCTGCGAGGGCTCTGTCAATATACCGTTGTCTGGGGCCCCTTTGTCCCAGCAAACACGGTGAGCTGTAATAGTTTGTTTATGTCTGTGTCCCCCACTGGATCAGGTGTTGCTCAAGAGCAATGACTGTTTCACGTCTGGCACCCAATAGACAGTCAATAAATATTTGTCGAGTGACTGTCGATTGCAGATGGAGGCTGTGGTGCTGACACGTGGTTCTTGATGTGGTCCCTGGTAAAAAGGCTTCGTAGGTCTGTTAGTATGCTCATACTGTTTACTTTTTCGCTTATTTTCCTTTTACCTTTAACATAGCTGCACTGCTACCTGTTGGAGATAAGCGTAGAAGTTAAAATTAGAAAATTCAGGAACCCTGGCTTTACATATCACAGCCGACTTCTCTGACAGCTTACAGAGTGTCTCCGCCCTGACCTCGGCTTATGAGGTCCAGCCTTACTGCCTCCAGACCAGAAAGTCTCCTCCCCGTCTCAAGTGTCTGAAAGGCATTCATGTTTTAGAAAAGGAGGGTCTTGCAACTCTAAAGTGTCTACACTTACCTAAGGGGAGTTGCAGCTGGGCCGACTGGTTCAGGTCGGGGCAGATAGCATCTCAGCCTGGATTTAACCGTGTTTTACAGCACTGAGTCCTCCAGTCCGTGTTTCTGCTAATAACAGATTGCAGGGGGCGGAAGAGAAAAATGAGGGTAAAGAGGCCCTATTAAAAAACAGTCATTTCTGATGACTTCTAAGCTGCGAGGAGCTTGCATTTCTAGAACCTGGTTCTCCTGGTCGCACTGTGCTGGGCAGCGTTGCTGGCAGCACAGGAGTGGGCAGACTCCGTCGAGCGGGCGATTTCCAGACAACTGGAGCGTTCCAGAGACCTCCGTCTCCTGATTCCTAGTGTATGTGGGCTGAATCCCAACACATAGATAAGATTTCAAATATTAAGATAATACACATAGCTGGGTGCTGTGGCGCACGCCTGTAATCCCAGCAGCTTGGGAGGCTGAGGCAGGACGATCGCGAGTTCAAAGCCAGCCTCAGCAAAAGCGAGGCACCAAGCAACTCAGTGAGACCCTGTCTCTAAATAAAATACAAAATAGGACTGGGGATGTGGGCCAGGGGGCGAGTGCCCCCAAATTCAATCCCTGGTATTCCTCCTCCCCCAAAATAGATAATACAGATAGTAAAAAAACTAGGTTAGGGATTTTCATGTTGATATTAAATCTCTAGCTGTTCCTGTAAATCACTGATCTTGTTCATGTTCTCCTGGTTTTACGTGTATTGTGTGTGTGTGTGTGTGTGTGTGTGTGTTTGTGTCTCCACACCTTTGTGTGTCCATCACAGTCAGGGTACAGAGCTGCTCCCATGCGAAGGCCCTTTGTCCTGTCCTGTGATGGCCAGGCTCATCCCTTCCCCCAGACCCTGACCTGGGCAACAACTCATCTGTTGCCCTTTCCTATAATCATGTCATTCCAAACAGGCTATACACACGGAGTCACCCAGCATGTGACTTTTAAAGATTGTCTTTCTTCTCTGTGTAAATTCCCTAGAGGGATCCGACTTGTGTGTTTCAATAATTTGTTCAGTTTTATTGCTGATTGATTTGCTGATCTCCCATTCTGTGAGAAACTGTTTTCCAGAGCAGCTGACTCGTGTCTGTCCCACCAGCAGGGGATGAGTATCCAGTTTCTCCGCACTTTTGCCAGAATGAAGTTTTGCTGCTGTGTTTTATTCTCACCCTTCCAAGAGGGGTGTCGTAATGTCACCTTGTGGTTTCGGTTGCATTTCTCTGATGGCTGACGGTGCTGAGGATCTTTGCATGTGCTCATGTATTATCCGTGTAGCCTCTTTGCTAAAATGTCTCTCCCTGTCTTTTGCCATTTTTAAAAATTGGATTGTTTTTCTAGCTTTCTAAAATTTTTTGTTTTTGCATCATATCTTTTCCAATCCTACATAAATATATTTGGAGTGATTTTCTATGGCTGTCGTATAATTGAATTGTATCTGTCTGTGGAGCTAGGGATGGAACCCAGGGCCTCAGGCCTGCTAGACAGGCGCTCTACCACAGAGCTACACTCCCCTACAAACTGTCTTTTGTCAATCCCATCTGACAGCCGCTGACTTTTAGCTCTGTATCTAGGTGGTGTACGTGTAATATGATCATGATAGATTCTGTTTTAGATCCACCATTCCATTTCTTTTTTCTTTCTTCTTCTTTACTTTTGCTGCCGTACTTGGGTTCCTTGAACATTTCTAGCATTCTGTACCAACTAGATGACTGTGATTGTGACCTTCGTGTCTCTGTGTAGCGTTTGAGTGTTGCTCCGTAGAGTCCGACACACGTGGGATTTTTAGCATCCACCTGTGGTTCATAGTGCCTCCCTTCCTCGGGCATGGAGTCTTCACCCCTCACGGTCCCTCTGTGAGTCCTCCTCTGTGCCAGTGCTGTCTTCATGGGACATTGACCTGCAGAGGAGTCCCATCAGGCCCTTTCTGATTTTGACCTTCACTCCCACTTTGAAGAGCTCAGGAGGATCAGTGGGTCTGCTTCAGTGGGCCAGATACTGCTCATCTCACTCACTCTTCCTTTGATGCGGTGGTTAGTCACGGTTCCTTCTGGTATCAGCTTCCTTCTGTCTGAAGAACTTCCTCTAGCAACTCTGCCGATGCAGAATTCTGCAATCCAATCTGAAAGTATTCTTCCTCCACGATTGCCTTCATTCACCTTTATTCCTGACAGAGGTTCTCATGGTGATAAAGTCTGGGGTGACTGGTCTTCAAGAATGGGTTCTGGTTTGCTCTGGTCTCCATGGTTTGCACAAGAGATCTGGGGTCCTTCTGAATACTTCTCTATTCGGAACAAATCATTTTAAGCTAGCTGCTTTGAAAGTTATTTCTTGATGGTTTTAATTGTAAAATACACATACAACATGCCACTTCAGCATTTAGAATGAACAATTTAGTGGCACTGGTTGCACCCTGTGATATCATAAGCCGCCACCCTCTCCAGGGTTGGAACTCATCATTCCAAATTTGGTGTCCTTCATATTTAGCAGTTTGTTTTGTGGTTCTCTGGGTTTACCCTGTTTAGGGTTTGCTCAGATTCTTCAAACTATATAGGTTCATATCTTTTGCTAAACGGCCAACTTTTCCTGTGTTCTGTCTTCACATATATTTTTAGCACACATTCTTTCTTGACTGCTTTGGTGACCTCATGGACATGAATGTTAGGTCTCTGGTTATTGAGTCACATATCTCTGAAGCCTGGTTTTTTGATTTCCCAACCTTCTCCTCTCTCTCATTCGGGTTGGATTGTAGTCTGTTGATTTCTCTCCAAGTCCAGTGACTCTATCTTCTATCAGTCTTCATTCTGCTCTTGAGTCCATCCAGTGAATCTCAAATTTTGATTAGTGCCTTTTTCGTTTTAAGGTTTTCATTGATTTCTTCTTATTATGGTTTAGATATGAGGTGTCCCCCAAAAGCTCATATGTGAGACAATGCAAGAAACTAGAGGTGAAATGATGGGGTTAAGAGAGCCTTAATCTAACCAGTACATCAATCCACTTGAATGGATTAACTGGGGTGGCTCTGGGCAGGGAGGGTGTGGCTGGAGGAGATGGGTCTTGGGGGCCTGCCTTTGGGTTTGTTTTGCTCCTGGTGAGCAGAGCTTCCTGGTTACCATACCCTTAGCCATGCTTCTCCACCACCACGCCCTTCCGCCATGATGCTCTGCCTCCCCGTGGGCCCAGAGCAATGCAGTCAGCCACCTGTGGACTGAGACCTCTGAAAAACCATGAGCCAAGTAAACTTTTCCTCTTCTGATTGTTCTTGTCAGGTCTTTTGGTCACAGTGACAAAAAAGAAAAAAAAAAAACCCACTGTATATTTTCTGTTTCCTTGCTAATACTTTTAATTAAAACATTTATTTCAAGAATGCTCATGATTTGTCATTCAGCTGTAGGTATCATGTCAGTGCATTTCAGTGTCGCGGCCGAGTCTTTGCATGTCTCCCCATAACCTCAGCCTCCGTGCCGTGTTGGAGAGTCTGTGGAGCCTCTTCCTGTGGGAGCTGAAGTTCTCGTGGCTCTCTGTGTACAGTAATCTTGGGAACTTTCCGGGGTACGTTCAAGATCGCGTTGTTAGGCCCAGTCGTGAGGAAGGTGTGGATTCTTTTTTCTTTCTGTTTTAAGGCAGGCATTCGACTGGGTTAGGATCAGGCTGCAATTTCTAACCTATCCGCAGGGGGTGCTTTCAATTTCAGTTGATTTTTCAAAGTCCTTGGGGTCCGCTCTTGACTCTGTTCTGAGTGGACCCCCCACTTATGGTCAGTCAGGGACCTCTTGGGGTCGGTCTGTCCTCAAAGTCCTTGGTGTGTAATGGCAGTCTCACCCACGCCTTATGGTTTGGTCATGACCTCTGCAACTCATAAGCAATTTTATGGACCACTTTCCTGTTGACATGCTCCCTGATGCTCTTGGTTCCCCGGGGCTCCCCTCGTTGGTCCTTCAGGTTCTGCTGTGCATGTCCTTATCTGAGCCTCTGCTGGACCCTAGGGACAGGATGACAGAGAGGACCAAAGCAGAGGAGGTTGGCCTCCTGGGTCCTCCAGCAGCTGGGGAGCAGCTTCCCTTCCATGAACATATCATTACGGTCTCTGCTCTTGCTGCCCTGGGACTGTGTGGGGTCCAGGGCACAAGAGCTGACCCCAAGACCAAGCCAGGGATCCGGACTCATCCTGTTTTGGGTCCTTCATTTGTGGCATGAGCCAGCACTAGAGCTCCCGTCACTACTGTTTCCAGGGTTCTCATTGCCTCAAGTTCTGACCAGAGGCCGAAGGTGGAACGTGGGGTGGTGGGGGGGGGGGGTTGATCATAGTTTTGATTCCAGGCATTGTCTGTGATTTGCCTGATGCTGTTTGCTTTTCCGAGTCTCCCACTCTGTCTTCTGCTCAGGTGTGTAGTTCAGTGCAGAGAGAGAGACCAGGAGTCCCACCCAGTCCTGCCTGAGCTTGGGGACAGCTGTCTCCCTCTCCCCAGCTGCACAGTCCTGAGTGATGATCCTGGGAGCATCGTTACTTCTGTGCTTAGTTTTAGGTGCTTTATCGTGAAATTTAGTTAAGTTTTGTACGTATCAAATTATGATGTAAACCTAGATAGGGAGAAAAATTCAAAGGGTATTTGATATTGATGTGTGTGTGCACCCGCACACTCCTACGCACAACCATGATTTCCTTAGGTAATTCAGAGCCCGGCCAGCCCTGCAGTGGTGACAGAACCGTCCTCAGCTCTGGGGACATTGTGCTGGACTTAATGTGTTATTGTGTTCTTACAGATAAACATTACTAGTCCAAGAGAGTATGAATCTCTGTCAAATGTTGGAGATAGAAATTTTAATTTTTCTGTTATCTTGTTCCAGTCTTTACAATTAACAGAAAACGCATGATCATGGTAAAATTAGCTAAAAGGAGTTGGTGTGGAATGAGCAAGCTGTGTGTGTGTGTGTATGTGTGTGTGTGTGTGTGTGTGTGTGTGTGTGTCTAGGAAGATTTCACCTCTTTCAAAGAGGGACCAGTAGCAGAAATTCCTGGTCACTCTGAGTCAGGGGTCAGTCAGGGAAACTGAGCCTGGTTTATGTCCAGCAGAGAAGGATTGAATGCAAAGTAGTGGAGAGTGAGGTCACAATCGTCCAAAGGATCTGAGGAACCAATGGACAGCGAGCTGGTGCTCACCCAGATCAGGGCCTGCAGGGAGTGATGACCTCCAAGGAAAGAGACTGTGCTCCCCGCCCAGCACTGTCACTCAGTCCCCATGGGAGCCACGGTTCACTGCTGCTGCCACTTCATGACATGGGTCATAAGACTGTGCACAAATCTGTGGCTACCGGAGTTGGAGAGCAGTGGATGCTGCCGTTTCCCAGTTTCCCAGAGTGCCTCTCCTGGAAAGAGCCCAATCCAGCCTCCAAGCCCCTGAGAGGTGAGAGCTTAGGAAAAGAGTGATGGTGCTCAGCATCATAGATGCACAGTTCATTTCCATCTTATTGTTTGGCTTTGATCATGTACTGAATGTGGTACCCAAGATTCTCAGCTGTGTGAGGGTAGAAATAGACTCCATAGTCTTAAAATACCCCATGGAGCACAGCACAGCCCATGCTTGTTACTATCTTTGTCACATCATGATGACCAGAACACCAAGCACATCTTCCTATGAAAGACGGATCTTCTTTACTTCTGGGGCCATGGGCAAAAGGCCACGGAGGTGGCGTCACAAGTATACTTTTTATAGCTGTGTAATATTTCACTGAGCCGTTCTGACATAAGTTACATGTCCTTATTGTTGAACTTTCCCTTTTCACCATTATGAATAATGCTGCATGACATACTGTGCCTAGAAATTTTTGTATCTGTGATCATTTCCTTAAGATAGGAATTGCCAAGCAGATTTTGAAACTAACTATACTCTTTTGCCCGACCACTGAAGCACATGAATCTTCTTGCCTACATTTGCGTCAGTGCTTGGCATTATCCGTCCTTCATGTTAGCGGCCCTGGTGGGTGTGCTGTAGCATCTCATCCTAGATTTGATTTGCATTTCTTCCTAATGACTAATGAAATTGACAGCTTCCTCTGGTGCTTAGTGGACATTTGGAGATCCTCTTTCTGAAGAGCTTATTCAGCCTGTTTTGGGGGTTGGATTTTATTTTTTCCTTTTGACATCTGAGAGTTCTTTGTATGCTTTGGAAATGAGCCCTTTGACAGTTATGCGAGTCTCGAATATCCTTGCCCACTCTGTGGTTTGTCTTTTGTGCTCACAAAGCTGGCTTTTGGTGAACAGAAGGTTTGAATATTCGTATAGTCAGACTCGTCATTCGTCTTCTCTCCGACGAGGTGTTTCTGTGTTCTGTGTAGAAGGCTCTTCCTCTCTCCCGTGCCAGTTTCTGGAAGCCTCATTGTTCTCTGTCCCACTCGAAGTCCTGCAGTCCACCTGGGACTAACTCTATGTATGTTGTGACTTAAAGATCTTTTTTTTTTTTTAAATCATCAGATAGATGGGAAGATTGAGCCAGCCATTTGATAGAAATAACTCCCTGCAGGGCATCCCAAATCAGCTGCTGGGGTCTGAGGGTACTTTCCCAGATCCGCTGGGTGTTTCCGGCTGACTCCTCGGGCTGCTTCCTCCTGACTTCTCTCCCAGGGCCGAGCCCCAGGGACTGATGTTCTTAGCTATCTTTTGTCTTGAGCTTCTACTTATAACACCAGCAGTTACCTCTCCAACAAAACGCATGCCGTGTCACACATTTAACATTCAGATTTTGTCTCTGGGCATCAAAAAGTGACTGACGGGACCCGCTTCTTGATGGTGATATGCTCTGCATTATTTATTAAACCCGTGTTAACTCAAATAATTTTAAGCCCTTGTTTTTAGCTATTAGTTATTTCTTCCTCCTTCTAAACTTTTATCAGAACTATCTGAGAATAGAAAGCAAGACTAACACGCGCGCACACACACACACACACACACACACACACACGTATATATTTCCTTCTTGTGACCCCTTTCCCTGTGTGCTTTGGTAAAGGAGGTTTACAATCAATAAAATTATCAGAAGTAAAAGAGACCGGGAAAGTTGTGACTAGTCAACGGAATGGAAGATTTGACTAATCCACAAAGCAATTAACCTCTTTTTAAGTAATCTGGAGCCAGCCTAGAGAGTGGATTAGGAGTGCCAAGGAGGGTTTATTTTAGGAAACTGACTTTAAAATAACCCATTTTCCCTTCCTATATCTGTATCCTCTGACTTTGCTTTTGCATTCCCGTAGCCTCCGTCTCTTCCCATATCCTGAGATGAGTTTTCAGAAAAGAAACTTCATCAAAAAGTTTATCCTGAGTTTGCTACAATTAAAAAAATAATCAGGAGCAATAAAAAGAAAGCTCAACATGACCCAGAACGCTCTGCAGGGAAGCCGGACCAGCTCGTAGCTGCATGAGCGGGTGTGAGCACGCTCCTCCTTGCTAATGGTCAGCTAAACTGTTTAGACATCTCAATGGCTGCACACCGTCCACTGCACCTGGCTGATAAGTGTGCAAATGTTCTGGAGAAAATTCCTTTAATTTCTTATTATGAACCAAGAGCAGCTCATTTTGTAAAAGAAAATTGCTGCTCGAAGTTCTTGGCCACTCAAGGAGTTCACCAGCATCGACTTCTACAGAAACCAGGGCTCTCAGTTCTTTGAGAGACAGCAGAACAGAACACAGCTGTGTGACTGCTGGGGCCGCAGTACGGCCATTTATGAAGCCATTTTCCCTTTTATTTTCTCCCACAAACCACCCAGTGATGTTATGAAGACGGGGATATTATGTTTTCAGAAGAAGGAGGCAGAGGCTCAGGGATTTCAAGGACGAGGGCCCAGAGGCACTGAGCACGCAGGCTGGTAATGAGAACCGCTCCCGTTGATTGAGCGCTCAGTGTTTTCTGAGAACTTTTCTAAGTGCTCTGCACATATTAAATTTTTAAATGTTCACATTAGTCCTGCGAGGGAGTGCTATTCTTATCTACATTTCACCCGTGGGGACGCTGAGGCATGAGGAGGCGAAGGAAGTATTCAGGATCCTAGTAAAAGTGCGGAACCTGAAGTCCCAGGAGCCCAGGCTGTGCCCTTCCCAGGGGGGCTTCAACCCCAGAGCTGGGCGCCAGGGCTCCTGCTCCTTCACAGCAATGGGTGCCATCCTATGGCTAGTGCATGGGATCCAGAGCTCACTGCTCAGGCTGGGCCAAGCTGGTTGCTGTGTTTCTGCTCCTCGCCTAGCAGAGGTGGGGTGGACTCGCCTCTGGATTCCAGGGATTCTAGTGGAAATCCAGCTCGGCTTCCCCATCTCCTTTTTGTGTCCACTGTTAACCAAGGGCAGTCTTGTCCTGCTCCCAGATCCCCTCTTACACCTCTTGATGGTCACCCACACGTCCTTGACCCTGACCTGTCACAGCCCACCACATGGAAAGGCGCACTGTAGCTCGTCCCGTGACGCGCGCGTCTTTCCCACTGCACAGGGACTTCCTCGCCAGCTCCCAGTTCTCTCGTGTTTGCCGGGAGAGCGTCTGTCTTGTCTTCCCAGACCTCAGGCTCAGGCTTTGCAGAGACGCCTCCGTGTCCTGGAGTTCCGTGTGTTTGTGAACCTTGGCCGGGAGTCTCATCCTGTCCCGTGGTCACCTGTCCAGTGACTGTGTTTTGTGGAGTTTTGTTCCCTTGTAGGTAACGTCTCCCCAGTTTTTTGCCCTTCTACAATTTCGTACTTGCTCTTGGCTTTTGGATTACATTTTAAGACGGGTGTATCATACGCCCCACACAACAGGTGGTTTTTTTAGCACTGCATTTAATGTGTAGGTTAATTTGAGGTGAGTTAAGATTGTTTTTCAATTTCAAATCTATTCATGAATGCAATATCTATCTCCACTTACTGTGATTTCCATTTATCTTTAAACAGAGTAATTTTATACATATTTTGTTGAATTTCTAAGAATCTTATATTATGTGTTGCTATCGTGAATAAGTTCATTTTTTGCTTTTGTTATGTTTTCTGTATGATTTTACTGGTTTACAACAATGTTGCTCAATTTTTAATGTTCATTTTGTATACAAGGTCCGTATTAAACTCTTCCTAATTCTTTTGATTTTTAGATTCTCTTGATTGTCTGTGTAGATAACATATACTAATATGAGCTTCAAAGTTTTTATTTCTAGTTCAACTTTGTCACTACTATTATTATTATCTTAGTTCATTGGTCAGCACTTTTCATACAAAGTTGGAAATATTGTGTTTTATCCATAATGTTACCATAATTTTTTGTATTAAAATTGTACATTTGAAATGTAGTGGAGGATAGAAGAGTATAGCAATCTGCCTCTCAAAATTTTCCAACCTTTAGTGGGAAGTACCATGAAGATGTTGTTGATTTCTTCCTGTTTTCCAAGTTCCTGTGGCTGTATCTGTTCCCATATATATGCATTCACACAGATTGCAAGATACATAGAATATTTATGCACATGAAACTCTACCTGTTTTTATTCCCACTGAAATTTAGCACATTTAGAGAATTTCTTCATTCTTTTTACAGCTGAGTAATGCACCATGGTGTGGGTGTACCATTTACCTGTTAGTGCACTTTTACTTTTTTGTATCTGCAAACAACACTGAGACAAACTAACCTGAATTAATGGGCAAATTAAATGCAATGCCAATCACTTCATGTATTTCCAGATTTATGTTTTACGGAAATGTATTCCTAAAAGTGAAGGCTTTGAGTAAAACGAGAACCTTGTACTTTTACAACTTTGTGTATGGGAAACAAGTCCTGCACTACGGCAGGGCGGCCACTGTGGTGGACCTTCCTGTGCTCTGTGCCCACTCTGGTCAATTCACGGTCCATCTAGTGGCAGGTATACCTGTTCCCCTCCACAACTGGAATATGTGCAAGCGTTTTAATGTTTATCTAAAAAAGACAGTTTGTTTCTAGATGCATAAACACAGTACCATTATCACATCTCTGAAATTAACAGCATTCCTTAGTAGTTCCAAATAGCCTGTCAGTGTTCACATTTCTGGTGGTCCCAATTTTATTTACACTTTTTTTTTTAAATCTGGATCTAAATAAAGTCTGTGTATTGAGTCAGTTACCCTGTCTCTTAGATTTCTATGAACCCACAGATTCCCGCTGCCTCTGTCCATTTTTTCAATTTGTTAAGAATGTGCTACAGAACTTCCTATTGTTTCAATTTGTTAATCTCATTGTTTTCTCTTATTCTCTGCATGTCCTATAAGTTGTAATTAGATGTCAAACTGCACTGTCCCATAAAATGGACATGGGCCCCATGTGATTATTTTAAGCTACATAGCTCAGTTGGTAGGGTTCTTGCCTCCCGTGTACAAGGCCCCGGGTTCTAATCACCAGGAACACACACACACACACAGACACACACACACACACACACAGCCTGAAACTTTAGTTCCTCAGTTGCACCAGCAACATTTCAGAAACTTATTGGCCATTTGCAGCTCGTGGCTACCACCCAGGACAGCACAGATGAGATTCCCGTTGTTACAGGGAATTCTGTCGCTGTGCAGCGCTGGTTGGGAGGCTTGCTTGGTTGGGTTGATCCATGTCCTCCCTCCCTTTCCCTCAGGAGGATCCTAACTTCTGGTTGCCTTATATGATTTTAGCAGCCATGGGTGATCATTACTCAACTGCACTATTCAATTGGGATTTCCAAATAACGATGCCCGTGTTCTGAAACTTCTCCTTTTTCCAGAATCCTGTTTCCGAGTCCCCTCCGTGTGGCCTGGAGCAGCAGCAGGCTCCTCCCGAGAAGATGGCTGGATGGATGTCACAGGCCCGCGTGCCACTGTACATGGAGCCTTCCCCACGGTGGGTCCTTGTGTTTTCCGTTTGTGCCATCAGCAGTGCTGTTAGGGACACCCTCCTGCGTGTGTGCCAGCGGTGCCCACATCGATGCTCCTCCACTCTGGGGCACCCACCTCGGCGTGACCCAGCCTGGGATGGGGGCTGTGTCCCTAGAGCCATAGCTCGTGGCTACTGCCCAGGACAGCACAGATCAGGTTCCCGACCCCCGGCTCCCACTCTGGTTGCCCTAGCCTGGGGCTCGGCCTCTCCTGCCAGAGGACATTTCTGGGCCATGAGGATGTCCATGGGGGCTGTGTCTTGGGATTTCTCCTTTAGTCTGTGCGGTGGTTTGGGGACCATGGCGTAAGTCACTTGTGATCTCAAGCCACTGTCATGAAGTGAAGGTGGCATCATTATGTGCTTAGGTTTGGTGATGAGAATGGAGACCTTGCTGGAATTCTAGATGGAATCCGCTGCTTGATGAGGTGGCTTGGCTGTTTATTTATTTATTTCACCACTTGTCATTGTGGGTGTGACGCTCAGGGAAGCAGCTTTCTGTTCTGAGTTTAATGTACATCAGTGATTGTCATCAAAAGTGATTCCCCTGTGGGGGGC
>NW_025999913.1:16402179-16503744 GCF_001458135.2 Marmota marmota marmota
GGGGGGGGGTACTTGCCAGTGTCCAGAGATGCTTTTGTTTGTGGGGATTAGAGGTTGAAGATACCACTGGCCTCCAGGGGGCTGAGGCCATGAGTGTGGCCAGACTTTCCATAGGACGGTCCCCAGCACAGGCCCCAGCACAGCAAAGAATTATTGGGCTTGGTGTGTTCACAGTGGTCAGATACAAAGAAAGAATCATGGAAATCAAAAACCTCACTACCACGTGGAGGACAGCCTCCCGAAAGGGAGAATTTGGAGATTGAATGTGTCAATGACGGTAGGAGCGGGTCCTGGTGCGTTTGAAGGTGATGGGTCGGGGTGTTCTGCAAGCCCACACACACGTTTGGAAAGTTGTATCCTGAGACACGAAGGATGGGTCATCAGGAAGTAGCATGTACCGACAGGCCCGGTGCCGTGGAAACCACCTGCTTTAATTTCTGTTCCTATCTATGAATAGAACTTGGTCACTGCTGTGGGCCTGCTTCCTGTCCCGGGCCTCTGGAATGGCCTGCTCCCAGCCACCACCGTCCTTGGTGAGGAAGGAAAGGAGAGGGAGTCCCAGGCTCCTCAGGAACAGTGGAGGCAGGAGCTGGTCTCAGTTATGGAACTTTGGAATAGAACCAGACACACCTCCTACCCCTGCAAGAGGGCTGGCTCATCAGGGATTCCCACAGGCAGCTCTGGGCCCTGCTGGGTCCAGGTCTCCCCGCCCAGGAACTGCTGAAACCCGTGTGGGCTCTGACAAAGGGAGCAAGGGAGGGGCGGGAGGAGGGAGGCAGATAACAGCCCAATGTAATCAGCATTTTATTACCGTCCTCAGGAAGTAGGAATAGGAAAAAAAGTAGGTTGGAGCAAGGAAAGTTAATTATGTGAGGTTATTTGACAGGAAATTACTAAATACAAACAGACAGAAGAAACACATTTTAAAGCAGGCTAGGAAATCTCAAGTTACTCTGCTGTGTGCATTCAAAACCCCCAAAGCAAATTCTGAAAATAGCAGTTTAAACAAAAGCTATCTTATCTGATAAAAGTATTTCAAACACAAAGGGAAATTTATATATTGGGCAGGCAATCTTAAAATAAACCGATTTTGTTGATAGCACTGCAAATTTAATTGTGGGAAAACCCCTTCAGATATCTGAATTTATCTTGTAAATGTTTTGAATTTATTTTGAATCCGGCATTTCAGCTCTATGAAGGTGTGTTTCTGTGCTTCCACTCTGGAAAATGAGGTATAGCTGAAGTAAAATGAAAAGTACTTGTGTTGGTATTTCTTTTCAGTATGATTTCAAAATTCATTGTGAGTTCAGTATGAATCTTGTTTTTCAGAAGAATGTTGTATCAATAACAGAAGAACTGAGAAAGTGTTATCTAAGATACTGATTTCCAGAGGTCATATATTTAAAGCCTTTTAATTATTCTGTAAATGATCAACTTAATCTCATTTATTAAGTTGCAACAGTTGGCAAAATTTGCAAAACTTCTGTGCATTAGCCAAACATATTTGGTAGTGTTTTTCTTTACAAAGCTAAGGGATTAAAGAGCAGGACCTTCTCCTGCTACTGAATGGTCACTGCTAGAGCAGAGAAAGTCTGGCCAGAGTGGCTATTGAAGAATCTGGCACTCATAATTAAGGCTGTCATCCTTGAAAAAATAAGTATGCACACATATACATGCAGGTATACATAGTCATATATGACTTTTCCACAGAAAAATTATCTCTAGATATTTATAGTGGGATTCTTTAAGGACATTTTTTGAACAGTTGAAATATTGAAAAGTCATATAAAAATTGGGTGGCTGTGAAATTGCCTGTCTGTGAATAAAGTCACACATTCCATGCTAGTTCAAAGAAAAAGCAGTATTTTGAAAACAAATGGAGCTCAAAGTCTGCATTCCTTTTCAAAGGCCAACACCTGTGAAAGGAATGCAGGTTGATTCCACTTGACCTTCCACTGTGGAGCTGGGGGGGGGGGCAGGGGGGCACTTCAGGGCTGAGGGTGGCTGAGGAGGACCCTCCTCCACAGCCTGGAAGGGGAACAGTTAGGAGCAGTCGGGAGTGCATCCTGCCTCTTGCTCTGTATGCCCTGAAGTCACGGGGTGATGGATAGGCAGCTGCAGAGACACGCAATAAGCCACAACCCCTCTGAGCAACCAGGCTTACAGTTTTGCAGATCCTGGGAAACCCCGGGCAGACAGTATCAGCAACTGAGTCCTGGTGTGAGAGAAAGGCATCCTGGATGCTCCAGACAACAGATCCTCATGGTGCATTAATAATTTTTTAGGCCGGAATTCGTTGCCTTGAGTGGTTTTCCTCTCCTTTAGGCACTCACTGTAGTTCAGCAGTTTACTGTGGTGTCTGAGGAGCTAAATGTACAATTCAACATCAGGATGAAAGTTAGAATATTCTTTTGAAACTAAGAATGCATTCGTCTATGCACCTTTCGATGGGAAAGCTCAGCGGTCTGGCCTCTCTTCCCTCCGTCGTCCTTAATTCTTTATTCCTTCATTCAACAAGTCTTCCCTGATTGCCTGTTAGGGGCCAGGAAGGAGGGTCAAAGCTGAGGACTCAGCGCTGGGCCACACGGATGTGGTGCCTCCTTGTTAGAGCTTACGGTTTACTGTCATGTGGTCACACCTGCCCTACATCCTAGCTCTGTGATGTCGGGCCAGTGACAGTTCCTCTCTTCCTTAAAGTTTATTTCTTTATTGTGTAAGTTAAAGGGTTCCTCCACAGGAGCCATAAGATCCCGTTCAGTGCAGATTTCTTCTGGAGATAGACTTTTTCACGCATTTTGATCTCTGTGACCTCGCCAACTGCTCCAGGTAGTGACCGATGGTGTGGGGACTGAGTCCGTCAGCCTCCATGTCTATATGCAGATTGGAGTGCTGCTTTGATTTCCAGACCAGACTTACCTTCTGTGTATCTCCAACCTGTCCAGCTAGCGGACACACAACGCGATTTCTGAAGACTTGGGCTACTGTAGAGCGGGGGCCTGGGTTCCATCCATACTGGAGACGTTTCAGTCAGCGCTGATGGTCTTCGGTCCCAGGAGAGCCTGGTTCCTGTTGTCCCTTACTGAGCCACCCGGCCAGGCAGAGCTGGCAGACAAACCACGCTCCAGGCGGGACAACAGAGAGCGGTTTCACACAGTCTAACGCCACTGGTGATGTCAGTGAGCTCAGCCTTGGCCTGTGTCATCTGTTTGTGTAAATAAAGTTTTATAGGAACAGCCGGGTCCATCAGTGGATGCACTTGGTGTTTGCAGCTGCTCTGGGGCTTTAGGGCACATCGGGCAGCTAGGACAGGGACTGTCTGTCCCTTAACAGGGAGAATTGGCTGAACCGGGGTTATAGGACGCATCGGCAGAACTCGGGGCTCCCTTCTCTAGATTTTAAGGTGTGTGGGCTGCTTCAGGAAGAACAGTTTTTCTGTGTTCTTTGCAATATGTCTCTGAGGGTTGAGCCTGCCTCTGTGACTTTGGATTCCATGCTGTGGAGAGAGCAGAATTTGATTGTTATCTGTTTGGAGGACTCGGTTTCCACGGCTGGAGTCATCAGTATCTGGCCTAACCCTAAGTTGTCTTTGAAGCGTCTTTATTCTGTTAAATATGGATCCTTTTCCTCTGCACTTCTGTGATGAGGAAGGATCAGACCAAACTCCAAGCTGCAGAAGCCCTCAGGGCACATTTCCTACCATTTCCTTCTATTTTCCTGTGGTTGGGTGCTCGGCATCTACAGCAGGGTTGAAGTCAAGTGGGGGAAGTTCTGACATTGGCTGGACCCAGGCAGCAAGCTTAAAGGCAACATCATCGGACTAGGACGGCCAAGGACAGCAGGCCCAGCGACCAGGGGAGGGCACGGGGAGAGCAGGAGTCTATCCTGGGCATCTCCCAGGGCTGTGAATGGGTTTGTGTACCAGGGTCAGTGTCCCTGTGAAGGTTTTAAAAGTGAGGGGTTACTCAGTTACTCAGGAAAGACTCATTACAACAGAGTATGTCAAAATCGGGGGGAAATAAAGAAGTTTAGGAGCAAATCAGGGCTACTTTTATAGGTTCGGAAGTGCCTACTAAGACCCAGTGCTACCATAGAATGATTTCTGATTGAATGTAGGTTCCTTTGATGTGTCAACTCTTTGGAATTCAAAGTGGACCCATGAAAAACTGATGTGTGTGACTTGAGGCTGCATGTTCACAGCCAAACTGCTGGAGAGTCCATTGACTTCATCCACATGAAACACCTACTGTGTGCCAGATGTTGGGCTGTGGTCAGGGGACTGAGTTCCTGCCTCTGAGGGGCCCCTGGGAGTGACCTCCCCCCAAGACAGATGTGCAGGGGAACACGGTGTGAAGGGGCACATTTTGGGGAGAGAGTAGAAAAGGCCACTCAGAAAGGGTCCCCGTGAAAGGACCCTGCCTCTTCTAGCTGCTGTAGTGTCCCTCCATAAGCCACATGTGACTTAATCTCCACTGCCCACTGCATTCAGAGACAGCCTTTGGAGGTCACAGGTTGGAAGGGCTCTTCCCATGGATGGGATCAGGGTTGCTATGAAGAAGGTGAAGGGCACTGCCCTGCTCCTCCTGTCCCAGGACAGCAGGGGCCACCTGTGGATGGAGCTCCAGCCCTCCCTTCCCATGTGGTCACACCTGCCCTACATCCAAGGCGGGCTCCTTAGCCGTGGGCCTCCCAGCCTCCAGAACTCCAAGGAATCAGTTTCTTTATTGATCAACTCCCCAGTCGGAGGGGTTTTGTTATAGCAGCAGGAGTGGACCAACACTGGCCACATCCTTGTCCTCGAGAGGGGAGTGTGTGTAGAGGCCTCTGAGGCCGGCCTCCCTCACCCACTGTGGCCTGACGTTGCTGGCTTCACAGCTGTCCCTAAGCTCTGTCCTGGGGAGGGAAGAGACCCCAGCCACCTCAAGTGAATGGCTTCCACCCTGAGAGGGAGGGAGATGGGGTCACGTGGACTGTGTGTGGAGCAAACCCGAAGGTGCCATCCTGCAGAGGCCTGCGCAGCCCTGAGGCCACCAGCCTCAGCCCTCCCTCCTCGGGCTGGCTGGGCTTTCCCTGATGGTTCTGCCCCTTCCTTTGGCAACTCGTAGACTCCCTTCCGTCTTCCCAGGAGATTTTATGATTAACAGAGATAAAGGCAGGAAATCTGTAATACAGTACTGACTTCCACCTTCGCCAGATCTCACACACCCACACCCACACACACTCACTCATACACACACATACATACACACCCACACCCACACCCACCCACACACACACACACACACTCACACTCACACACACATACACACCCACACCCACACCCACCCACACACATACACACACACACTCACACACACCCCTACTCACACTCACACACACATTCACACATACACACCCACACCCACACTCACACGCACCCACACACACACACCCACACCCACACCCACACACCCACACCCAGACTCACATGCACTCCCCCCACACACACTCACACTCACACACACACACCCCACACACATATATACACACATACACACCCACATACACAGTCACACACACACATACACACACACCCCACACACACACTCTCACACACACACTCACACACCCACACACTCACACACACATACACATTCACACCCACCCACACCCACCCACAGACACACACACACTCACACACACACACACTCACACACCCACACACTCAGCCTGCAGCCCACAGAACAGTCAGTCTGGAGGGAGGAGATCTAAGGCCAGCCTTCTGCCTGGGCCGGCCGAGGGCCCCTTTCCCAGACAGTCCACATCCTGCCCTCGCAGGCCTGAGCCTGGCAGAGGAGGAAGTGGGCGCCTGCCTTCTCAGGGACGTGGTCTTCCTTCATTCCAGGCCTCGGAGAGAGAGAGAGAGAGCTGGCGTATGGGAATGATGAGCCACATCTGCTCGCGTTCATGCCCAGCTCCGGGAGGGGAGGCGCGGTTTTGAATTACCCGAGGACCAGGCTCAGCCCCGCTGGATCCCTGTAAAGATGGCAGGTGCAGATAGACCCAGGGCAGGGCCCTATCACACAGGCCCGGGTCAAATAGCCAGAGGCCTGGGGTGGGTTGCAACAGGACACCCTAATCTTGATTCCTCTGTGCTTCCTCTCCCTAAAAGGGTGGGATTGGATTTGGGGTGGGAGGAGAGTGGGTGGAGCTGCTCACACCATGTAAGGGAAACCTGGGCTGCGGGTCCTGTCTGGACGGCCGGGCAGAAAGGCCAGGGAGCAAGAGGCCACTGTTAGTCCCCAGCTGCTGTGGTCTGGGGCCCTGCTGGGCCCTCTTCAGAGGAAGGGAAGCTCCGGGCTGTGCTGGGGCCTCTGCCTGGAGGGGCAGGCAGGCCAGGTGGCTGGGCGGGGCTGGGTCCAGCTGCAGGTGACCGCCTCCGCTGTGCCCCTGCTGAGTGTCCAGGGCAGGGGATTATGCATCCTCTGGGGCCTTTCAGCGCTGTAGATAAACTTAGCAATTACAGTGCGGTTTGGGAATTTCCCTAGGACGAACCAGGACTTGTTTCCAAAACAGCACCTTTCAAAGCAGGCAGAGACTTTTAGAAATTAGATAATTGTGTGATATTTATAAAATGAATTACGTTGTGTTAACGAAGTCTGGGCAGATGGTTCTGATGCCGAAGTGAACAACACCTTATGATTCATCAAGGTTGGGGGGAAAGAGCTTTCTAAAAAGTTCCTCCTTTACAGCTGAGTCTGAACAAGGAATGGAGACAACTCACAAAGCAGGTGATGCATCTCAGGGCAACGTGTTTATGTCTGGGCGTGTGCGGTGTGGTCAGGTGGCCCCGTTTCATTCATAAACACCAGGCAGCGAGCGTTTAAAATGTGCTTGCCCCTGTGCGCTGAGAGAGACAGAGATAATACTTCTTGCTTTTGTCCGCCGTGGAGCCTCAGTCTACTGGGGGAGACAGATGTATAAACAGATGATTGCGATACAGTGAGCTAAGTGCTAGCAGAACGGTGAAGAGTACCATAATGGAACAGGGGTGTCAGTTTACAGTGCCAGTGGAGAGCCCCACAGGAGAAGCTACATTTGAGCAGTAGGAAGAGAAGGGATTTTGAAAGCAGAGAAGGTTTTTATCTTCTTTTGGCCTCCTTATTCATCAGCTTTCTGGTACCCCAGGGCCTTTGCACTTCCTCATTCACGTTTGCCTCCTCCTATGTACTGCCTCCAGTTAGCTCAAAGCCTTTTGCCTGGAAAACACCACCCACCTCTCTTAGCTGGTTTGATGCAGTAGACATTCCTTGGGAGAAGCCTGACTTCTCTAGGTCTGTTGCTTCCCACAGCACCCCCCCCCACCCCGCCTACCCCCATGTTCATTCTTCAGGCCCTTTGCCCCCTAGCACAGCTGCAGGGTACATCAATTGCATGATGATTTGAAGGAGACCTGCTCTCTCATTAGGCAGAGGCTGCATCTCTTTGTTCAACTCTGGTTCCTGACTAAGTCATCATCTCTTGCATGAATTAGAGGAAGGGCATCCCAGGTTCGGGGAATGGCAGGTAGCTAGGTCCACTGGATCTTGGGCTGCGTGAGTTGAGGGAGGCTAGAGATTGACTGTTTTGAGGCACTTTGAAGACCTGAACCTCGTTTGTGTGTGAGCTCAGTGAATTATTAATTATTAGTAATACTTAATTATTATTATTATTATTTTTTCGTCCCAGGGATTGAACCCAGGAGGGGCTTAACCACTGAACCACATCCCCAGCCCTTTTGTGTACGTTTTATTTTGAGACAGGGTCTTGCTAAGTTGCTTAGAGCCTTGCTAAGCTGCCGAGGCTGGCTTTGAAATCACGATCCTCCGGCCTCAGCCTCCTGAGCCACTGGGATCACAGGCATGAGTCCCTTGCCCAGCTACTATACTTAATTATTAAGACATCAAAATCTGCTACTTGATTAAATTTTCTGTATCAGACGCTTTCAGTTGAAGACAAAATATAAAAATGTTTTGGCGTGTAGTATTGGGACTTGACTTAGTATACTTCCCCCCCCCAAAAAAAAAAAAAGGTCAAATAGAACATACCTGCAGGTAACTACACAACACATAGTTGTATGGCCAGAAGGATTGTCCCATATGGGCCTAAGATGGGACTCTCACCAAGTCGAGAAGTTGGCCCACTCCCCGGAGCCTGCATGGTAACAGTTGGCACTCGGGGTGCCTCAGAAATGGAGAGGAGGGGACAGAGGCTATTCCTTCAGTCTCTGAAGAACAGGAGCGTGTCTTCCTCTAAGGCAGCCCCCAGTGCTTCCAGACCCACTGTGGACCTTGAGGACCTATGGGCGTCTCTCCTGTCCCAGAGGGGGCTGGAGTCCACAGGGTGGACGGTGGGCACAGCTGCAGAATTCCCTGAAACTGAGTCCTGGTCTGACCTCACCAGGGGAGCCGCTTCCTTGGTGAGCTCCTGGGTGTGGCTCCTGGAGGCTGGGCGTAGGTCTGTCCCCCAGTGTTGTGCATGGAGCACTGATGATGCACCCAGCGTCTACACCCTCCCTGGGGTCCCCCAGAACACGTGGGCTGCAGTGCCGGGGACTGGGTGCCTCCTCTGTGGTTCACCAGCTGTGTCCCGGGGCCAACTTGAGTTGATTTCTGTGTTCTGCTGCGTTCATCTGTTGTATGGGGATGAGGCAATCTGTCTCCTAGGAGTGTCTGTGCGGCTTTCATGCATCATGGACCTGAAGTGCTTCCAATAAGAACTGGCATGGAGTACTAAGCACTCAAGAAAAACGCAAGTTGCTCTGGTTGAAAAGACCTTCTTTTTAGACACGAATGGTGTGACTCTCCGTTGTGCACAATCAGAGATGTGAAAAGTTGTGCTCTATATGTGTAATATGAATTGAAATGCATTCTGCTGTCATCTATGACAAACTAGAATAAATTTTAAAAATAAAAATAAATTAAAAAAAGAAAGAAAAGACCTTCTTTTTTACCTAAGAATGTGTATCCCTCAGGGGTTACAATGAGGACTTTTGAGAGAAACTTCTGCGTATAAGAAAATGCTTTCTTATTGACACGAACCATGAGATGTTGCTTGTACATGGCTTAGTCTTACTGTACCTGCCCTGGAGTGTAAGCAAGGTTGAGATTTCATCGTCGTCGGCTAAACCAGAGTGCTATTCCTTTTGTAGCACGTCGACATGACTGGTGGAAAAATGCAAGGTGTCCTTTCACGGCCTATTTTAAAATACTCTGTAGTTTTAATTGAAACTTCTGCTCTGGAGGAATTATTTAGAAATATGTCGTGGTTTGCTATTCTTTGAATTGATGATTGATTGATTGTGGCTATTTTCATACTGGATTCGGTGAATATTTTTTTTCTTTTTGGTGCTGGGGATGGAGCCCAGGGCTTCGCATGTGCTAAGCACGTATTCTACCACTGAGCTGTGTCCCTAATGCCTAGTGAATATTTCTCTTATTCACACGATTGCAACTTGACTGCATTTGCCCTTGATTTTCTGACCCTAGGTATCACTGAGCCTTGTCTCTTGGTGATGGCTGAGTCCTTGGGGGTGTATGAGGGACCCCTGATTGACAGCTCCCGACTCCCCGTGCTGCCCGAGGTGCCACCTTTGAGGTGGCAGTGCCTATGCTGGCTCAGTGTGACCCTCCTGTGAGGTTGCTTTCATAAGATGGCAGGAGAGTCACCACGGACGCTTTGGGAGAGAAAAGAGGAATATACGAAAGGAACAGCTCTTTGCAAACAACACCAAGAGCCGACTATGGTTTTGACCACTCTCTTACACATGGAGGAGGCCTGGGTCTAGACGGACGTCATGTCAGGAAGAAACAGGAGGGACGCGCAGTGAGAGGGGACTTCAGGATCACCTTCAAGGTTATGGGCCAGCTCTTGAGCGTGTTTAGGGGAGGGACCTGAGAGAGTGCGGAGGTCAAAGGAGGGGTCCAGACGAAGCAGCACCTGGAGGGCAGACCCAAAGGAGCAGAGGTGTCGGGAGAGATGAGTAGGCAGGACTCAGGGCGAGGGTCAGGGTTAGAGAAGGAGAATTGGAAATTAATGGAGAGGGGTAAAGGGTTGGCTCAGAGGCACTGCAGTAGAGAGCCTTCTCCTGGGCTGTGGAAATGGGTGCACAGTTGCTCTCAGGCTGGGCTGGGGAGGTTTCTGAGACCCTTTCCAAGCGGTGTGGGCCACCTAGTTTCCGTGGGTGTTTGGCTGAGCGGCGGGCGCGTGCATGATGATTCTCTCCTACCCACTAAGAGCAGCATGCAACCTCAGGAAGACCTTTCACTCCACCAGGCTTTCTGTTAGCTAATGCATTGTCCATCACCAGCCAAGGCCCACCCACCCAAGACTCCTCAAGTTCACTTTTGAAATCTTAAAGGTGCCTGTCTTTGTCGACTGAACTCCATGGCGACAGTTGGATCCCCCTCCCTGCTCGGTGGATCTCTATGGACCAGCGTTGGTGTGAGACCTGTGGCCGTGTCCTGGCTAGAGGGCTCCAGTGTCTGTCTCAGGGAGACTCTGGTTGCTGAGGTGACAGATGAGAGCAGCTGAAGGTCATGGGCACTGTGGGACAGAAGGTGCCTACCCTCAGTTGGGTGCAATTGGGAGAGAAACAGGAAACCTCTACCCTTAGAAGGCAAGGAATATAATCTATCTTTCTGCCCTAGAAACTAACACAGCGCCTGGCCGTAATGGGAACAGTAGGCGTGTAATAGATGGTAGGTCAGGGGTAGCTGGAGGAATTACAAAGGGGCTTCAAGGAAGGAAAGGTTTTGACAGTTTGGAAATGATGGGGTGGGAATGCAGGGCATTAAAGGGCAGGCCTAGACAAATACAGCTCTAAGTCATAAGGGTTTTTTTTGATATGGGCAATCATTTTGTTTTCATGGTGCACGGGAGCACATTTTTGATTCTTAAATATCATTGAGCATTTAGAATTTCCTATTTTCTGTATTTATTTTCTATGAGCGACCATTCAGGTGACTGACGCAAATACTGGACAGGACAGATCAGTGGAGACCTAGAGACCCCCTTCCGTCTTCAGATCCTTAATCTCTAGTTCCACATCTACGTGAAAGTACTCCCTAGAAAAGTTGTACAGAGAACTGTCTTGTAAAATAGGCCCCATGTTAATGGGGTTCAGTGTGATGGCCCCACTCACACATGGAGCCTGAGCTGGTGACACCCCCCGTCCGCCCTCCACCCCTAACCCGCCAGTCCCCGCCCCACCCGCACCGTCCCTCTCACTCACTGCTCACTGTCAGAGAACTGTCAGGTTCTCTCTGAGAGAGAACGCGCGGTGCTTGCCCTGTGGCCTCCCTCCCTGTGCATGACGTCCTCCAGTTCTACTTTTTCTGCAGAACCCGGCAGGATTCTCCCTGCTTCATGGCTGAATAGCACTCATCCTGGTTATTTTTCACATTCTCGTCTTTCACCTATTGATGGCCCCTAAGCTGATTCCACGTTTTAGCTGTGGGGACAATGCTGCAGGAGACGCAGAGTGGAATGTGTCTCCTTTTCTTTCAGATTCATCCTCGCGGTGGGAAGCTGCATTGTCGGTCGTATTCTTTTCTAGTTTCTTGAAGAAACTGTTTCCATAGTGGTTGTTCATTTAATTCAGAATCCCACCAACAGACAGTAGGGTTCCCTTTTCCCACATCCTCGCCAGCATTTGTTATTTTTCTTTTTCCTTCTTTCTTTCTTTGATAGTGGCCATTCTGACCCTGGTGAGATGGTATCATGTGGAATTTGGTAATGACATTGAGCATTTTTTCCTAGGTTGGCCATTTGTAGTTCTTCTTTTGAGACGTGTCTATTCCAGATCACGTTCCCATTTCTAAATTGGATTACTTTTTTTTTTTCATCGTTGAGTTTTTTGAGTGGTTTAGAAATTCTGGAGGTGGACCCTCTGTGACATGAACAGGTGGCCAGGAACCCTCTGCCCACAGGCTGTCACTGCACTCTGTATGACACCCTTCTGTCTGCAGGGGCTTCCCTTCTGCCCCCACAGGCCCCCTTTAGGGTCTCCCCGGCTACCATGTTCCTTTCGAGAGTCTGAGGTCCTGCTGTTGACATTTGAAGAACAGGTCTTGCCATAGAATCCCAGGTGTCTGGCGGTTTTAAAAGTGTCTTTTGTTTTCCTGCAGTTTTAAGGTTTCCCTTTTCCTTGGCTTTTCCTGTAGGTGTGAATTTTTTTGTGTTTGCCAGGCTTGAACTGGTCGCACATCTAGAATCTGGCTTGGTTTCCTTCATCAAGTTCTGGAAGATTCTCTTCAGAGGTTCTTCCTGTTCTTTCTTCTCTCCTTTGGGGATTTTGTAGGAAACTCTGTTCCATATGTCATCCCCCTCCACACGTGTTTTAATCTGGTCATTTTAATCTGGTCTGATATTTCACCCAGTTCATTTTTACCTCCCCAGCTGTGTGATATACTGTGAGGCCCATTTTCTGAATATTTTCCTACCACTGACTGATTCCGTGGTGAATTCCAGTGCGCCCTTTTGAGTCCTTTTATTCTTTACTGGGCTGACTTATTAAGCCTGTCGGTCACAGTTGATTCTAAAGTTCCGTTATGTTAACTATAATATCTCGATTCCCTGTGTGTCCATCGTTTCTGACTTTTCTCTTGATTTTTGGTTGATTCTTATTTTTGTCAGCGTGACTATTTCCGAAGAGTACTGATTATTAACGTGCAGACGGTATTCCACTGTGGGTGATGCTGTCTTCCTCGTGGGAGGTTGGCTGTCTTCTGGAGGCAGGCAGGTGAGGTCAGAGCTCTGTAGGGACCAAGAGTCTTGGTGAGGGCCAGCCTCTTTCTGGCTTTGCTGATGTCACTCACTCCCTGGGAACCCCAGCTGGAAATCTGAGTTGTCAACTGGGTCCCTGTCCCTTAGCAGGCCGAGGGCTGTGATTTTCGCCTGGGCAGCCCTGTAAGACTGAAATACACCCTCGTGAGGTCTTGGTTCTCACCCTGTCTGCAGTGGAGTCCGCAGTGGGTTAGAGAGAGGTCAGATGTCACTTCTCTGCAGTCGCCACCTCATCACAGAAGGTTGGCAGTCTGTTCCTCGAACCACCTTCCCTCTCCTGGTCACTCCAGTCCTCTGTGGGGAAGGTGGGTCTGATCTGATCTGCTCCACGATATTGAAGTAGAAGCTGAAGGACTTTTTGAAAGCGGTCGAATCCTATGTGTTCTCAGGCCTGGATGCTGTGTTCCAGTATTTTCAGATGACACCAGCCTCACCCTGGCTGCCACCCGGAGCCCTTGTTTCTCAGATGCTCTTCGTCAGGCTGGTGGGAAGGTTTTCTATCGCCGTAAGAAAACACCTCCATGTCAGGCTGTATGTTTGCGCTCCGTTTACAGCTTTTAGTCTTGACTAATGTGATGCTCGACTCTACAATTCAGTGCTCCATGGTGACTTCTCTGTAATTTTATTTAGTGAATAAATCGTCTCTGTATTAATTTATCTCCTGACAATGAAATGAATATTCTGGAAAATGGGGATGAAGAGAAGAGAGGGATGTGAGAGCAATTTATAAGATCACAATTGAGATTAAGGGGTTTGGCGACCAACTGATGGCAGAACTGGGAAGGAGGGGTTATTTTGCTTGGGAAAACTGAGGGCATGGTGATTCTGCTTTTATGTGAGCAGAGTTAAGTTTCATGATGGTTCACGATGAATAGAGAATATTCGTACTGGATTATGCTTCCAGAAAGGAGAGAGAGTGTGTGCTAAAAAGAGCTCTCTGGCAGAGTTGAAGTTGTTATTGCACGTCTTAAGGAGGAGGAGAGGACAGTTACTGTCCTAGTCAGTTACTGTCTCCTATATCGTACTACTGCCCACTGGTCAGGAAATGAAGCCACTGGCCTCAGTGGAGCCAGGTGGGGGAGTAAAGCTGACTGAGAGTCATGCAGTTCACCACGGTCCTGGATCTGCATCTGTTCTTCCTCCTTCTCTTTTACAAAATGAAATGCTTTGTGGATTTCAGTATATCTCACCTCTGATGACACCGTAGAGTAATGGTCAAATCCACATGCATGCTTCAAGACAATGATAACCAAGAAAAAGAAAATCAACAACAACAGAGACTGCAGTATTATTGATGGATTCTTCTGTTCCCCGTGATAACTGCTCGTTTCTTTTGACAACTGATATCATCACATCTTGTCCAGATATCCGCTTGACTAAGGTTTTGCTTGAATAATGTTCCTGTGAATTAAAATACCCAAAAATCAGGCAGAGGAAGGGAGGGAAGGAAAGGAAGCTCTTCCTCAGATGACTGGCTTGCTTGGAGGGGCCGAAGGGGACGGGGTCCTAGGGCGGGACCGCCTGGTTGGAAAGTGGATGGAACACGGGCTTGCAGAGCACTTGGACTTAATTTACACGAGTGCTTTTAATCTTGACAATAGTAATGGAATGGAGGTGTAACAACATCCATGAAGTTAGATCCAGATAGAGAATTTTTATACTGGGAAAATAAGCTGATAAAAACAGTGTGCTGCCTCATCTCAAATCCAGCATCCCTAAACTAAAAACTACTGACCCTGCGGCCATTAGCCGGCCTCTCCCAGAGGTCCCGCCTTGTGTTGGGGAACCACAGGGCCATGGTGGGAGCGTCTCCCTCTGTTTCTGGAAGGAGCTGTGCACTCTCGGCATTTAGTGTCATGATTCAACCATGACTTCTCAGGCAGCAGTGTTAGCATGTGCTTAATAACTTTTAAGCCTCTGGGACCAGACTGGAATTGATTTTATCTGCAGTTTGTCTGGTTACGAGGATGCTGTTGAAGAAAAATAAATATTCACCATAGTTTTTATTAGTTCATGGCCCATCGTAAGTCAATGCTATGAAAAGAGTTTCAGTGGCTTCCCCCAATCCCTGGGATTCATGGCTCTCAGTTATCATTGGAACCAAGGTGTGTGTCTGGATGCGGGCAATACTCTGGGGTGGCCGCTCACAGGGCCTGGGCCTTTCCTTCCATCCAGCTGTAAAACACAATGCTCTTGTGAGACGGGGGAGAGTGGGCTTTTCAGGTTAAATCCTCCTTTTCCCTTGGGTAGGACTCCAAATTTTAGATTTCATGGATGAATAAGTAACCTTAGCGAGTGATTTGAGACTACAGTACATAAAAACGTGTCAATAGTTCAGGAAGACTGATGGCTCCCTTGTAACCAAAGCCACCTGCAATTTTTTTATAGTCTTGCAGCCTTAGCCATCCTGAGCAGATAATCAATTCCGTTGCACAAACAGCCACTTCTGCCCACCGAGGAGGCAGACTTCCTCCCCAAGTAGGACTATAAAAAAGAATAACCTACATAATCCAAAGGATCAAAACTTCTGAAATATCAGGCTACTTGTGAAGCTAGCCTTCTGTTCCTCCTCTCCATACCTACCCCACTCTGCTGCTGAAGGCTTCTGCAGCCAACAAGGAGCGTGAGAACAGGTGCAGCATGCAGCTACATGTGCACACAACTACACACAATTACACAAACCACACACAGACAACCACAAACAAATTGCAAACGACTACATACATGACTACACACACAACATGCACACAACCACACACACACACACACACACTTGAGAAGGGAGTATTTTAGTCAAAGTGTGGTTTCTTGCCCAACTTTGTCAGAAGTTTGATCTTTAAAGGATCATTTATTTTTCTCCTTAAGTAGAGGATCAGGTTGCGTTGCAACAACAGCCTATTTGCAGCAGGATTCTGTTCTTTAGTGACTTTCTGCATCTCATTGAATTAAAAATAGTTAGGGGTTGAATTTGAAATCCGAGTTTCTAAAGGGTACGAGGCCTCACTAAAAACACAACCGTGGATTAAATAGTTCCAAATAAAGCCAAGCTGGCTTACCGATAGATAGTTCGTCTCTTCTTCCCTCTCTGTTCCAACGTCACTGTACCCTGGAGGTCGAGGGGCTGGGTTTGCCGTTTCTCAGTGTGCACCTAGGTGGTGGCATTTACCAGGAGCCTGTTGACAGTGTTCAGATCTACACTAATTCATCCAATTTTCTAAAGAGCTTTCCTTTCTGAACAGGGACAGGCCCTGCTGGTAGGTGCTGGGACACAGTGTTGAGCAGGACAGGTCAGGAACCTGCTGTAAGAGTTAGCATTGAAGATGGAGGAGAATGGTCTAGACCAGAAACTAGACTTCTCCAACAGCTGTTGGGGTGCCCTAGATGAGTGGCAGGGTCCCTAACCTCAGAATTTAGCAGAGAGGTGAAATGCCAACAGTCAGGGATTCTGGCTTAGTGTCCTGAGCCCTTTAAGGGTTCAGCTTTGGGCTCTTCAGGTTGTGGTTGCTGAAGCTCAGATGGCTTCAGGGCGTCATCAAATCCACTCAGTTTCTTCTGCCTTGAGCAGAAGGATTGGAAGCCCTGGAGATCAGCCTGTTTAGAAAGAAGCCAGCCTGGGGCACGTTTCACCTTCGAGTCTTTTGGCCCAAGAACCCCTTCTGACCCAGAAAACTCCCGCACATTCTCAGACCCTGTTTTGGGGCAGCGGCGTGAGCTATTGGTAGTTCTTGAAGTGGTTTGTAGAAGGCTGGTCTCTCTGTGACCTTCCCGGTGGTCTTCACAGTCGAACCTTTTCATAATAATTATGGGATGGTGTTTGCCTTTCTTATCACTCTCTTTCTCTCTTTCAAGATCTCAGTGAAGTGTTCCCTGTTCATCTGGGGCCTCTGTACAGATCAGGGAATCCATGTTTTATTAATGATCGGTCATGATGCGGGATCTGGAGTGGACAAGGGATCCATGCGAAGTGCTAGATAGATGTGTGGGTTTTCATAGAGCAGACTGTGGAAGGTTCACTGAGAGTTGTTGAGATGCCTGTGGAAACTACCATGCGGTGAGGTGTTGGTGATCAGACAGAGAACATCCTCAATTACCTGAAAAGGCTATTTTGTGATTTCTCCATTTGCCAATGTTACTCCCTGTTCTGTATGGAGTGACAGAGGAAAGCAATGAAAGGGTCACGTGGACAGAGTTGAGTCTTCACTTCCAGGCTCTCATGTCCCAAGGTCGCGCAGGGACCATCATGAGTTTTAGTCCCCAGCTCCTGAAGAGGCCACATGTCACAGGGAGGGCGTGACATTGGTTCCTTTTGGAGATGCAGCTTTCAGCTCCATGTGCAAAAGGGAAATCCGAGCTGCTTATCGGAACCGTCTGTATCGTCCCTGTGGAAGTGGAGGCCCGGGTCTGCCGACACCCACCCTCAGGAAGACACACCAAGGCGGCTTCTCAGTCTCGGCTTGTTCTCAAGGTCACCCAAGCCATTTTCCCCAAAGCCCGATGTCCTCAGTCTTCTCAGAGATAATAGCACCAAAGCCATCAGTCATCATTTTCTCCTCCTCAATTTTCTTTTTGGCTCCCTGCAATTTTCCACCACAGCCTCTGCAATTCCTTTCCATGGAGCCTGAAGTGGCTGCATTTACAACCAATTTCCAGCTAATATTTGATGCATTCTTTAAAAATCAACCCCACAGTCCTTGCTGAACACGATTTGTACCTTTGGACTTCATAACACCAAAGGGCCCATAGAAGAATAAAATGGTGGTTTTTGTTTGTTTGTTTGTTATTTCATGATTTTTTGAGACAAACAGAGATCTTTAGAAATGGGAGGTGGAGATTTTTTCCTGAAGGGTTAATTTCAAGAATCCAGTTGCTGTTGTGAACAAAGGGAAAGACAGAGGTGGTTCTTTCTTCGTCTCTAGGATCGTACCAGTTCTTATAAAGAAGACAAGGGGAGGGGCAGGGGGTAGATGAAGAAAAAACATCAGATTTTTCTGAGGCGGCTTCCTTCTGGCCTCTGTTGGGTGCCTTATCTGTGGCCCCCTCTGTAAGCCGATCCGGCTCATGTCCACATGACACATGAACCATGCAAAGCTTCCTTTTAAAGAGATTCTAATTCCTGCTTGACAGGCCAGACTGAAGCCCTGAGCAACAATAGTGTTTTGTTTTGTTTTTAAACTAGAGAGAAAGCCACAGTGCACCTGGTATTCCACTGAATCTCTCACCCCAACCCCCCACTTACTTATTTTCTGGAGGGGAAGGGAGAGAAAGTGTTAAAAAAAAAAAAGCCAACCTTTAAATAATAAAACACAGCCCCGTCGGCCAGGAGTCATGCTTTATGAAGAGACATCCACCATTTTTGGCCTGCCTGAAGACTGTTTATGTCTGTGGTCTGTTTTAGATCTCTTAAGAGTCTTGCCATTTCCCTCTCTATAATATTAGCTCATTTATTAATTTGTAAATCTATTCTGAAATGTTATCCTTAACTACCCCCTTTGTGGCAGAGGACCAGAGGATCATATCTTGGGTGATGGATTCTGTCTCTCATACATACCCATGCTCTTGGGTAGACTGACCTTCTGCGGCATCTGGGGATGGAGGGCTGGAACTGGGGTCGTCTGGAAGGAGAGTGTGAGGTCAAATCCAGACACCAATGACGGGGTCCAGGGTTTGCCTACACCCCCTGTGTTGCACATGGAAGCCCTGTTTTATTTATGACTGGCTCGTCAGTTGGGGAGCTATAATAAAGTCCCCTCGGGTATTTAGCTTATCGCAGCACAAGTTCATTGCCGACTGTCCCGGAGGCTGGAAGTCTGCATCAGGGTGGCCGCAGGGTCCAGTTCTGGGAGGACCCCCTTGTGGGCTTCAGCCTGCAGACTTCCTAGTGTTGTTACACGGTGGAAATTGCACAGGACCGCTCCTCCGGGTCCCTTTAGAAGAACACCAATGCTATCTATGAGGACCCCACCCTGATGACTTAATCCTGTCTCAAAGGCCCCACCTCCAGACAGGAACTCACCACATGGATTCCGGAGGGTCACAGACGTTCAGTCTAGAACAACGGTCATTGTACACCTCAGACAGCCTTCGCTTCCCACGATGCACCCTGCGAGTGAGCGCTGAAGGTACTAGTGACCACTGCTGCGATGGCCATGGCGGTGGGATGGAGCTGCCATTTATTATGCACGTGAAGTACCATTTATGCTTTTCTCACTTGATTCACACACCGGCTCTGAGACAAGGTGCCGTCGTCTCTGTTGGATGGATAAGGAGTGGAGGTTTGGAAGAGTTAAAGATCCCGCCAACGCCACTCACCTCAGAATTGGGGAACGGGATGAGAATTCAGTGTGCGCCATGACAAAGCCTCCCCTCCTCGCCTGGCTCGTCTTCCCTGGGACAGGGATTTAATTTCTCTTTAGGGAAAAGTAGAGCCCAGGAATCTGAAGGATCTGCCCACTGAGGTCAGCTGGATGCTGGAGCAGAGACCATGTTGCAAAAAGTTGGTTTGGTCCCCTTCCTAGTAGGTGCTCTCTGTCCACGGAGGGATCCAGTGGTGCTGCTACGTGGTGCTCACGTGGACGTAGCCGCCGCACTATCTCCATCCTCCCCATACCAAGGTGGGCTTCCTGCTTGCCCCACTTCTCCTTTCTCTATGTTTCCCCTGCGATGCTAGCTATGGTGACAGGAGAAACCTCTGAATACCAAAGTCAGGAAGTGTTGGTGGCTTATGGGAACCATCTTCAGGGTTAAGCATCCGAGTGTCTCTTTACACATCCTCCTGCAAGCCGGTGCTCTTCTGGTTGCTCACGGTAGGCTGCGACACTTGTCCTTGGATGATTTTCTCTGGGGACTTTGTGGCATTGCGTATTTCTCAGTGGACACATTTTCAAGCTGTATGCTAGTTCCTTGGGAAGCATTTTCGAAGGTGACGTGGCACCGTGATCGAGAGGGTCATGAACTCAGAAGTGGGACTGTTTTGCTACGGATTGTTTCAGAGCCTGTCACATCCTTTCGTGACCCCACTTTCCCCATTATTTGCTCAGTGAGGATGTTCCTGGGTTTATCATTTTTGCAACTCACACCTGGTGCTTAAAAATCCATATTCCTCTGTAACATTCTTTCATACATCAAAATCCTAGTGTGTGAGCAGTTGTGTTTCTTCACTCATCAATGATGGCAGGGTGTCAGAAGACGGCTCACTACTGATGTGTGTGGCTGGCGGCCTGGAGGTGTTTGCATCATGAACGGACGGACAGATCTGGAGATGTTGGGACAGGCCGCCTGCCTTGCTTGCTTCTTCCCTCCATTTCCCGCCTTTCTTCCTTCCTTTCTGCCTTAATAACTTAGTGAGAAAGCCATTAGGCAGATCTGGGCAAGGAGGCCCAGGGAGGCCAAGAAGCCAACACGTTGAAGGTACTGGGAGCTGCACCCTTCCCGTCATGAGAGGCGAGTTAGAGAGACTAAGAGAGGACAGTGGGGCTGACCCTTGTGCTGTGGGTGGGAGTTAGAGGATCAGTGTGAATGTACGTGGATTTCAGGATTGGGCAAACATATGCACATTGAGATAAATGCTCAAGTATAATTAGATGTATGACTGGATCCGCGCACATCCTCCACACGCATTTTCAAATCCCACTCAACGAACAGGCCAATGAGTGACACTCAGCAGACAGGAGCAAATGGACCACCTTCTCCTAAATGCCCATCTTTGCTAAAGGGAACTACAGGTCTTTGAGAAAGGTCTTTGAGAGTTGGACAGATAAGGTGCAAGAGGACTGCAGTGTCTAATTGTGTCAGAAAATACAGAAGTACTCAACAGACAGTGGGGGATGCCCAGAGCACCCAGCCGCCAGCCTGAGGGGTCCTGCTAATCTCTTGTCCAACGCAGGGCAATCTGAGCCTTGAGATTATAGAGACTATGTCCCCCAAATAGAGGAGGACTCCAGGAGTCCACACTGGTGTAAATGAGTAAGAGCTTCCTTGGGACAGAATGCCATCCAGTGACTGGAAGGATCACCACTGGGCAGGCGCCGTGGCAATGCCCCTGGGGAGGGGACCTCCGGTGCTACCAGTGACAAAAGCCAGAGGAGGGGCTGTCTCTGTAACCACCAGGTGCCGTGGAGAAGCACAGAAGTTTTCCTAGAGTGACCTGGAAGGCATGACCTCCTGCCAGCGGTCCCAGGTCACATCATCCACGAGGGGCAAAGGGGCATCTCGGCAGCCTGACGGAATGTCACTCTGCAGGAGTAAGTGGCTGACCATGGACTGAAACCACAACAGATCTTTCCTCCCTGAGTGGCCCCGACAAGGTGTTTTAGTCTCACAATGACAAAAAGCTGACACACCACTCATGCAACATTTCTGCAAGTTTGAAATTCTTTCGAAATAAAAAGTAAAAAATGACTAGGATGGAAATGCTTAGCTTTTTGTTTTGATTTTATCGAACAAAGTTAAAAGGCATAAGCTCCTGGATTCTATCTCACTTTATTTGATGAGACTCTTACCGGGGTGTCGTCCTCAAATCAGACTCTTAGGTCTGGATGTTCTGTGAAATTGTTGGACAGAAAAAGATACGGTTTTGTACATTAGGGCTTTTCTGACTCCTGGTGTGACTCGTGTACCCACCCAGATTCACTCATCTGTGACGGAGAAGGCAACCAGGACGTTGGACTGCCTTAGGGTCATTGTCATGGGTATCCTGTCTGTGGCTAGTCATTTTAAATCAATGGGAGAGTGAGTGGCTCCAGTCTGCCTTTCCCACTTACCAGCAGGTGACGGAGCAAGTGAATCACCCTTCCTGCCTCTGTCTTCGTCTGTAACACGCACATCACTAAAGGGCCCCTCATGTGGGGACTATGAGGACCGCACCATTAACGCCACTAAAGGTGCTTACGAGGGTTCCTGGCTCGGGGTGAATTTTATGTTGCTTTTACTCTACGTGTGACTCTTGCCCCTGTGATGACATCTATCGCTTATGTATCACTTATGACGTCTGTCACTCATCACCAGAGGGATGGTGAGGGGCAGCTGCCCTGTGGGGAGGGGTCCCTTCTCCTACTCTGCTGATGGAGATGCAGCAAGGCCATGATTGGACACTAACACCGTGCACTGACCCTTCAAGATGCTTCTCCGAGCCCCCAAACCAGTCCCAACACCAACGCATCCCAGGGTTCTTCACTCCTCTGTGACAGGAAAGGCGCACCTTTTGACTCTTCAGGAAAAACAGCGGAAACAAAGATGGTATTATCCAGACGAAATACAAAGGAAACAAGATTCAAGAATCAGGATCCAAGGTGGACATGTTTGCTTCGGCAGAAACACACGGGGCGTAGAGTGACCGCAGCCTCGCTTCACGTTCATGCGTTGAACCTCAGCATGTTCACATGTTTGCAAGGAGTTAGGAAACACAGCACCTCCCAACGGAGAGCATCCTGCCACCTGCGCAGGGCTCTGCAGACTGTGTCCTGTCCCTGAGGGGTTCCCAGTCGAGCTTGGGACACACTGTCCGTGACATTTGCATAGTCGTGTGTGTGTGTGTGTGTGTGTGTGTACATGTACACACAAATATCTATATATGTTCAATATATATATCTGCTTCCTTCTTAAAGGGTATAAAAGAACAAATGGAATCATCTCTTATCCTAATAAATGCTAATTGTCCAGGACAGAGCTGAATTAATGGTAAAAAGTGAAAGAAGAGGTTGATTGGCCATGAGGGAGAGAAGGAGGAGGTTTGATCAGAGCCCGGGTGGGTTGTGAATGACGAGGGCAGGAAGAGGTGAAGGTCACATCGAGGGTGGCCGTTCCTGCTTGGTACTGTGCAGTTTCAGACCCAACAGCACATGGCCGTCACCTAGCCCGCTAATTGGCATTTCTCCTAAAATGGAAGCTGCCTCCCTTGATTTAGCCTCTTCTTACTGTATCCCCGGACTAGGTATTTTGAATTCTGGACACATTTACCTATTTAGGAAAGCACTAGCAACACAGTGGGGTGAGCAGTCTGACATTCCTCATGCCTCTAGGATTTGAGACTTCCGTAGGGTGGAGGAGGCACGTGCAGTGATAAGAACTTGGATCTTAGAGTCAGACCTGCTGGGTACGAGTCCTGCTCTGTTGGTTCCTAGGGAATCCGTTCTCTTCATCTGTAAAATATCATGAAAAATGAGGACGTATGTGAAAAAGTACCTGCTCGATAGGAAGCTTTCAGAAAACGCTAGCTAGTATATACTTATGTCTAGGAACAGGGACTTCAATATTTTTGGAAGCCTTGGTATGTAGTCCTCCCCGCTTAGCCATGGGAGACAATACCAAGGCCTTCTGTCTGTACACACAGATAGAACTAGGATGTTTCCTATACACACACAGCAAAATTTAACTTGTTCCTAGGCACACTAAGAGATCAACAATAACTAGAAATGGAACAATCATGACAATCTAATAAAAATTATTTAAGACCTCTGAATTGTGTAAGGGACTTTTCCATTTCACCTGAGCAGATGGATTGGCTGCAGGTAACTAAAGTGGAAAGAACGTGGGGTCGGGGGCCACTGTCTGGAGGAAGGGAACCTGTGACTCCTCCGGCACTCGAAGCTCTAGTCGGCATCGACGTTTTCCTAAGGTAAAACCACCTGGGTACTTCCATTACCACCTGTGGAAATCCCCATCTTGATCTGGACATTTCTGACAAGATCTTCCAGTTCAGA
The DNA here is from genome assembly GCF_001458135.2 of Marmota marmota marmota. Lineage (NCBI taxonomy): Eukaryota > Metazoa > Chordata > Mammalia > Rodentia > Sciuridae > Marmota > Marmota marmota. The sequence continues at coordinate 16,425,678 of NW_025999913.1, forward strand.
CTGTGTCAACCTCAAAAACTACAGGCAAAAGTTAACATTATTTATTTACACATGAATTACTAGTTTTTCAGCATGGAGAACAAAAGTTATTAACCTGTCTTGAAATCTAAAAGATACCAATTAGAATTCTGGTCTTTTTTTTTTTTTTTTTTTTTTTTCGCCCCTGCTGGAGATCAAACCCAGGGCCTTGCACATTTGTGCTGGCAGGTGCTCTACCTTGGAGCTACACCCCCAGCCCAGAATTCTGGTTTCTTCATGTTGAAGAAGTCATTATAAAATGCCGGTAGAGAAAGAGAAGATGTAATGAAGGAGGGGGCAGGTTTGTTTTGCCTGAGGGTTTTGAAAGGCTTCCTACTAAGAATAATCACATACATTTTTTATGTCTGCAGTATCCAGTTGTTAAAATGGTATCACAAAATGCAAGAAAACAAACTCAGACGCATCCCACCGCAGGACTGAAGCGATGGAAAAACGGAAGAGGAAGCCTTGAAAAGGATGCACCTATTGCCATAAAAAGCAGCGGGAAATAAGCTGGGATCCACTCAGACCTAGGGATCTCGGAGGCCGAGCAGAGGAGAAAATCTCCTCTAAGATGCCCCCTTTCATTTGTGCCTAGGAGAATCGTTCTGCAGTGTCTGATATGGAAATGTGCTTACAGGGCAGGTGTGAGAAAGTCCAGGACCTGGCCTGTTTAGCAGTCAGATGCCCTCTCTCCACTCTGTTCTTAACAGAGGTGGTTCTAGCTCCACGATTGACCAGTCAGGGCAGAAGCTGAGGACTGGCTCCCTCACCCTGTCTGCGCCCAGCCCTGCCCTGCCCTGGCGATGCCTTTGCCTGATGCAGGACGGGCCACTGGCTGCCCTCTGGGCTCTCTCCTCCCGTGCTCTGGACGGCGCCACCCCCTCACCCAACAGGCCGCCCTCCTTCCCCTCCCCCTTCCCTCTTCTGCTTTCCCTCTTCCTGACCCCTTAGTTGTTGGTCTTGCTTCCTCTTATTTCCTTTTTCTTCCTTTTCAGAATCGAGAGATAATTCTTAGGCCTTGCGATGTGGCATCTTAAAGTTGGCTCTTCGGTGCTCTTCGGCACATTCACAGGATGGCATGGCCGTCACCACGATCGAATTCCAGAGCATGGTCTTCCTCCAGAGAGAAGCCCGCGCCTTTAGTACTCACACCCCATCCCTGCCCCCCACAACTCCCAGTCTGCCTTCTGCACTTGAGAATGTGCCTGCTCTGCAGATTTCAGCCACGTGGAATCATAGACCCTGGGGCCCTTGGCATCTGGCTTCCTTCAGAGAGCACCAAGTCCCGGGGGTTGTGGTATTCCTAGACGTCGCAACTTCATTCACAGCAAAAGATATTTCGGAATGTGCCACATCTGGTTTGTCCACCCATCGGTCGAACACACTGAGTTCTTTCCCCTTGGTGGCTAACTGGAACATGCTACTGTGCACACTCATGTACGGCTTTTGTGTGGACGTGTGTTAGGCTTCTCCTGGATGTAGCCTTAGTGTGGAACTTTGCGTCCTGGGGAAATTCTATGCTGGATCCTTTGAGGAACTGCCAGACTGCTTTCCGACGTGGCAGTAGGTACCCTTTTACCTTCCCACAGCCACAACAAGGGCTCCCACTTCTGCACATCCCCCAACTCTCGTGGTTGTCAGTCATTTTTAGGACCTCCCTGGATGCAGACTGTCCACTTTCCTAGACCCTTGGTGCTCTTGCTCTGGGGAACACTCGTCAGTGCCCGCACTCCTCTTTCAGGCTGTGTTAAAATCCCCTCTACACACTCCCTGGCAACCTGTGCTTGTCTCGTGACATTGCACATCACGCTGAATTCTAATAGTCTGCTGACTTTATTGCATCAGAGTGTGAACCTGTTAGAGAGGGCACTAAAATATTTCCCGTGGTTTCTCCCGGGTCAGCACAGCCTGACGCAGCTATTTCGGTCGCATCTTATTTCTGCTTTCTTCTCTGAGGTGATGGACTGAACTTCATAGCATGACCGCCTGAGCTTGGGGCAGGAGAAGGACACTGTTGGGTGGGGTTCACCAAGCCATGCCTGGCTGGTAAGGACAACAGACAGGCTTTGTAGCCCGTGTATCTGCTTTTCTAGAAAGTTGTGTTTTCCTTCCCATTTTGCTGATATAGGACTATCTCTAATTCATCAGGAAGTTTGGAAGGAAAGAACTGGGGGTGCCACTGAATCTCACCGGATGGGGAACGTGGTAGGGTGACTTACAAAAATACAAACCGAGCACCCAGCTTTTCACTGACCCTTTGAAAAGCAAGACTGAGTGCAAACTAGGTGTTCCTTTAATAAAATAACCAGTTATGTAGAGTGGCCCCCAAATGTGGAGGGAAGTCAAGGTCAGCGTGATGAAGTCTGCTGACCTTCAAAAACAATGCTTAGCTCTGATGGTGCTTAATTTTAAGCATAAGAAATCTGAGGTTCATTGGCACCAGAGTTGAACAGATAGGAATCAGTGCTGGGGAACAAAGGCTGGAAGTAGAATTAAATGTAATTACAGACTTAACCTATAAGTTTGAATTAAAAAGTATATCCAGCTTGAAGGTCGAATCACACGAAATTACAAGTCCCATGCATCAGTACAGATGAAAAGGCAAGTTTAATTAGTTCTCTTAACTGTTTCTCCCCCAAATATATTTGTTTGTACAACCAATATTTAGATGATCTTGTTTCTTGTCACGCGGGGCCCCGTGAGGATCTGCTTCAGGTGCTTAGAGTCTTCCTGATTGGAACGCAGCTCCGCAGGGACCAGAGGCCACTCCCGTAGTGGACAGTGTTTCAGAGTGCTCTTGGAAACTCTACCCAGCTTCTTTGCTATGCTTTTTATATGCTTCTGGAATACAGAGGAAGTGGGGGGAGGGAAAGATGGAGAGAAACAAATGTAAGTTGGACTCAGATCAGTGAGATAGTATCAAATGGGGCCAGAAGGAACTTGGCAGCAGCCCCTCTCCGGTTTCCCACTTGAGCGTGCACACGTTGCTTGGAATACACTTGCATTTCTTTCGTTCTTCTAGGATTTTTCTTCAGCTTTAGGAACCAACTTTTTCTTTAAATAGGAGCCAGGAATGAATATTAAGAATTTTTAAAAAAAAAAAAATGTGTGAACGTGCTTTGAATGGACATTTTGCCTTTAAGACTTGGTGGGTAGCGGATACAATCGATGTTTCTTGAACAGGAGTGAATGTGTAGCAGAGCAGAGGTACATGGGAGGTGTATTATCTTTAGAGATCTGAGTTTCGATCCTCATTTTGCCTCTTAATAGCTGTGTGACTTTGGCAAATTAGTCTTTCATAGTCTATTTTTCCTTCTATGTAAAATTGGTATTTTTTTGTTTCATAATGTTGTGATAGTAAATTTATTGACAAGAAGGAATTCAATAAATGGTGTTTCAAAATTGTCCCATTTATTGAAAAAAAAGTAGCTTAAGAATTCGTAGGATAAATGTATACATTTTGTGATCAAATTGTCCTTATGAAAGCATTTGACTCTTGGGTTCAACCTGGACGTGACTGTAGCTGTACCTGCTTGGTATCTGTATGCAAAAGGTGGTGGGCAAAGAACAAATGTGAAGAAGACAGAGCATGCGGTAAGACACACCTGAGAGAAGCTTATTAAATTGAAGGAATGGAAGGGGTCCAGCATTGTTTATCACCTTAGGTCTCTGCAGACAGTTGAGAACTAGCCTTCAAAACACACATACAGGCACACCTACAGGTTTCCAAAGAGAAATTACTATACAACCTTCCAAAAAGTCCATTCCCGTTGTTCTTATAAACTAATATTAGGTCATGAGTCAGGTCGCACACGGTTTTCACGTACCTTCATCCAACTTCCCAAAGATACTGTCCTTAATAACCACAGGACAACCTCAAAACCATGACTCTGACATGGGTACTTTTCCAGAGCTGAGCATTTTTGTGTTTGTTCTTAATTAATTAGTTCATTTCTGTTTTTCAGTGCAGAACCAGGGACTCTCCTGCGCTCGGCATGCGCTCCGTGGACACTGGGCTACACCCCCAGCCTTCTAGTGTGTTTTTAAATGGAGGGATTTTTTCCTTTTTTTTTTTTTTTTTTTTGGCTTCATCTGTTTTCACTTAGGTATACTTCTGGAATAAGTAAGCTTCCTGAAAAGACAATTTGAAGTCAGGAAGCCCAGGCTTTAGTTTCCAGTCTCGGTTCTGCCCCTTAATCCTGATGTCTGTTTCTTCATGGGGAGGAAAGGGACAGTCCTTCCCACACCCCCTCCCCGCCCAGAGCTGTGGGGTGAGCCGATGTGCAGGTAAAGAGACTTTGCAACAGTGGTGGCCTTTAGAGTCACTGTTCTTGCACTAGGTTTTCACCACAAGTGACAGTGGCTGGTCAGTGTCTCCCACGTGGTATGTGTACTGTGGGATCACCTGTCACTTAAGGACCAGAAACTGGCAAATGAATTAAACCCCCAGCCCGGCTCCTCTGCGCCTGCCCTCCTTCCTGTGGCTGGCTTCACTCCCTTCCCATCTTTCCTGCACAGCCAGGTATTTACTTCTCTACCTTTTCCTACCTTACTGACCCAGAGCCAGTCTTTTCCATATGTGGATTATCTTTTTTCTTCAGGTCACTTTGGGGATTCTATGGAAGATAGTTATTTATAGCCTTTTGTATTGTTTTGTTCTAAATAGCACCTCACTTAATCCTCTGTGGATCCCCTTCACACCCAAGCTCTGATGGTTGGCTCTCGGGGATCCCTCCACAATGGTAGCCCTCCAGGCAGCTGGGATGGGGCTTAGCATGCCACTTCCTCTCCTCTGCTGATGGTGGCTGTAGACGGGGTGACAACCGGGGCCTCGTGCTCCTCACCTCTGCACATGGGCACAGCTGTGGAGAGAGAACCCATGTCCAGTACCAGCTCGTCCCAAGCCTCATTTCCCCCAGGAGTGTCCAGCCCTGTTGAGCTCAGCAGTCTCCACGTCCATCAGACCACTTAAAAATGGATGTTTGCAGTACTGGTCCCCCAAATGTGTTTCTGGGCAGACCTTCTCCTAGAAGGAGGACCTGGAGCTGTCCCCAGAAGCTGACAGTCACTTGCTTTGGGGGAGACATTCTTGTGTCCTTTTAATTTCTGTTTATGGAACCGAGGGCTGGGAGCAGCCTGTGGACTCTTCTGATCTCCTGCCTGGCGTCTCCCCCTCCTCGGACAGCTTCCTGCTCTCTCTGCGCCTGTGTGATCCACTCCTGTCCTGGGCTTTTCCACTTGATTATTTAGGATCTTAGTACTGCAACCCTATTGGCAAACTTTCCAATTCTAAGAGAAGGATCCTATTTTCATGGTTCTATGTCTCATTTTAGTGTGTTTAAGGAATGCTTTAAAGTGTCCCTCTATGTTTTAAAATATCCCTTTGTGCCTTAGCAACTGGCCTATTGTTTCCTGCCCTAGTTTTGGCCTCAGTCCCACAAGGCAGGGCTGAAGTAGGGGTGAAAAGTTCACCCTCCGGAAGTGCCTGTTAGGTCAGCGTCACGTGACGGAGCAGTCCCAGCCCCCTGCAACTCCAGGGACAGGAATCCCTGGAGAAGGCTGCCTGAGAAAGGCTCCTCTCAGCTCTGCTGCTGGTGCTTGCAGTGTCCTTGAGGATTCCAGGCTCCGGGGAGTGTGGGGCGCTCCCGTGACTGGCCAGGATCTCTCCAGCACCTCGCCAGCACCCCCGATGATTGTCTGCATCAGGGCTTTAAAGTGGAAAGTTGTGACCCGTTGGCAGGTCATGAAGTCGATTTAGAGGCCAGAGATCAGCGTCAAAAATAAGAAATAGTAGCTGGATGGGGTGGCCCACGCCTGTCATCCCAGTGGCTCAGGAGGCTGAGGCAGGAGGAGAGGTTGAAAGTCAGCCTCAGCAACTTAGTGAGGACCTAAGCAACTTGACCCTGTCTCAAAAAATAAAGAGCTGGGAGCGTGGCCCAGTGGTCATGCTCTGCTGGGTTCAATCCCCAGTACCAAAAGAAAGAAAGAAAGGGTAAGTATCAAAAGAGTACCTTCCATGTAAATGACAGTGTGGTACGTCGGGAGGCTTTTATTTGATGCATATGTACACACATACATCCGTGCCAGCTTTCACAGGGGCCTGCTGGTTGCACATGTGGGCACCCGTGCGGACTGGCAGGCACACACTCCCCGTCTTTCTATTTATTCAAGAGCCGACCATTCAAAGTGCTTGCCCTGGTCCGTGGGCATGTTCTGAAATGTACACAGCACCCTACTTTAAATTCACAGTGATGGCGTTTTAATTTATATGAGTTGTATATCCCATTTTCTTTCTTAGTATTTCCTCCCCTCTGCCGTGTTTCCAAGTGCACAGAATTGCTGTGGGTACATCAAGTTCATGGGATCCACACGCTCCAGGATGTTACAGTGTGCCCGAGTCACGTTTTACTACCATGCTTCCCCCAGGGCTGGGCATCAGCATTGTCTCTGTCTCACCCGCACACATCCCTGACTAGAAAGCACCAGGGGGGGATTTAATTTGGGATCTGGACTAATAGTCGATTCACTGGGCCGTGGTGCATGTGGACGCAGCTCAGATGCTGTATGCAAGTAACTTCCTCGAGGCTTCGCTGATGATTTAGCCAGGCCCCAGCAGCAGCATGGGGGGTAGATACCCACCTTCCCACCAGTACTCAGCATTGTAAGGTTTCTGGTGTTCCCACTTTTGTCAACTGCTTGTAAAACATCTTTTTGGTTTATTTTCCTCTCATCGGATTATTGATGAATTTTATTATCTCTTCATATGCTTATTTTATGGATTTTTTTTCCTTATGCAAATTTTCCTTAAATTCACTGTACAATTTTCCACTGGAAGCTTTTGTACTTCAACCACAGACTCACCCACTCCCGTCATTTTTCTATTAACTTTGTCCATTATATTATTATTATTATTATTATTATTATTATTATTATTATTAAACAGAACTCTTAAATTTGGATGTAATTCATTTCATTAATATTTTACTTTGGGAGCTTTGCAAAATAAATTTTTCTCTATCTTTTATAAAAATTGCCTTTTTTATGTAGACTTTATCATCGTATTTTTTACATTTAGGTCTTTCACCCATTGCATTAAGTTCCTGTGTTTCGGGTGGTTGGCGGGAACCTAGTTTTGTTTTCTCCTAGGGTGATTTTTTTCTTCAAGTTCATGGGGGGACACTTTGACCCTCTGATCTTTTTTTTTTTTAACTGGAGTTCAGCTGTCTTGTTAATAAAGCTTGTTATTCTAATGCAACATCTGGTACAGTAGGTCCTGCTTATTTTTCTTCTTTTTCATGGTGGACTTAGGTGTCTGCCCTTGGCTTTTCCATATGAATTTTGAAATAAATACACATGTTAGGTTCTTCAAACTAAAATTGAATTTTCACACGGGTGATACTCATCTGTAAATTAAAAGTCACTTTTTAAAACAGTAGCTTCACCGCTCTCCATTTAGCTCATCATCTTCTATGTACCTTATTAAAGCACAGATTATTCCCCATGGGGAGAGAACACTGCGGGCGTGTGGGTGGTCAGCGTCCCTAAGGCTGCGTGTTCTAGGCGTGGCGAGGCTGGCGGGAGGTCTTTGGTCATTGCGTTGATACACTTGAAGGACGTCATGGGGCTCCGGGTCCTTCCACATGGTCTTTTGCTTCTGGGCCACGAGGTCAGTGGCTTTCTTCTGCCACCTTCTCCTGCCCTGTCATGTCCCAAAGCAGGGGGGGCCAAGGAATCCTGGGCTGGAACCAAACTCTAAGCCAAAGTCAACATTTTGTCTTTATAAATTGATTTTCTCAGGTATTTCATTGATAGCAACAGAAAGCTGACGAACACATAGGTGTTCTTTTCAGCCCTGGGAACCCATAAAAGATGAAGATGATACAGACATTCATAAAATGGCTCTAAAGTCATTATAGAACTTAACAGGACTGAATAGGTGCGAATGTAGTAATACTCCTCGCTCACGGATTGATTCTGGTACAAAACACCAGATAAATACTTAAAGGTAATATCAGGTTCCACAACATACTATAAATAAGAGAGTCCTTCTGGGTGAGGTAAGATGAGCCCTCAGGGTCACAGAGTTAGAAAGGGGAGAGGTTCACCGTGAGCCAGGTTGTGTGATTCCTGGTCCACTTCCTTTGCCAACAAGCAGTGTCCACAACACCACGGTCCCCTGACAGGCTGGCTTTCCGCGGGTTTCCCTTGTGGAGTTAAAGGAAGGTCGGCTTATTAGGAAAACTGGACTCCTTCGCAGCTCACAAAGAGGATTCAACGGCTAAAGTCACAAGATAGAAAGAGGAAAATGATGTCTTGAGCGTCTTCTTGGTTTCTTTTGCGTTTGGGTCTTTTTCACAACTGTGTCCCTGTGTTGTGGCTGTGGTGGATACTGATTTCAGAAATTCGCGGTGTTATTTGCACAAAACAGCAGTCGCACGTTTGCATGCTAGCAGAGTGCTGGGGTGGTAGGCCAGGCGAAGGCCCAAGCAGGGGGGGAGGGATTGGCCCTCTCTGGTGTGGCCACCAGATTCCGAGCTCAGGATGAGAGGTCGGCTTGGTGAGGGACAGCAGTCATTATTGACGTGCATTTTCTCTCTCTTCCCATGTGAACGTTGAGACGTGATTTTTGAGGTCTTTATCTCAACTAATTTCCCCCTAAATAAGATGGCTTGGGACAGAAATGAGTGCTCTTTCTTTTTTTTAAAGACAGACAGCCAAACTCATAAGGGAATGATTACAAGACTAATTCTGCTCTCTTAATGACATCAATTGAATAACATTAAAAAAATCAAAGCCCACATGACTTCACAGCATTTTAACACTATGCGTTTGAATCCAAACAAAATGTCATTCTGCATGTCTTTTTGGACTCTGTGTAATAGGGCCATTACTTAAAATTAAATTCACCATGGGTGTGTGTGTGTGTGTGTGTGTGTGTGTGTGTGTATTTCTGTGTGTTTCTGGGGTGAGTCACGTTGGGGGGTGGCTCCATGTGGCTTGAGGTTAGAGAGAGATGGACGGGCTCTTGGAGCCAACGTGGATGCCACACTCTTTGTGGGACGGCCCAGAGACGCTCTGAGCTGCCCGGGTCCGGGTAATTCCTCCCCTTTCCTCTGAAGCTCATATTTCCACCCACCTGTCAGGATGTCAGTGTCCAGCTGTTCCGAGCCACCCTGCCCTAGTCAGCTGACATATCGAAGGCACTCCACGGTCTTTGTCCAAAGCCTCTGAGCCCCGTGTTCCTCTGAGCGTCCGCAGCCCTCTCCCAAGGCTCAGGGTGAAGCCGCTGTCTCACCTGCGAGTCCTGCCTGCCCCCCGGCTCTGAGGCCTTTCCTCAGCACCTGACTCTGTCTTCCTGGGGTTCTGGTCACCGACACCCCCACGCAGGCTGCTGCTGCCTTCACCAAACCTCCTTCCAGGCTGCTTGTCAACCCCTCCCTGGACAGACTTGGAGGTGACCGTTCTGTCTCCACCTTGGGCAGCTGGCTTCACCTGCGTGCACCTGGCTTTCTTCTCATCTGTCCAAGTGTGAGCAGTCACAGGGAGCCTAAGACCCGTGCTGAGGACCAGGGGCCTAATGAGTGCCAGGTGGTGGGCATGGTCCCTGGCACAAAGCAGAGGCTCAGCTCATTCCACTCCCCTTGGATTTCTTCGAACAACATTTGTTTTGCTCTAAAGAAACACCAGAGGCTCCTTTTTGCTGTGGGTGTCCAGAGCACCTTGTTCTTCTCAGCCCAGGTTTCCCTTCCCTGGTCATGCTGTCCAAAGTCACCTGGCCCTGCCTGGCTCTGCCTGGTCCTGCCCGGCCCTGCCCGGCCCTGCCCGGCCCTGCCTGTCACTGTCAGCACGTCACTTTTGTGTTTTCGCCTCTTTAATCTCTTTGACATTACCTTTCACTTCTTTGGCCAATTTCTTACGTGTCCTGTCCTACTTGTGTCCTAGGACATAAGCTCTACAAAAGCAAGGCCCGTGCCCCAGGATGACTGAGAGCACGACAGACCTTTCCAGGCCTCTGAGTGGACACTCAGCCTTCACACAGAGGCGCCGGCCCTTAAGCCATTCAGAATCCCCAGCAGCTGCACCAGGAAACAGCTGGAGAAGACTCTGCCCAGCATCAACTAGGCGGCCTCGTGGGAGAGGAGAAGCTGCCTCGATAGGCTTTGGTTGCACACCCAGGAGTCACGACTTCGGGGACAGATCTAGCAATGCCACGGAGTTAAATTTTCCTTTGGTTGGATCTGGTAGGTTTTCCTGGGATGATTTTTTATGGCGCCCTGTTCTTGACCTTGGTGTCCGTCACCTGGGCTCCCAGAACCTGCTCCTGCTTCAGCCTACAGCAGGACCTCGATCTGCATTTACACCCCTGATTCAGGCCTCTTTATTCTGCTTTGAGTGAGCACAGATTCCGTCTCCTCCTGGCCACTGGGGTCCCTCACCTGTTTCTCCTGGTCACTTGTTGTGTCCCTGTAACCCCAAGGAGACCTGCACCCCCTAAGCCATTCTTTCTACCATTTAGTAGACAGAACAAGCACTTGGTTACTCTTCCATTCTCTCCCATTCAAGACCAGTGTGTTAAAACAGTGAAACTACACATCGAGCCAGCCCACCATGTAGACCCAAATCGCCTCCATGTCTCCGTGACCTCTCCTCCCGCCCACCTCCAGACTCTCCGGCCATTGCCCTCATTGCTGGTCCACCATGGCGTGCATATTGCTGTGCTGCTGAGAAATGCTCCGTGCCGTCCGGCCACTGCGGGACAGGCTGGGAGGTCGAGGGAGTCCAGGCTGCCCTGTACAAATGGCACTTAGTTGTCCGTCTTGATTCCAGAGTGAACACTGGGACCACCCCCCACCCCCTTTAGGGCAAGTGCAAATGTAGTTTTAGGTTCTTACTGAAAAGGAGAAGGATATGAGTGCAATTTCTACATAAGTTGCTGAGAAACTAAAGCAATAAAATTCTAAGCATTGAACTTGTCTTTAATATCCAACAGACTAATACATTTATCTTTTGTGCTTTTTTTAAAAAACAATGTTTTTAAAACCATTGTGTTTATTCAAACCATTGACTTGGGCCATTTATGTCTTAAGTAAAACCCGTATGCCCTTAATAATAACGGTCAATGCTCGATATGCATTTTGACATACACATTATAATTCGCTGTAATTGTTGCTATCGTCACTTAAAAAGGCTCCAGTAAACCGATAGGAGGATCACACAACTACTGACCTCTAAGTAACTACTAACGTCCATTTTTCACCCTCTAGAGCCCAGGTTCCAAGAAACAAAACCAAGGGAATAGACTACGTGGCCTCTGAAGTCCCCTTAGCTTATCATGTTTTAGAATCTTGACTTCATGGGCACTTCTTGCCTCATTAATCTCTCTTGCAGAAGAAAACGAGTGTCTGGTAACATCTGAGCGTGTTTATAAGAATTGGAAGACTGCTGGGGTAAAGTGGCTGTTTCCTTCTCTCTATTGAAGATGACATCATCCTGAGTATCTGGACAGGATGCATCTGAGCCTCACCTGTCCTGTGTGGTTAAAAAAAAAAAAAAACAAAAACTGGATAATAAGATTTTCCCTGTTCATTCAGAGCCAAGAATGAGTTGAAATTGGGTGGGGGTTGCATCAGAGATCTTGTAATTTGAAATGGACAAAGATAATCTCATCAAGCTACTGAGGTTAGTAGAGCGTACACCTACTGTTTGCTTTCTGCACGCAGGGCGTTCTGCCCCCGGGCTGACTGAGCGTTGAGTCGTACTGTTATCCCCATTTTTCAGAAAAGCCAGCTGAGGCTGACTGAGATGTGGCTTCCCCACTGGCCTGCAGAGGAGGGTTGTGGAGTCTGACCAATGTGTCCCGGTGACCACTGATCTTGGGCTTCCTGGCACTGTGTTCGTTCCTGCCGATGCCAGGTGTCGGATTGGAATACCATTTACAGGGTTGGGATCCACCTCTGTCTCTGTCACTTGGGTCACGTAGAGCGGGTGCTGAAACTCACAGCCAGATCTTTGCTGGTGTTTTGACTTAATTAAATGTTGAATAATAACGAAGGCGCACTTCTATAGGAAGTGTGAAAACACTGTTTACACCTGACAAGATCAGCTCCTTGTTGTGTCTGTCAAGGTATGAGCATGCAGATTGTGAAGTGCTAGACGGAGGCATGAGCTGTCAGCTTTCCATTCTTAAAGTCAAGGACCAGTAGTACCCACAGAGAAAAATGAGTATTTTTTTCAGTTGTACTTTACCTTCTTGAATACTCATGGGGTGGCCTGATTCCCATTTTTAACACAATTCCTTGCCTGTTTTTACATCCTAATATGGTGTGCAAAATGGTCTAGTTTACGGAAAATCAATTGAGCAAAATTTCAAAATGCCGACCTTTAGATCTTTTACCTTGTTCTAAAGATAGATCGTAATTCTAGTTTCAATTTTTTTTTTCAGGATCTTAACATCATTTTGAGCCAGGGTTCAATGGTCATTTTTTTTTTCCTTAAAAAAATTTTTTTTTATTTGCCCTGGGGATCACACCATGGCCTTGTGCGCAGCTGACAAGAGCTCTCTACTACTGTTCCACTCCCAACCTGAATGGTCACTTTTTATTCCTACCAATTTAGACTCTGAGAGCCCTGGTTTCCAGTATGATGGTCCTTAAGGAAACGGAATCACAGTAGACTGAACCTTCAGTTCCTCGATTGCGGTAGCCTCAGTTGAGATGTTTGGTGACATGGTTGCTGGGCAGCCAGGGTGGAGAGGCTGGTACGGAGCACTTCTATCACTGCAAAAAGTCCTGTGGGACAGCAGTGCTCTAGGTCATTTTAATGGTCTGCTTTTGATCCTCTGTTTATTTGGGTGAAAACATTGTGAATCCGGTATCACCCGCCAGACCTCATAGCTGGAACAGGATCTGGGGTACGGAGTGTGCTGGGGAAATCTGGGAGGGCTGCTGCTTACGTCATGCGCCATAGAACACCTAACAGCGAAGACCACTGTAATTTTACCTTGTTTCCAACTCTGTGTTCTAAATAATTATCATTTTGTTAAATACACTGACGGTGGTGCTGGTTTTGATGGGTTGTACGTTTGATGGATGAATTGGGTGAGAAGCAGCCTCAAACTCAGACTAATTTAGTATAAAATCGAACACAGAGAGTCTTAAGTTACAGAACGACTTGTTTAAAGTTCACTCTGCAGACAGGAGACTGTCCTCTAGAAATTCACCCTTGCGGGCCGGGGAGCTGAGCCCTGTCTGGTTGCTGTCTGTCCAAGTTCCTCAAGGCAAAGAAAGGAGACAATGGAGCCTTGTTTTTTGACAGCTTGATTGAATGTATTCAGTCCCAAGTTTTGAATAATCTGTTTAACTGGAGATATTTTGCACAGTGAATACAATTTCTTTGGTATGAAATTTAATCCTCATAGTATCTTCAGCATAATTTTAATGCTTGCCAGATCTCTCTATCTGCTACCCAGCGCTGGGTTGGTGTCCAAATGCCTTTACTTGTTAAGAAAACCTCTACTCTGCGTTGCTGATTTGTTATCAGTAGTAACAGCTAGGAAACACAGAAAATATATGTGTTTTAAAAAGTAAGGAAGATGATTGGTTTCCGTGTTCCTCTGGATTGCTTCTCTGGAAGCATACCGTCTTTGATCCATTTTCTCTCCTAACTCTTATGTTTCTCATTTACTGATGAACACTATATAAAAGACAGTGTACAAACTGAACAATGAGCTCCATGGTATTAAAAGAACAGGCCACCACCAAGCACTCCTGTGAGATTAAAAATGAATTTGGTGAACCGTTTTGTTATTTTGATTCGGCTGGCTCTGATTGTTCTTCAACGTCTTTTGCAATTATAAATATCTTCACTTAAAATGGCGTGCTATATGTATAAGTTTTATTATGAAGCTCTTTTTTTTTTTTTAAGCAGACCCCCATGCATGTCACAACCACATCACCTCGGAGTCCTCCCATGAGCCTTCCTTTAAGAGGTCTATTTATGGAAAAGCCTAAAGCAGCAGTGAGTGGGTGGGTTGGTGCCTCCAGTGATAGAATCTCAGCCTCCTGTTTATCATCCTTCACAGTCTATCCCCCACCCCCAGAGCTCTCTTGGGCTGAGACTTAGCAAGCTTCTGTAGTCAATCAAGAGTGCCTGCCAGCGTCAGTCCTGCAGATGGACTTCACCACACTGGCGAGCCTAAGTTCTCTCTGCCTAAATTACAACCTAAGCGACTGTGGTTGCCGTGCTTGAGATTGGCTCTTCTGAAAGTGGCAAGTTGCTTAGGCTGCGTTTGCTGCCTCGGCCAGTTAGATTTTTAAATAGCTTAGAGGGTGTAGTTGGTACAATCATCTCTGTTCACCTCTGTGTCCAATGGTTTCCCAGGACTCAAATAGCCCCTGCGTCACTCTTCCTGAAGAAAGGGGAGGAAAGTCTTTCTTTTCGCAGGAGGTTGGTCTTTTAAAGTTTTGTTTTGCTCAGGTGTTCAAAACGGAAATGTAAAATGGTGGGGAGGGTGCTAGGTTCCCAAGTGGCAGTTGGCCCTCGGTGAACTGAGCCCGGATACTTTCTGAACATAAGGGTGTGGAGGAGCAAATGAAGGAAGACAGCAAAATGCTGATGGCCCGTCACTGAAATGGCATCGCTGGGCTTCTAGAAACTTCTCATTGCGTGGAAAGGAAGCTGGGAGGCTACGAGGAGGTCTCATGGTGTGGCTTCAGAAATGCCAGGTCCTTGGTTCCTCACCCCTGCTGGGGATCACGATCTGGGACAAAACAAGTGTATATTTCTATTTTCTATTTTTATGTCTCTTGATTTTCTAATCTTTCCTATTTGGCCAGCTTCTCTCTGAGAACATATTGTACACATGTTCTGGGCCGTTTGAAGGCCCTCCGAGAGCTGGGAGTTGATTGACAGCTCTCAGTTCTATGAAGTGGGTGGCCAGAGAACTGGGGCTGAACAGCTGGCACACACTCCTTGAACTTTTGTCATTTATAAATTATTTTCCATGCCATCTGGAGCAAGAATGTTGCCATGGCTTAGAGTTGCTCTGGGTGGGGTGCGCTCAGACAGCTTGCTCGCTGCCGCAGACAGAATCTGCTCGCTCGGAGGCCTGAGGACGCGGGTACCTGTGAGTGGCCCCTGTAACTGTCCTGTGACAGAGGCCACCTCCACCGACAGTTTTCCCTCCCTCTCCCTGTTCCAGTGACTCCCTCCGGCCTGCCTCCAGCTCCAGTGGAAAACACATTAATCCCAGAGTCTCTGTGAGGCTTCCTGTTGGATGACATAATCAGAAAACTCTCCTTACATTGCCCTTGGGGTTGCTGTCTGGAGGCTTTGTCCTCTTGGTGGGCGTAAGGCAGCCATCAGGAAAATCAGCACAGACCGTAAACTGGGGGCCTGAAATGCGTTCCTATAACGTTAAAAGGAGTAAAGCCGTGGCAGGTCTGAGGCTAGGAGGAGTGGCATTAATCTGCAGATTCTCGCTGGCATTCAGAGGCACTGGCTGGTGACCAGGGTGCATATGGCAGGAGAGGCTGCCGAGGTCCCAGCAGGAGGTATTTGAACTGCTCCGGAGTAAGCTGTTAGCCTCCACCTCCTGGAAAAACACCAGGAGCAGCGGGTTTGGTGGTGTGGGTTTTAGTGGGTTCCTCCCTCCGCCCCCTCTGGGGCAGCCTGTTTACTTAATGAGTTTCGCCCTGGGTGTTGATCACAGGAAGCTGGGAACAAGGAAATTCGTGGGAAGAGTCAGAAATAGAAGATGAGGAAACATTTCAAGATGAGAACAGCAGAAGATGGTATCATGTAAAGTGGTTTTCAAAGTTCTGAGGATATTAGGAGGCAAAAGTTTAGTAGCTGTGAATTAGTTAGAAGGAACTTTGGTACGAAAGTAGAAGCGAGCGAGCGTATTCTGTTTGGGTGCCAGAGGGCAGGCACAGGTTTACAAGTTTAGAAGCTATTGGCATAGGAAATGGAGCATATGCTTAAATATGGATTTCCTGCGCTATTTGGAGAATCTTGCCTATTTTCTGATGCCGTTTTGGTAGGCTGCCCTACCCCTCCATTTGGTTGGCTGGATGGAGTTTCTCCTACCTTTGGAAATCCATGCCCTGTGGCACTTGGTCAAAATGAGAAGGGAGAACAGGTCCCTTAGGAAAATTCACAAGTTCTGGACACAAGCGACCTCCAGGCATCTCCTTCTGCACAGACTCCAAAGATGCTGCTTGGCAGAACTTCACGGAGAGGGTGAAGAGCAGCGAGAGAGGTCTTTAGCCCCAGAGTTGAAGGCCTGGGAATGGTTGCCACCATTTCTGCTTCCTGGTGTCCAGAATGTCCCTTGGGTTTTCCATATTGTATCCCAAGTAGTGTTGAATACCTTGTACAGATGCGACCCCTGTGGTTGGGGAGTCTCTGCTAAGATTGTGTGTGTGGTGTATACATGGCTATCGTGAACTTTTTTTTTTTTTTTTAAATAACTACTCCATAAACTTGGAATTCTGGGATTTAGGCTCTCTGATCTATTTTCCTGTGTGGTGTCGTAGTGATCATATGATTGAGCTGTTAGCATTCACTTTAAAATATGTTTATTTAGCCATCATATACCTTACACTGAATACTGAACCCCAGGGTTGAAAGGATCTTAAATATCACATCTGCTGGATAAATCTCTTTACCCAGTGGGTTGTGACCTACAGAGAGAAGGGAGAACTATAGTCCTTTTTATTCTAAATTACAAAATGCAGGTTGGTGGGATGAGCTAACTTGCCATCCTGTAAGTCAGACGGTATGTTTCAGGACCTCCGTGTGAACGGGGACCCCACCCCAGTGCTCTGCTCCAAGTCGATTCTCAGATCCTGCTTCTCCCTTCTGCTTGTCAAGATTTTTTTTTTTGAATCTTGTATCTCTAGTTGTTGCCTGTCTCAGATTTTGGTCAAAAATGTAAAGTTGAGACTTGAGACTTGAGGATAAATTCCAGCTCTGCTATTTTCTGGCTTTGTTACACCAAACGAGTCCTTTAACTGCCCTGAGTCTCAGTTTCCTCTTTTCCAAAATGGAAGCGTGGACGTCCTGACTCCCTTTGGAATAGCTGTGAGGGTCAGGGACACTGAATGTAGAGACAGTGGGGACAGAAGGGAGAGGAGAAAGCACCACACAGATATTGGATTTTATTTGTTCATATGAATATAAGACAGATATTCCTCAGGTTTCATCCAGGTCCTTGGTTAAAAAATAAAAAGGTGACACAGAGGGACCCAGGACAAGGCCCCACCTAGGGACCTTCCCTACACCGCCCGCCACTGGAGGCCGACAGCAGGGCTGGTTGGCCCTCTCGCCACTGGACTGGCGTCCTCCTGCGTTTTAAAATCTTGTCCTTTAAGTTGTCATGAGAGCCCTTGTCACATTCCCCACTCACGTCCAAACATGTGGTGGCCACTGTATTTCCCTGGTGTGCCCGGCTGCTCGCCCTCCAGAGGAGGAGAGGCTCTGCCCTGTCCCTGCTGACCCCGTGCCGCCTGCCAGGACTGCTGCCTGCTTCTCTGGAGCCGTCACAAACCGTCCTTTGAACGTGTTGCCAAGAACCTGGTCCAGGATCAACAGCAACAGCCGCGGTGGCCTGGAGGGTTGGGACTCTCCCTTTTTGTTTTTCTTTCTTGTCTTCTTGAAAGTGGGACCTTCCTTTCCCTCATCTCCAGTCCTCTCGTTGTCTTTCTCCGTCAGTATTTACAAGAAAGGCAACCGAAGAGCAGTCCCTCCTGTCCACATCCGGGTGCCCCCCACAGGGCTGCTCTGGTGGCTCCACTTAGCAGCCGTGCCGTGGGCTCATGATTAGAAAGTCCTCCTGGTTAAAGTCTGGGAAGGCCTTGGAAGTGTGTTCTTAAATATGATAAATGCATCTTTGAACCCAGTGCAGTCCATTACTCGGCCAGGGGGGGCGTTTTGCAGATTTGGAGATGAGTAAACAGCCTCTTGACAGCTTTGATAAAGTCTTCAAGTGCTGAGCTGGAATTTGGATTTAGACCTCCTGACTGCAGAGCCTCTGAGTTGCCACTCTATCACCATGTCACTCTAAGTGATGTTTTCCATTTGACTTTTGCTTTTCTTTTACTTATCATTAAGATGACCCTGCAGAGTGTGACCTTTAATGTGGGCTGTGTCAGTGGGAATTGCTTTAATAAAGCTGTAATTTATTAATAAGTTGAGGGAATGTTGACTTGGGCTTCTTCATGAATTTTAAAGAAATTTACTGATGAAAAAGTGCTGTCTTTATGGATTGCTAGTCACAAGTAGAGATTTTGCTTTGTTTATTTCAAATGAATTGATAGTTCCTTCCTCTAATACTTATCAATCAGTGCATAGCAGTTTCCATTGGTAAGGATACCGCACCAAAAGAAATCAATTCTCCTTTGTCATTTTGACAAGAATGAGCCATAAAGGTGGTGATACGATAGGAAAGTACCCACAGGCTAAGGCCCAAAGTAATTTTATAAAAATCAAAATTGTCCCAAGAATATTTTGCAATCCATGGTAACAAAAGGCTTTGCCCCTGGTTCCTAGAGTGAGGATTCGCTTCTTTCTAGTATAATACGATGTCATCGCAACACTCTGGTCCCACTGCAGAAGGGCTCAAGATCCTATATGCTCTGTTTCCCAAGGCTTGGGTTGGAATCTAAACCATTTTAATAGGGAACTATATAAGAAAAACCTGGTGTAATGCCTGAAAAATGTACAGTTAGCGACCTGGTGCATAAGGCTGTCTGCTGGCTCCAAGACAGGATTTCAGTGGGAGTGGCCCAAAAGGGTCTTTGCAAAGGAGAATTCTCCCTAACACGGGCTGGCCCGTGGGAAGTTTGCACTAGCAGGAATTGGGTCAGACCACAGCTCTGTGTACACGGTGTTACTCAGAGCATGTTAGAAGGCAGCAGCCCCCAGATGTTGCATCCATGGGTCTTATCTGAAAAGGTCACAGCTGGCACATGAATGTGGCCATGAATGAGGCCAGAATTAGGGCATCCCAGCTCCAGGGTACTCACGGGAAATTCCCTTTAAAAGTTTGAAAATTAGGCATTGAATGTCTTCTCTGCTTAGCTGTGTGATACAATGTATTCAGGAAAATTTATACTTCTTTTGGCTCATGTTTATCTATCCCAAGGCTGAACAATTTTAAACCTCTTTTGGCCCCTGCCTTGGAGGATGCTGCCTGGCTTTTGATTTATATAACTTATGTAGGTCAAATCCTTGACTAGAAAGTCCTCTAAATAAGGTTTTACTTCTGAATCTCAGGGTTTAAATAGATTTGGAGGAAAATGTGCTTAACTAAATGGTTTCCCTAAAGTGAGTAAGGCAGTAAGAACTGAGTATTTTTTCATTTGGAACTTTTTTTTTATATATATATATATTTAGGTTACCATCTTTTTAGAAACACAAATGTAGTTTTATATGCTTGTTTCTCCTAGGGTATACTTGGGAATCTCTGAAAAAATGGTTTGAATATCTACTATATATTGTCTTTCTAATATAAACCTTGGGGCTAGACAATCCCCTTTTCTGGACATTTCTCAAGGAAATGTCAGATAGCTGTTCAGTTCAATTTGCTACAGGGTAAGTCCTAAACTCTTTTTAAAATCTCTCTTACTACTCTCTTAATTGCTAGAAATAAAGTAAGCGATTAATATTTGGTTTGGAAATTGTGTAGGATTGTCTTCCAAAGAAAGGGTATGACTGTAACATTGAGCATCTTTTTGTTACCACTCTGAGTGAAAAAGAATCCTTGTGTTCCTAAAAATAAATTATTTGTCCATTTTCCCATGAGTGGTAATCAGACTTTCACCTAAAAAACAAAACAAAACAAACAAAAACTTTGAGTTTGCTATTATTTGCTTAAGTAATCCTATAATATTTTGAATCAACTTAGCCACAGTGGCTGTACCTGTGCTAAATTATGCTGTTATTAACTTTATTATTTTAATTCCAAATGTAAGACCATATGCTGAGCCATTAAACAAGTCTCCATAATTTAAAAAAGATTGAGATCATACAAAGGATTTTCTCTCACAATGGCAAAGTTAGAAGTTAATAACACAAAGCCATCAAGACACACCCCCCATCTGGAAATTAAACCACACACTTCCCTATAACCCATAGGCCAAAGAAGAAATCAAAGGAGAAATCAGAGTACATTTTGAAATGATGAAATTATGTGTAGCCAATATATCAAAATATGTAGGAGGTGTGGCCTAAGCTCTGCTTAGAAGGAAATTTATTGCTTTAAATGGTTCTATAAGATTTTTAAAATGTGCAAATGTGGTTGGTAAAATCACCAAGTGCAGGATAGCAATCGGAAGAGCAGTTATCCCCGGGCGTGGAGGGAATGGGACCTGGAGGGAGCCACAGAGGGGGCTTCGGGGCCGGGGGGCATGTCTTCTGTCCTCCTGGTGTGTGTTGGGACCTGAGCGCTTTCTCTCCAGGATGCCCGAGTTGAAGTCCCACCCCCCAGAACCCCAGAGTGGGACTCTATTTGGAGCTGTGGCCCCAGTGAAAAGGGGGCAGCTGCCCTGAGCCCTCAGGGGTGAGCCTGTTCCCGTCTGACTGTCGTCCTGAGAAGGACATCAGGGGTATGTGCAGCCCCGTGGCCGTCCTGGAAAGCGGCAGTTAGGGGACAGCTATCAGAAGACAGTAGCACTTTCAGACCAAACCTGCCTGCCACACCTTCTCAGAAGTCCCACCTCCGGAGCCCTGAGTCCGTGGGTTACTATCGACTGTCACGTATTTGCCGTCTGTGGGATTCTCACAGAGCAGCCCTTGCAAACTAGTGGCCATAGTTTACAAGAACACCCTTCAACCTCTCCTGTGTCACAAACAGTTTTGTATCTACTCAATTCTTCTTTTTTTTTTTTCTGGCAGGGGGTGGGGGATAGAACTCAGGGGCACCCACCCACTGAGCCACACCCCCAGCCCTATTTTATATTTTATTTAGAGACAGGGTCTCACTGAGTTGCTTAGTGCCTCACCATTGCTGAGGCTGGCTTTGAACTCACCATCCTCCTGCCTCAGCCTCCGGAGCCAGGGGGCTTACAGGCATGTGCCATCGGGCCCAGTCAGTTCTTTACAAGTCAGTTGCACATGGATGATTATATGTCATACTGAGCCCTTCTGTGTCAGAGCGTGGTAAGGACTTTCCCAGGGTTCCAGTCTTAATGTTTATAGGAATAGCTCTTTGTAAATATTTAAATGTCATAGAGATGTCACTATCTTCTCCAGTAATTTTACATGTTTCATAGTCAATGAGGTTAAAAAAATAAAATCTCGGTAGCTCTCTTATCCCCTGTGCCGGGCACTACACGTGCGAGCTGTGATCATCACCAGTACTACTGCTGATGGTGATCATTTCCCTGCAGTGTCGTTTTCCTGAAAGGTGTAGGCTCCAGAATAAGTCTCACCTGAGAGACCCTGGGAAAAGGCTGGTGAGTTCCATTTGTTGAGAGCGTAGCTGTTTCCTGCTGCCTGAGGTTAGAACATTGCGAGTGTGATTGTGAGCATCCTCCTAGGGACGGATACCTCTCTGCTTTGCCTTCAGCTCAAGCAGTTCTCTGTCTTTGAGGGTCGGGCCGTAGCAGCAATATTCATTGACAGAATTTGTCATTGCGGGGTTGCTTGCTGTAGGATGGAATCTGTGCTTTCTCCAAAGGCAGGTAGAAAAGATTGAGCAGGGGTTGCTGCTTTGGGGCTCTTTGGGCGTAACTCTGTGGACCCGTGGAGCACCTGTTATTGAGCGACACCAGGGAAGTCATCTTTTTCTGGAGAGGCCTGGCACTATAAAAGAAAGTTCCATGGTGGCTCCCCTTGCCTTACCACCCCCTCCCTGGTTTCCCTCTCCCCTCTTTCCCTCCAGCTGGTTCCGATACAGTGATCCTAAAGTTAGACGTTGGTCTCTTCCAAGAGCTGCTTTTTAAGAGCAGAATATTCTTAGTAGTAAAAGCCAGAATTTTAAGATGAAACTCGATTCTCCACTTCTGCAGCCGAGAAGCGCTGCAGCTCCTAACAACAGGCCGGGCCCCCCCAATGTCGCAACGGACCCTAGCAGTTCACCCTCAGTTCCTTTTTCTTCCAGGGCTCTTTGGTGAACTTGAAGAATGAAACACACAGACCAGAATGAACCAGGTGTAAGAGTCAAGATTTAGTGACCAACAGAAACAAAAACCCACTTGCCAGGCAGAAGGCACCTCAACAGGAAGTTGTGTCTGTAGGAGTGGTTTAGTCTAGGGCTTTCGAGAACACTTGGGTCATGGCTGTTGGCCCAAACTTATGCTAATTAGGGTTTGGAAGAAGTATCAATGCTATTGGTCCAAAATCATGCCAATTAAGGTTGGAAACATAGTAACTGCTGTTGGTCAATTCTCCAGTCTCGACTCCCATTCAGGTCTGCCCCCTTCCAATCTCTCCCCGCAGGCCAGGAAGTGGGAGGTGAGGTGGTGGGATGGGTGGGGCGGGCTTCCGCAGCAGGCGACCCTAGGAGGCTCAGGCCTGGCCACGGAAGGGTGACAGGCCATCACACGTGGGCTCGGCTGGGCACAGGCTCCCCATGCCTCAGATCTGCTGCGCCTGTGTGGAGGTGCCACGTGGCCACGCGCTCCAACCCTCCCCAGTGGTGACTTCACTGCCCACTGCTGCTTCTCAAGGGTCCAGCAGGCTGGCCGCAGGCCTCGCAGCCCACGAACCATGTCAGTAAGACAGGGCTTGGCGCACCGCATTGCCTTGGCACTCTGGTTGGGTTTCGAGAAGGGGAAGAAGTGTCGTCTTTGGGGCTCCTTAGTCCTCACTGCCACACATCTGCACACAGGGACTTGTCTACCAGACCAGGTCAACGTCGGGATTTCATTTTGACAACAATAACAAACTGGTTGAAACGCCTTCCGAATCATCTGAAGACAACTTTATAACAAGGTCAACCCCGAGGCCCGAGCACCTGTGTTTACGGTGTGCCTGCCTCTCAGTCCCGGTCTTTGTTTCTGGCTCATGGTGGATTTGTAAATGATGGCTCCCCCCAACATTAGCCAGCTGACAACATTTTCTGATAGAGGTCTAATAGAAAAAGTGATAGGAGGATCCAGCCATCCTGCTGCCCATCAGCTCAAAGGACTTGACCTAGTCGGTGCCAAGATCATGCCACAAGGGGCAAATCGGTCCTGGCCAAGCCTCATCTGTTGCATTCAGTCAGTATTGTTGAATTTTGTTTTTTGTAGAGCTTTTCTTGAATTTTTAAATTACATTTGTTTTGATTTTCTAGTTGTAAGGGAGTTATAAGCATAAGAATTTTATTCCTTGTTGTGTTTCTGTATATATTTTGAAAATGTAATAAAATATAATCAACTCTCCATAGCCACAAATTTTACATCTGTATGTTCAACTGCAGGCTAAAAATATTCAGGGAAAAAAATGGAGTCTGTATTGAAAATGTACAGACTTTTTCCCATGTCATTCATTTTTCCTTAAACTATACAGTGTAACAACTACTCAGGTAGCATTATATTGTATTAGGTATTATAAGAAATTTGGAAATGACAAAATATTCAGGAGAATGAATGTAAGTTATATGCAAATACCTTGCCATTTCAAACAAGGGTCTGAGCATCTATGGATTTTGGTGACTATAGAGGTCCTCCGCTGATAGTGATGACTATAATTTAAATCAATACTAGGAATATGAGTATATTAGTTCATTTCCTGTTGCTATAATAAAATGCCAGAGGCTGACTTCTTTATACAGAAAAGTTGTTTTTTAATTTTTTTTTTAGTTGTAGATGGACACAATACCTTTATTTTACTTTTTTATTATATGTAGTATTGAGGATCAAACTCAGGGCCTCATGCCTGCAAGGTTCTACCACTGAGCCACAACCCCAGCCCAGGAAAATATGTTCATTTAATTCACCATTCTAGAGGTCTAAAGTCATGCTTGCTTTGTGAGGGTCTCATAGTAGGTGCATCACAAAGACAGAAGCCTGTGCAGGAAGGTTGAATGCAGAGACAGGAAGCCAGACAGTGACCAGGAAGAGTCCTGTCTTGTGGCCTTCCCCTCATCTAGCTTCACTTCTTGAAGGTCCACCACCTCTTAACATCACCATGCTAAGGACCATGCCCCCAACACAGGAAGCCTCGGAGATCACACCATGTCCAGACCAGAGCAGGAGTGGATTTGTAGATCACTGGAGTTTAAGAAGCAGTGGTCTAGCTCGAGGTGGAAGTGTCAAGCCAGGCATGTGCTGCAGTGAGGGGTTCAGGACAGGGGTGGACGTCAGGGTGAGGGTCTTGGAGGCAAAGGGGTCAAAGCATGGCTGTTTTGTAGGTGTTTGGGATAGAGAAAGAGGAACTAGAACAGGATTCCAGAGTGCCACCTGCCTAGTCCGCTCCAAACCCGATCACCTTCAGGATTTGCCTAGGCTGGCTGTCGGAGTGGATTATTAAATAACGGCAGAATTATCTCAGAAATACCTAGTGATTCTTTCCTTGATTACTTAAAAAAAAAAAAAAACATGCATTTCTGAAGTGACTCATTATGAAAATTGGGTTCTGTGACCCTGACAGACTGAGGTGAAGTGGTATGAGACCCCCTTCATTTAGCCATCAGAGGGTCCACAGGCCAGCTGTGGGGTCTGCACCGGCAATCAGAGTGAGCAGCAGGTATGCAGGAGGATGGAGAGACCAGGAAGGGGGCCAGAGGGAGGGACCCTCGTCCCCGGATGACTGCAGGAACTGCTGGCGAGTACCGAATCCACGGGCTTCAAAGTTCTGAGATGGAACAACGGTGATTCTGTATCCAAAGATGAACCAGTTGGGGGTCCAGTTCAAACTTGGGGAGTGATATCCCCAAGATTCTTCTGTGGTAGACATGTTTAAAGAAGAGGAACTTGAGCTAAATGCCTTTAAGATCTCTTTAATTTAATAGGAGGTAAAAACGCCGAGGCCCTTTGGTTGGAGAGTTGACCTGTTGGTGATCATCTCCATGAAATATCTCCATGTGGAAATAACAGGGGCAGCCTCATGGGAAGCGTGGGGGTGTGATCTCCAGGCCTCTGGGCAGGTTAGCACCATAGGCCACCGCCTTTCCTGCGAAACTCGGGCGTTTTTCAATCCCAGAACACCAAGGGCCTGATGTTCTCTCTGGTAAGTGGATGCTGATCCATAATGAGGGGCCATGGGAAAATGGAGGAGATTTGATGGGGCAAAGGGGAGGGTGGGGTGGGGAGGGAGCATGAGGGCAGGAAAGATGGCGGAATGAGATGGACATCATTACCCTAGGTACATATATGACTGAGCATCGTGTGTAACCATAGAAATGTAATGTTGTGCTGCAAGTGTGTGCTATGAACCAAATTGCATTCTGCTGTCATATATACCTAATGAAAATAAATTTTAAAAAATGCTGGTTGGGGTCTTTCAGCACACCCAACACTTTTTGCATTAATTACTTATGTTTGATGATTGGTGTGATTGAATATACACTTGCATTAAATTTAAAAAAAAAAAAAACCTTAGGCATTTTTTATAAAATACAAATGTTAGTCAGACCAAAACAAAATTCCAGGGTCTCATTTTTAATAATAGAGTCACCCCCCGATTTCACTGGAGAAGATGCCTGGTTTCCTATGTTTCTTTTTATGTGTATAAATACTCGTCCGCCTTCCATTACATATCTCACTGTGCCTATAATGAGAAATGCTCTGGGTGTATTTGTGTATTCTGTAGGCTACATGTGCGATGAGAAGCTTTTGGACACGGGCCGTAGTGCGAGATGTTTTTCGGGTTGTGATTTTGCCATCCCTCCGGATAGCTTACCCCAACCTTGGCTCTTCAGGGAGTAAGCAGGCCGGGCTCTGAGGGAGAACAGCGGCCGCAGCACTGACCTGAATCTGGATTTAGTTTGCCGTTTCCAGTCTGCTGCTTCCACTTTACATCAACAATCACACACCAAAGGCCAGTCCTCAAAGGATAAGGGCAGGACGGGGGCGAGCCTTGCTTGTGGAGTAACAGTGGTGAAAATTAATATGTTCAATTAATGACCACAAGATTAAGTCAGCCTAATGAAACGGTTAAAAAAAAGGCATCTCTGAACACATGAAAGAAGTATGAATCCAAAGGTAAAAAGGAAGCCACCTGTTGTAGGGAGCCTTAGCAAGTAGGTTGGGTTCCAGAGCTTTCCATAAGTGACACCTTTTAAGTCTTTGTTGAACTAAGTTACATTTACTTGGTAAAGAAAGAACTTGTGAATGTGTTAAGAGGGTTTTTTTTTTTTTTTTTAAAAAAAAGCTATAATAAGATAAAAATGTGTGCTCCCTCTTTATCCCATAAAGCAATCATTAATGTGTTAAAGGAAAGAATTATTAAAACCTGGATTTTCTTTCGCAACTTCCTTCTTTGATCCAAGAAAGAGAGGAAAGCGTTAATGTTTTTCATGTTCAAAGTGGGTCTCCGAATGACCTGCTCGTCTTGTATACCTTGACAAAACTATGTGCAGATAAAAACGTGGCGAATTCGGGCTTGTGAATGACAGTGTGACACCCACCCTTCACTTCCACAGATTGTCACATCAGAATTGTAATTCAGGTTACTTACTGGATTGCCCAGAGATGACAATCTCTTGCCTCTGCGAGGGGTGAACTTCTCCTGTTTGAAGGGATGGGTGTACCACGTCATTTCCACCACGTTTGGAGAGGCAAGTGTCATCGGAGGCCCCTCCCATGGCTGTCTTGGACAGGGAGAAAGGAAGACTTGTCTATATACTACCCAAATATGTCTGAAGTGGTGATTTTTGACTCGCAGAATAGACAGTAAGGAATGAATCCTGTTATGACAGATGGTAGGGTGGTTCCTGTGCTCTTCATTTTTTAAGGGCTGAGCATGTTGCCTGCTAAATCCACGTGCATTGATTAATTCTTAAAGGTTTCCTTTGAGATTTCAATTTGGAAACCTGAGTTCTTATTCTTTACTAAGACAGAAGGTTTTCCAGTAAATAAAATGTGCCCAGCTCTTAACATATTTTTGAGTCATGCTACTGTCAGTTGGTAATTTAATTCTGAAAGCTATGTGTGTGGCATTGAAATACCTTTGGGTGGCTACTGGCCTGGATTTCCTAATTGGTCTACATTTAGGTAGGGAATATCTGCTATGTTTCGAGCAAAATACTGTGTGTTAGATATTTCTAGCAGAAGCCAATAGCTCAGAGCCATTCTCAGCCAGTTCTTTGAAGTTGGGAGACCAGTGTACGTACAGCAAATGTGGACTTGTAAGATGGGCAGTGAGTAAGTCTCCCACAAGCACCATTCTATTTGAAGTGCATATTCAGGAAAGGGAAGGTGATGTCTGGAGGAGTCTCGGAGGAGGCGGGGTTTTATCTCAAGAATTGAGGGATTAAACTGAGCCAAATAATTCAAGGTAGATATTCTCAAATAGGGAGTGGTGATCCCAATGGTGGGACAACTCTCTGTTTGAAACAGAGGAGATGAACTTGATTGGAGGAGAGGTTTCCTGTGTAGGGGAAGCTGAGGCATAAGGTCCACTGTGCAATGGATGTTGTTGAACAGGATTAAGGGTCATTGGAGTCAGATTGTTAAATCTTGAACGCTGAGCTTGGCGTAGAACATTTCATACACCCTGTACCGTGCAGTCTCTGTACCCCCACTTAGGAATTTGTGAAAATGCATTGAGCAGGCAAATAAGAGCAGGTGATGTCACAGTTCATAAAGTTTCCCTGGGCTTCTCAGGGTCTTGAGTGTGCTAATATGCACTGTGCATTCCCAAGGAGGAAGAATCAGAGCATGGCATCTCTCTCTCACTTGGAGCCCAACGTCTTTGCTTCTCAGGATGCCTGTGAACAGCTAGTTTTCTGTGTCATGGTGTTTGGAAAACACTGGCTCACACCATTATGTGTAGGAGGAGGCATTAAGCCACATTTTTGGAAGAAGGCAGAAAGAAGAAAGTGTGGTCAGGGAAGTATTGTGTCACTGACGTTGGTGTCCGGGTTTCTACTCCTTCAGGTTTTTATTCTGTGCAGCTGAGACTTTAAAAGTGTAGAGAGGTCCTAAAATACCATGCCATCCCACTGCCATTGATAGTAACTAATTTTAAAAAAGGAGTTGTTAAGAGGCTGTGCTGATGGCTTCTTTTTTTCTCAGAGACATGGAGTGTGAAGTCTTCTTGGAGATCGTATGTATCTAGCTGTACTCATATGGTGCCCATCTTGATGGTGATCCCACCTGGCCTTGCTCCTGTCAGAGGTGTGAGGCCAGGAAAGAGCATGGCGGCTTCCCTAACCCCTGTCATGTTCCCCAGACCTCCGTGGGCTGAAGGGAGGGTTTGCCAGGACTCTGTGGGACCCCTAAGGACACGGTGAGTTCAGATGCTGCACTCCGAGATCCGATTTGATGATGTGGCCTGGGAGAAGCGAGTGCCGTGCCGAATACTTGTGTTCCGTGTTGTCAGCCTCTGGATCACCAAGGGGTCCAGATGGCATCACAAATTCATTTTGTCCTGTCTCCATATTCGAAAGAGAATGAGATGGGAACTACGATTGGCTCAGTAGCTGGTTGGCTGCATTTTTCTCTGCCTTTTGCGAACTCAGTTCAGGAGCACTTCTTCCTCTAAATTTTGGCATAAGGTGATAAGTAAGTATGTCTTAGGTAGAATCAGCCAAACAAGAGCAGGGGTCCAGAGAAATGTTAGGAGGAGTCATAACACTAGACATGTGGCTGTTCATTGTGAAGGCTGTCAATTAAAATCTGTTCCTCACAAATTCAGGCTGAAACATCAACTTTAAAGAAAGTTTCTGGGCTTGGAAAAGATCCATGTGAAATTCTTTTAAACTCAGTTTTAAAGGAAAATTAGGGAAATTTAGGACAGCAAACTGCAAAATACATCCTGAGGTTATCAAAAGAGTCATTCTGCATGTAGTCCAAAATCTATGGTAAATCCATGTGAGTCCTGCAGGAGAATCTTTGGAAAAATCTTGTCTAGCAGTGGACACTTCCAATTTTCTTCTAGTTTGCTCATTCCCATTTTTCTTCTCATCACCCTACATGGTCAAAAGTTTCTCTGTATCCAAATGCAGTCTGTTTTATGGAAAGCTATCCTCAGAAAGTTGTGTGTATGTGTTACTCTTCTCTTTGGGTTTGTTTGTGTCGGGTCCTCTTGGAGATTTTTGCAATAATCAAAAAACACTTAGGTCAGAGACAGTGTTTACTGTCTTTAAACAATGGTTTATTTTAGCAGACGATGTGTCAGGGCACGGATCTGTGGAGCAGTATCGCGGCAGGGGGTGGAGTGTGAGAAGTGGCAGTCATTGTCACTGGATTCCGGTCCTGAGGTGGTGGGCTTGGGGGTCCTGGCTCTACGTGCCTTGGTTTCTCCTTATGTAAAACCAAGTAGATAACAGCAACACTACTGCCCACTTTGGTGTGTGTGAAGATTGAAGAGCTTAGGACAGGACCAGGTACATAATAAGTCTTAAAGAACTATCAGCCATTCTTCGTAGATTGTATTGCTTAACCTCTTTAGTTTTGGTGCACACTGGAAGATGCAGGGGAGAGAAAGAAGCAGGAGGGCAACATGATCTTTGTTTCTGATAGGATCCCTGGTAAGTCTCTGGCAGGTAGGACCTGCCCATTGCTGCTCTTTCCTACGTAGCACAAGCCACATTATTTCCTCCATTGAAGGCCACGCTCCAGAACCCTCTGTCTGCAAAGCTTAGGAAATGGCTTCTGGCTTCATGTCCTCTACCAGAAGCTCGAAAACAACTAAAGAGAATATTTGGTTGACTTTCCTAGTGTCAGAAACCTTGTGTGGCTCTTTGTCACACAAGTTTGTCCTGTTTAGGGCCCTAGGATCCCATCAACATGGATGTGAATGGTGGTGGTTATAGGGTCAGTACCAGGCCCTGCGTACCTCCTGGAGACGGAGGTCACTGTTTCCTGTCATGGTGTTAAGCGACTGAAGTCAGCTTATTAGTTGGCTGTAACTTATTTACATCATCAGATTCCACAGAACTTGACTTCATGTCGCCGTTGACCGTGAAATCAACAGTGTGATATTTCAGGATGACTTTTGCTTGGTAGATGTTTGTCTTTGGAATACTTTGAGAACTGTAGTCCCCCTGTAAGTCCAATCCCATCTCTGAAGTGCTTCCAAGTTCTCGGGTTTCGAATTTTTCCTGATCGTTTGCCACTAAAATCGAAAGCTACGATGTGTGTTTGAGAAGTTGCAAGGCTTGCTTAGCCCTTCACTTCTGCATTCTCTCTCTCAGGGGTTTCTCTCAGCCTAGATTATTATTTCAACTTCCTTCCAGATTAAGGACTTCCAACCCACCCTCCGGCTAGACGGCTTGTGTTCATCCCAGTCTTCTCGGGAGGTATTTCTTCTGGGTCACCCTTCCCTGGCTCAAATTGAAGAGTCTTCAAAGGACAGTCATTCCCCCACCCAGCTCCTCTCTTTCCTTCCCATGGCTTATTGATGATGGCCATACTCACCTGCTCTTGGAGGTGCAGTCCCGACTTTAGCTTTCCCCTGCCCTCTACCCCCCCTTATCCAAGCAGACATGCAAACCTCCTGTTCTTCACTGGCTGCTCTTTCTGCCACCCGACCCTCAGTATTGTCATGGCCTCCCCCCGCCCCAGGAGTTCCTGTTTTCATACCCACATTAGTGTAGCTAACTAGTCTTCCAAACATGGTTCTCTAGTCTTGTCTTCCCTGGGTGTATTAGTCAGCTTCCTGCTGCTGTGACAAAATATCCCAGAAAATTAATCTAGAAAAGGAGGGGTTTATTTTGGCTCATGGTTGGGTTCATGGTTATTTGGCCCTCTTGGCTGGGGCCTTTTAAGAGGCAGAATATCCTAGCAGATAGCACCTGGTGGAGCAAAGCTACTTACCTGATGGCGACCAGGAAGCAGAGGGGAGGGGGAAGAGGTCCAGGGACAAGATATGGCCTTCAATGTCATGTCCTGGGGACCGACTTCTCCAGGAAGGCCCCAGCTCCTGCCGCTTCCACCACCTCCCATTAGCAGCACCAGCTGGACTCAGGCCTTGAGCACAGGAGTCTCAATGGAACCTTCCAGACCCCTAGCCCTGGGTGACTTCCTCCCTAGCCTTCCAAGGCCCATGTTTTAGTTCTTCCCTGATGTAGGACTCCCAGTGGTTCCAGTTAGAGCCCAGGTCCCTAGGTCAGCTGGCCTCCCCTCTGCGGCAGGAATTCCCTTTTCATGTTTATTTGATAGTTTCCATCACATCCGGCTCCCTTTTAATCTGTTCCGGTCTTCTTCACACGTATTTCCATTCAGCCGTCTTTCTCCTATTTGATGACCTTCAGCCTGCCTTCACA
Source organism: Marmota marmota marmota (assembly GCF_001458135.2). NCBI lineage: Eukaryota > Metazoa > Chordata > Mammalia > Rodentia > Sciuridae > Marmota > Marmota marmota. The sequence goes on from NW_025999913.1 coordinate 16,457,056, forward strand.
TCCTCCTTCCCACCACCCTGCACTGAAAGCCCCACAGTGCATACTTCTCGGGTGCCTCATTTCTTGCCTAAACTGCTATGTGTCCATTTTTCTGACTCCCCAAGGGCAGGTGTTGTTTCTTACCTCTCTGTGTCCTTGGGATGACTCAAGGGTCGTCACTAAGGAATGGAGAGTGAAGTGAATCCAGGGTCAAAACTTGGGGCTGTCAACACTTGCAGGGTCCTGCTTGGGATCCAAGGAGACGTCGCCTTGGGCCGCGTTCCTGAGATCCTGTGCAAACGTAACGTGGTGCGGTGATTTGTTGGGCAGTTTGGACTTGTGCGGACTCTGTCCTGCCGTCTGGATTTCTCATGAGCTTCAAGTGTAACGGGAGACACTGAGTTGTGGTTCTGTAGCGGGGCATGCTCCTGATGCCTGTGCTCCTTCTTGCTATTTGCACACGTGCTCCCTGGTCTTTTATGTTTACCGTGGGTATTTACGGGGCTTTCTTAGTAAAAGCTGACAGAGGCGGGTGCCCTTTCCGTGTCTCTTCTGCCCTGTCGGGGTTTCTGTCACCAGGCCAAGTGGCTTATCTATCTTCTCATGCACAATTGCTGAGCACAGAGCATCCTCTGCGTGTTTGCTCCCTTCCCACATCGTCATGCCTACGGACTCTGACCTGGACCTCCACACACTGCCCCTCAAAGCCATTTCCATGTCGTAGTGAGCACTAGCCGTGAGAAGGCACCGGCTAGAACAGGTTGTAGCTCCTACTCTTCACTAGGGCACCACTGTATACCCAGCGTTTTGGTAGCGAGTTTGTGGCTTTGGAGCACAGGGAGTCTTTTCCAAAACTGATGAGCATAATTTTCTTCCTGGATAAACTCATGTCTTTGTTTACTTTTGTCCTGGTTCATCTTCGTGAACATAGCACATTTCCCCCTTCTTTCTCAGATCCACCTTTTCTGCTCCAACCACACCTGACTTGACATCCGCTGCACATTTGAACAATGTGCCTTCTTTTCTATCATCATCATTCTTGGGGTCACTACTGAACTTCCTACACAGTCTCCCCAGTCCCTGGATGGCCGTGCCTGGTGGTGTGCCCTGCCAGTTGTCTACAAAACTAACAGAAAAAGGAAATGGCTAATGACAAGAGTTTGAACCCCTTCTTAGAAAATTTATGATACATTTACTTTAAAGCGGCAGAGAGATGTGAAGTTGTTTTTTTCTTTTTTTGGGGGGGTTTGTTTTTTTTCGGTAAGTGGGTGATTTGAGTATAGTTTAAACAGTTTGTTTTTTTAGGATGTTAAAAATTTAGGACTCTTTTTGTGGTTTCTTTCATTATGATAAATTGGAAGGGAAATGATGAGAGTAGGTCATTGCAAGTAATTTTTCAAACACTTGAACGATTCTGACATTCTCTCAGTTTTGGGTCCCCACATTCTGTTGGCTGCACCCGTCACCCCTGGTAGGACCTGGCCACACCTTGAAGGCTATACAGTAAGAACAAAGCTCATTCTCTCTGCTCAACTCTAACCTTTTCCTTTGCGTCTGTATCTCATAGAGTGTGGCTGCCCTTCCCCCTCAGCCCCCTCCTCCTCAGCCCTCAGTGCCTGTCCAGGTGACTTGACACACCCTCTAGACATTTCTCCACCCTGCCCCCATGTTCTCACCTGCGAATCTGGTCCTGATCATCCCCAGCGTCCTGCTCTGCCATCTTGGTGGGCCATGGCATCTGCTGTGGAGACCCCACTCCACTGCCACTCTTCTGAGCTGGGTCTCCTATGCTCTTTCTCCCATTGGCTGAAGAGCACAATTCAAGCTTTTGAGCATCTTGAGCAGTTTGTGTCCTACCTCGTCTGTCTCATTGCCATAATATTCCCACGCCTGTGTTTACCGATGTCCTGGATTTGATGTCTCACCCTGGTACAGTTCCCGGGTCAGTGCTGATGAGGATGGAGTGGATGTAAGTGTTTCCCACCCCCCTCACGTCTTCCCTAGCCACTGGGCACTGACAATTAAGTGAGGATCCCGGACCAGATTTGGTGGCCTCATGACGACCTCTGATTGTCCCCAGTACTATTCAGACCCAGTTCCCTCCCCCTTGTGCACATTTCTTGGCTGTGCTTTGCAGTTCCTCCATCTCGTGTGACCTAATCTGGGCTTTTACCTGGATTCCTATGGCTGAATCTGGAGTAGTGGCTCAGTTTAATAATCGCGTCTTCCTCTAAGGCTTCTGCTTGGACTTCAACTTCTACACCTGGAGCGTCTTCCCGCTGAGTTGCTCTTATCAGGACTGGTGATGTGACACCCAGGGACACCTGGAGGGGTGAGTTTTTGGTCACTATCGATTTCCTCTGGCTGCTCTAACACATTACCACAAGTGGGGTGGCTTAAAGCCAGAGCACGCTGAGCTCCCTCCAGGGCCGGAGGCGACAGTCCCAGTCAGTGCTTTGGTTGCTTGGTTGTGGCTGCATGACCCCAGCAGCTGCCTGCTCTGTGAGCAAGTCGCCTGCCTGAAGCGCAATTGCCGTGGCCTCCCTCTGGTAAGCACACTCACGATGGCACCCAGGGCCCAGCAGGACAATCCGGAACAGCCTCCCCTTCTTGAGACGGTCAACTCTATCATATCTATAAAGTCTTTGCCAAAGAAATAACACGTCTGTGTCCAGGATTGGGATCCTTGGGAGCCATTATTCCCGCCCTGTATTCCCCCCCCCCCATATGGGTCCTCCCACTACTTCTCCAGGAGCAGCCGGTGCAAGCGTTTCCGAATCCCAGGTCAGCGTGGCAGGCTCTGTGCATCTCCACTCCTCCCCTGTGTGGACTGGCCTCCTCAGGGCTGCTAGTTTTAAACTGATAACAAACAACGTGTATCTCAGGCCAAAGGTCATTGCCCCTCCCCACTCCTGCCAGTTCACCTCTCTCGTACACACATCCAAGTCCCCTTAAGGGAAATTTCATCCTGTGACACTGCTTTCCCCACAGAAGGCTTTGGGACCAACTCAGGCCCGTCCTGATGACTGAGCCCATGTGTCTCATTTTACGAGGACACTCCTCTCCTCGATGTGTGTGAGATGTGGCTGCCATTGATGAATCTAGAATGGCCTTTGACCGTCTTCTCTGTGTATGAAACATTATTCATTTGCAAGATCCCCTTCCGGTGACAAGTTCCCTGAAATGCTCCTGGACCCTCCTTCTCTCCTTTCCATGCAGAATCAATTACTCTACCCTCTGCTCTTCCTTAGCGCTCTGTTTATGCCTGATACAAACTCTCCCCAGACTGCATGATATTTTATTTTGTCTATGACTTTCTTGCTAGACTTCGAGTTTCGTGAGAACAACGAGGGACTGGGTGTTATTTATCTTTCTATTGGAACCTGACACATGATCCAAAAGTGCTTGATATAATAAAAATACACAATGTGCTTTGTTAATTGATGAATTTAAATTGTAAGCTTTTCATAATTCAGAATATCTTAGGATATATATGAATACTTGATGATATTCTTCCAATGGACCATAAGTAACTCCATATATGACTAGGTACAGGCAAGTATAGCCTTTGTTTCCTGTACAGATTAATTAGAAATACTCTAATTTATGTGTTATATGCTCTACATATTGTTTAGAGTTTGTGTGGGAGGGGGTTATTTTCCCTCTAGTGAACCAATTTGCTTTAATAAGAGACTTTTCTTGGCCTGAAAACCTGCCTGTGTTATATTGTCACTTGATTGTCTTCTTGCAAATCTAGAATTTTAAGAAAAAAAAAATAGGAATTTCGTCATGAGCACTGCTTCTTTGGATGGAATGGCAGTCTGTTGAAATTAGTCTATTTTTTTTTTCCTTTTTTCTGGGTGTTGTGTTTAGTCTGCATAGATGTGAATTTCAGTTTCCCCACTGAGTCCCTGGGAGCTGAGGACAGCATTGCCACCCCTCCCTGATCACCGAGCTGGGCCCAGGGAGCGCCTGCCCTGTGGCTGGCGGGAGTCTGTTTTCTATTTCTATGGCTGAGCGTCTCTCGGGACTTGGAGAGAGGGCTGGTATTTCATTACGTTGCGTGTCATATTTATGAGCAACTCAAAGGGCTTTGAGGATTTTCTTTTTTCATTCCTAATCTTCTAACAGCTCTCTGAGGTAGGTAGCAGGAGGTGTTATCTCCATTTTGCAGATGTTATGGTGGAGGTGTAGCCCAACCTGATGTAGGCCCCCAAGCAAATCAAGGGCCGAGCACAGCCTTTCAACCTCCATTTCAGTGATCTTGATGCCAGATGACTTGAATTTAATTTTTGCCACCTAGGTCCATGTTGGTTTTGCGTGAAATATTATTGTCAGCACTAATTTGGTGGCAGTACTCCAATTTCAGCATTAATTTTCTGCCTACTGTATCCTATAATCCCTTCTTAGTCAGTATGCACACAATCTTCAATGGCCTTTTCTTTGTGTACATATATATAAGTAAAATAGATATATTCTTCCAAAAGAATTTGTATGCAGCACTGGGTTCTGTAGAGGGGTGACTTGTTTTGGGACTCTATGCACATGTGTAAGATTTCATCATTTTATCAGCTGATATATCTGATACTTTCTGACTTCTTGTTGGTCCAGCATACTACATAGTAACTGCAGGCAAGAAAATATGTATGTATGTATATATATATATATATATATATATATATATATATATATTTTAATGGAGACAGTAGGAATATAAGAAAGCAAGAGGTACCATAAAACTGGTTCTCAGATACTACTAAATAAGTGAAATGAATGTTTTTATTGAGGTCAATTTTTTATACAAATCATAATATCTCCAAAGAGCTTCTACTGTAACTTGCATACACTTTTCCTAGAATGTCAAGATCTTTTTTCTTAGAGGACAGTTAAGTCTAAAATACTCCTGCACACGTAAGTTCTTGATCCCATCTGGCTGTGTCTCTTAAATGGGACTGTGCATCTGTGTGCAGGGCCGGTGAGGTTTCTTTCTCATTTCCAGCTGAATTTGGAATGCCCCTTTCTTTCACCAACTGGTAATAATTACCCTCTTCCTCATGGAGCACCAGGAACTGCCTCCCAGGGAAATTTCTCCAGAGTTTCCAGGGTCTCCCAGGCACAGTTTGCCTTTATTGCTGTGGGCTGGTGAGGAGGCCTGCTCCCACAGAGGCCCCTTGCCAGGAGTCAGCCAGAGACCTCTCTGATTGCCTGGAGCCCCAAGAGGGGCTGGAGAGCACCTGTGGGAGGCAGCTGCCCCCTCCATGGGGCCGGCCCCTCCCTCCACCCCTGCACTTGGGAGCGCCACCCTGCAGCAGTGGGTTTTTTTTTTTTTTTGCCTTGAAACCATTTGGAGCCGCGGGATGGGAGGCCACCCAGAGCTTCTGTGAGCAGCTGTGGTTGCAGGTCTCCTATTGGCCAGAGCAGAGAATGTTCTCACTTATCTACACTGAGCATGGGTGGCCACATCCCGTAGGATAATGCAATTTCTCACTGTCTGGAGGTGGAAGCTATCCTTGTCCAGCTTGTTTGAAGTAGTTTTGTAAGGCTTCCGGCTTCCGCTGACTCACACAGACAGACACAGACAGACAGACAGACACACACACACGCACATACATGCACACACCTGCACACACACCCAGGAACTGCTCTGCTGCCTTGCTTTTTAGCCACTGTAATGACTTTGGAAATGGCTATGGAGACAGTAAGCCTTTCCTGCCAAGGTTAAGGGCTTCAATAGGACCTAGAAAGAACTGTTTTCTGCAGGTCTACAAAGTCCAAGAAACCCTCCTTCCTCTTTGACTGCTAACTCCCTTTCCTTCCTCTTCCTGCCCCCACCCCCAGCCTCCCTCCACGTGTCCCGGGCTGAGCCAGGAGCCTAAATGTGGCTTGCATGTGACTACAAAAGGCCTGATTCACATTGGGGGGACTTTTTCAGACTAACAAGATGAAGGATGCCTTTTTTTGTTTTCCTGATAGAAAATTGCCATTTCTAATGAACATTTGATGAAGATTCCTTCTCTTGACTCAATCACTCATGCTAAACTGTAATTAAAACATGTAAAGAGCTTGCTGCACAGAGCAGGCACCTGGGCTTTGTTGGCTCTTAGGGAGATGCCCCAAGAACGGGCAGGCTGGTTGCAGATGGAGTCCGAAAGTAGAAAGTGAAGCTTATTCACAATGGAAGCTTATAGTTTTTGAAATGCACATGGAGATCAGTACTGTAGTTTTGCAAGATTTGGCAGGCATCAATGAACCCAGTAGCCACAGTGACAGAGACTGAGTCTGTGGAAGGTCAGCTTTCTTTTTATTGACTTTTAAACTACGTTAGCAAAGTTCCAGGGTCAGAGCAACTGTCTCAATACTGGATTGTAGTGATATTTTTTCATGTATGAAATAATGTTCTTCTATTGTGTTAACATTAAATGGAACTTTTTATTAAGGGAAAAATTGAGGGAGTGTGTAGACAGCATTCCTACCTGGTATCAGGAATAAAGTTCTCATAGTTAGCAACATGCATAATTGTGTCCTTGAAAAATTCAAGTGACAATAAGTCCCCTATTTTGTGTGGGTCAGTACTCGCCCAGCTGAATACATAATTGATAACATTTACACATTTCTTGATAATACTCTACATAAATACCAAGACACAAAAATAACCCCGTCCTCTCTTTATTAATGTCATTAGTTCATGAAAATACTGCTGAAGATCTGGAAAACAAAAATTTCTCATATTTTACAACACAGATCCCTTAGGCCTCCGAGCTTAATTTGTTCTTAATAATTTTCAAAAAGAGACTCCGTTTTTTAGCTTCCAGCAATATCTGGTCCATCTTAAAGCAAGCTGCAGCCTGATACAGAAACTCTGCCAATTTGTAGGCTGTGGAAGTTTCTTGAAAATAGATTATTTTCCCCCTGTGGTAGTCAGGATATAAGTTCTAGATGTGGGATGGTGACTGTGTGTGTGTGTGTGTGTGTGTGTGTATGTGTGTCCATTGACATATACACATATAGCTCCTCGTGCAGGAATCACAAACCCTCCAATTTCCCAGGGCTTGTCTTCAGTGCTGTGCCTGGAATGCAGATTCTGACAGATAGAGGCAGCCTCTGTGTGCAGACACTGGGCGTCTCTGCCTGAGTTACAGCTCTTGTTCCAGGCCGCGGGATAAAGACAGAGCGTCATTTTCCAGCTCGCCCCAGAGCTCCTGAGCCCTGCAGATTGACGTCGCTGCCTTCTGTGTGTGCAGAGGCTTGTCTCCAGCCTCCCACAGTGTGGTGAGGGAGCGGAGGGAGAGCGGGAGGTGAAGTGTTCAGCATCATCCAGATTTTGCTAAATGGCAGGCACTGTGCTGGGTGCGCTGGCACAACTCTCGCTGGAAAGGAAGTAGTTTCTAAGTGGTTCAGGGTAAAGCTTCAGAGGTCAGACTTTGGAGCCAGACTACTGGGATTCAAATCATAACTTAGCCACTTTAAGGACACAGGACCTCTTGGTGCCTCAGTTTCCCCATTTGTGAAGTGTGGCAACCCACCTCACCTACTTGGAGAAGTGTTTGCATTTGGTAAATGCAAGGACGAGGCTGCAAGAGCGAGTGAACTCTCCCAGTTCCACCAGCAGGTGGCTGGGGCTGGATCTGATCTCGGATCCGGCGGTTTAAATGAGGTGGAGCTTTCCTGTCGCTGGACACGTGCTGCCTCCTTTCCTTGAAGTTACGTTCAAGTTGGTGTCGAGAGTCAGCGCACTCATTCTCCCCCAGCTTACCTGATCAGGGTGGGTTTGATTTCCCCCTCTTCTTGCCCCAGAGACAAAATAGAGCCCGCAACTCAGAACATAAAAGCCTACAGCTGTTCTTGCAGGCTTTGCGGTTGGAGGGATCCTGTTAGTTGCGTGGCTCACCTTTTAGGAAGGAGCAGGTGACCTGTGATGCTCTTTTGTGTGGTTGTTTCTGGCGCCTGTTTTTCTCTGGAAGATGGAAGCACTCTGGGTGCAGAACTGAGGTCACTTACTCCTGCTGTCCTCGCCCCAGGCAGTGCCTGGCAGGGGTACAGCTCCAAGGTGTTTGAATTGATGCCGAGGAGCACCACATTCTTTTTTTCAACCCCTGTCTTTAAACATAAATTGCCACGTGCCTGTGATTTCTTGTTTCATGTTGGCAGGTCAAGGGTGTATAGTCTAGATCTGGGGATCCTGGACTTGGGCATTACCTCCTCTGGGCTTTTAATTCCCAGCCTCCACTCTTCTATCTCCCTGTCCCTCTAAATGTTGAGGAGTTGGCTTGAACCTGTGCTGTCCTGTGCCAGCTTTCCTCTCTCAAGGAATGCTGCTGCTGGAGATGCAGAACATATTTACAGGTCGATGATGGGGACATGGCTTTGGGTCTCCAGTAAGGACAATGGACGGGGTCTGCCCTAGTGAACTCACTAAGGCGCAGGTGCAGCTTTCCTTGGGTGGAGTTGTCAATAAGGTTAGGATTTAGATATGCAATGGGGTTTTGACTAAGGGCGCAGGGTCTTCAGGGCAAGACAGTGTTATTAATAGAATATGGATGTGTGTGGTTTATTTTTGTTTTCAAAATGGAAATGTTTCCTTGGGGTTTTGGCATGCTCTTTGATATGTTAAAAGATGAGAAAACATCATTTTGGAAAGTCAGCACTTATACCATATTAGGAAATCTACAGAGCCTCGGATTTCACATTTAATGTTTTAATTGCCTGGTTTGGTCATAGGAGCATTTCAGGCTTCTCTCTTTCGTTTAGAGTCACCACCACTTATCTCCCCCTTTGCAGCGGTGGGCTGCTGCCAGCTTTGACTTCCTGTCCCAGCCCCACTGTGGACTGTTTTGCTCTGAACCAGGAGCGCGTCACATGTCATCTGAAATGCATGTCGTGTTGACTTGTGACATTCCGCTGGCCCTCTCTTCTGATCCCACACAGGTGGGTTGCTTCCTGCGGTGCTTGTAAATAGTCTAAGAGGGCAACTGGCATTGAGCTGTGTTTTTGAAACTTTCAAGTTGTCTTTGAGCAGAGGGTACTATTCTGAACATCATGCAAAGCACAGAAGGAGTGAGAGAAAATGCTGCCCTCTGGGTCTGCTGGTGGTGGTTAAGCCAGAGCTGGGGACAGAGAGACAGAGACGGGAGAGCGAGCAGTGGGTCGTACGGCCACAGAGTTTTGGATTCCTGGAAAGGTCAAGTCTCGAAGCAGGTTGACGCTCATTCTTCCTCCAACTGTGTTCTCATGGAGAAAGCAGTGAAGAACAGACTCCTAAAAGCCATTTTTTGTGAAAGTAAAATGTGGAGGAAACAACCGCACACACCATTTTTCAGAGGACACGCAGTTATAGGGTTTAGAGAACAGTCCTTTTATCCAGGGAACTAAGGCTCTGTGTCACCAGGTAGCTGAAGACTGTGGATTATTCTCAATTTCCCTTGACAGCTATCTGTAATTATTATTTTAAATTAGTATTGATTTTATTTTTATTATTCAAATATAATTTAACATTTGTTTGTCCATTTGGAGAGGGGACCTTGCTGTGTTGCCCAGGGTGGTCTGAAAACTACTGGACTCAGGCAATTCTCCTGGATCGGCCTCCCAAGTAGCCCCTGCACCTGGGACTTTCAAATCTAATTTTAAATTATATGGTGATCAGTCCTGATTAGAGATGCTTCGCTGACGTGCACATATTCCAAAATCTAAAAAACTCTGAAATCTGGAGCACTTCTGGAGCCATTTGGAGTTGGGACATTCAGCTTGTAGTAATATTTGATAGAGATGAACAAGGTATGTGAGTGAGAAGTTGTGGATAACATGAATGTCTGGATCCAAAATGGGCGAGAGCAGGACATAGTTATTTCTCAGGCACACAGTCCGTGTGTGCTGCGGGTGGAAGCCTGCTCTGGTGACCTTAGTGCTCTTGGTGGATCCCGTTGCTGCTGCCCCAAGCTCCAGGTTTCTCCCTATAATTTAACCTCCTGCTGGGAAGCACTACTATATACAGACTTATTACAGTCCTCCCAGAGAATTTCCCAAACGTTTTCTCGTTCGATGCTCGTGACGATGTAGATGTAGATGTGGTCAGTGCTGTTTGAGATTGGTCCTGCCCCTCCAGCCACCATCCACGCCCTGCTCTGTCCTTTCATGAATTCATTTACCCCTCCATTATTTTTTGGCTAGTCTCCCGTGACCCTCTGCTTGATGCCGTTCCCCAAGTGAAGTCAATGGCAGACAAGGCACCCCTCTCGTTCCCTCCTCCAGCGGGATGGGGATCATGGAGAGAAGAGGCTTTTGCAGTCATGGGCGGTGACTGCTGTGACGGGGAAGCTGGAGCTTCCTCGTGCACCTTGGAAGGACCCTAAGGCTGGGAGTGGGACTGGGCTTCCTTGGGGAAGTGATCCTCCCCGCTGAGATACTGGGAAAGGGCTATTCCTTACAGGAATTAGGAACTTAAGAGACCATAAGGGAGGGAGGGGGTGGGGAGGGAGGGGGGAGAGAGAAAGGGGGAAAATAATAGCATACTATAGTCCCCCTTACCTGAGGCTTCGAGTTCTGAGTTCTCTGTTACATGTGATCAACCATGTTTCAAAAATAATATAGTACACTAAGGAGAAAGCTAAAGACCACATTCGTGACACTTTTATTGCAGTGTATTGTTATCACTGTTGTATTTTATTATTAGTTACTGTCACTGTGCCTGATTTGTAGAGGGCCATGGGTGCAGGGGGAAGAGGCTGAGGGTGTCATAGGAAGATGGTGGCAGGTGTCCATGGGCATATGGCTAAATGTCTTAGAGCAGCTTCTTTCTTCTTTATTTCTAGCCATCAATGAGTTTTTCTCCCAAGCAGCTCACTTTAGAGAATCCTTTCCCTCCCCAAGAAGAGAATATGGATGGTCCAAGGAACCCGGGCTGGGGGTGGGAGTGGGAGCCAAGCAGACCCCGGTCCTTGTCCTCCCTGGGGAGCTCTGAGCTGGGCTGACCCTCAGGTGGCACAGTGGCTTCTGTTACCTTGGTGGAAAGAGTCTGCAAGGGCCCTGCCTGCCTGGCTGTCTCGTCGCCGTGGAAACCTCCATTCCACACACCTGAATCACCCATCCTGCTTGGCCAAGCCCAGACGGGGGTCACAGCCTGGCATTTGCCCTCTGATTCCCCTTCTTGAAAATGGATGCAGAGATGAGTGGTGGGCAGAGCTGGAGGAAGGCTTGGTTGTCAGGGGAGACGTTTGAGAGTTTCAGCAACAAAGCCCATACCTGGAAAGGGAAGAGCCGGGCTGCTGAGAGGCTGGGTAGTTGAGCACCTCCTGTGAGGCGAAGCGCGGATCCGGCGATGCCTCTGAAGGTGATTTTCTGGGTTTCCGGGCGAGTTTGGAAATGAGTACAACAGATGCGGGAGCTCATGGCTCCTTGGAGGGTTTTCAGTCCCGTTTCACAGAATTGCCTAATAATCCGAGCTCCAGGGTGTGCGTGTTAGGATGGCAACCTGGGTCACGCCAGGCATCAGTCACAGCTGTGTGTTAAGAACCAGATGATTCGATGATGCTTCTAGTATCGCGGCTTTCCCTGCACATGAAGTCCATTAGAAAGAGGTCCGCTCTGGAGAAGGCTGTTTGTCATTCAGGGCAGAACTTGCGCTGAAGAAGCCTTCCTTTTTCATTCTGATTCTTTTTCTTCTCACGTCACTCTTTTGCTCTGTTGTGTAGAAAAGAGGACTCCAGGAAAGGACAGATTTTCTCCCTTGTGTCCTTGGACGAGGCATTTTATTTCCTTCAGGGTTCTCATCTGAGAAATGGAGTTCATAGTGTGCGGTTGCTGTGGAAAATGTGACCTTGAATGTGCTTTGTGCAGTGCCCTCTATGTTATTGATAATTATTGTTGTTGTAATTATTAATATATACTGTTATTAATAATCATATTATGATTATTAGATCAGTGTAGCAATAACACTTTAGCATCTGAAGGACTATTCTTGCTGTTCGCCTTGCTGGTTTTTATTGTTCCTGACTTGGCCAGGACTTGGGTGAGGACTGGTGAGGGACTTAGAATACGGAAGGTGGGTTGAAAGAATAGGTAATTCTTACACAAACAGAACGTGCACACTCACCCCTCATTTTTGTGTGTCCGTCTACGTGGTCTGTTTTGTGGATCTCCCTGCGGGTTTCCGTGCCCAGATGCAGAGGTNTTCTTCTTTCTCCCCCACCCCTCCCCTTCCCCCTCCCCCTCTTTTGGTAAAATACACATACCCTCCGCCATCTTCAGTGTACAGCCCCGTGACGTTAGGTACTGTCCCTGCTGAGCAGCCCTCACCACCCAACACCTCCAGAACTGTTTGATCTTTGAAAACCGAAACTCTAGACCCTGGAACACCAACCATCTCTCCCACCTCCTAGCATCCCCCCCAGCTCACCACTCGACCGACTACCCTAGGCACCTGGGTGAGTCCTCCTGTGAAGGGCCTATTTTGTTCACAGAATGTCTTCAGGGTTCATCCGTGTTACAGACTGTGTCCGAATTTTCTCCCTTTTTGAGGGAGACCAATATTCTATTAGGTGGACATGCCACAGTTGGCCCATCCACCCATCCCCCGACAGACTCCTGATTTACTTGCACATTTTAGTATTTGTGAAAAATCCTCCTGGAATCACGGGGATACAAATAGGTCTTCAAGGTTCTGTTTTCAGTTCTTTTAAGTGTTTCCAGAGTGAAAAGGGTGAATGATACGGAAATTCCATTGGCACTGGGGGACCCCCACACTGGTTTCCACAGTGGCTGATCCATTTCACATCCCCGCTAGTGGTGCACAAGTGGTTCAGTTTTCCATATTTTCACCAGCGTTTATTTTCCAGCTTTTCTTGTTGTTGTTGTTGAAATAGTGACCATACTTACGGGTATCAAGTGGTATCTCATTGTAGTTTTGCTTTGTATTACCTAATAATTAGTGATTTGGGGCATCTGTTCATCTGCCCTTTGAGAAATATATATTCAAATTCTTTTACCCTTTGCCATTTTTATTCAGGTTGTTTGATTTGTTGTAGAATTTTAGGTGTTTTATTTATTTTGAATATTAATTCCTTATGGTATACACGATTTACAAACATTGTCTTTCATTCCTTGGGCTCCATTTTTACTCCTTTGCTTGTGTCATCGGATGCACAAAGTTTTAAAAGTGTTCATGCAGTTCCTTTGGTTTATTTTTTTTGTTGTTACCATGGCTTTGGTGTCATAGCCAAGAAACCACTGCCACATTTGACATCATGAAGGTTTTACCCTCAGTTGTTACCTCTTCAGAATTTGGTAGTTTTAGATCTGTTTTTAGGTCTTTGATCCATTTTGAGTTAAATTTTTTTTTATGTGCTGTTAAATGAGAGCACAACTTCATTCTTTTGCATGTGGATATCCAGTCTTCTCGGCACCATTTGTTGAGAAGATCCTCCTTTCCCTGTTGAAGAGTCTTGACGCCCCATCAAGATTCATTTGGCCATATATGGGAGGATTTTTTTCCTGTACTCTCTATTCAGTTCTAGTCGTGTATATGTCTGTATTTTCCCAATATCACACTAGTTTGATGACTATAGCTTTGTGTAAGTTTTGAAATCAGCAACTGTGGGACCTCTAGATATGTTTTTCTATATCAGGGTTGTTTAGACTATTTTGTGGTTCTTTGAGATTCTATATAAATTTTAGTGTGGGCTTTTTCATTTCTGCAAAAATTGTCATTGGGATTTTGATATGGATTGCATTGAATCTGTTGATCACCTTGACCTCTTAATAAGGTTAAATTTTCCAATCCATGAATATGGGATGCATTTCCATTTGTTTATGTATTTAATTTATTTTATCAATGTTTTGTAGTTTTCATTGTATCTTGTACCTCTGATCAAATCCACAGTATTTCTTTATTTATGATATACTATTATAAATGGGATTCTATTTGTATTTCCTTTTGAAATTGTTTATTGTCCAAGACAGAAATGCAGCTATTTTAAAAATATTTTCACATGTAGATGGACACAATATGTTTACTTTATTTATTTATTTTTATGTGGGGCTGAGGATCAAATCCACTGCCTCACATGTGGTAGGCAAGTGCTCTGCCACTGAGCTACAACCCCAGCCCTGGACTGACTTTTATTTTGACTTTATGTCTTGCTGTTGGATTAATTTATTTATTAATGTAAAAGATCATGTGGATGTGTGTGTGTGTGTGTGTGTGTGTGTGTAATATTTGGGGTCTCTAAATATGAGATCATGACATCTGCAAACAAACATAATTTTCTTTCTTTTCTGTTTGGATGCCTTTTGTCCCCTTCTTGCCCCAACCTTCCGGTACCATATGGAATAAAGTGGTGAAGGCAGACATCCTTGCCTTGTTCCTTATCTTAGAGGGAAGGATTTTAATCTTTCGTCATTGAGCCTGATGTTCATGGTGGGTTTTTCATACATGATTTTTACTATGTGGAGATAATTCCCTCTCTTCCTAGTTTGTTGAGTGTTTTCTTCATGAACGGTTGTGAAATTCTGTCAGGTGCTTTTTCTGCATCACTTGACATGACCATGTGTCTTTTCCCTTTATTATGCTAATTCCTCATGTGACATTAATTGATTTTGTACATTGAACCATCCTTGCACTCCAGGAATTAATTCCACTTAGTTGTGATGTACAATCTATTTAATATGCTGCTGAACTTAGTTTGTTAGTATTTTATTAGAACTTTGCTTCAGTGCTCTTCGGGGATATTGTCTGTGGTTTTCAGTTCTAGTAGTGTCTTGGTCTGATTTTTTTATCAGAGTAATACTAGCATCAAAGGATGAGTTAGGAAGTATTCTCTGCTCTTCAGTTTTTTTGAACACTTTAATAAGGATTGAAGTTAGTCATGTTTTAAATATTTGGTAGAGGCCAGGTACGATGGCTTGGGAGGCTGAGGCAGGAGGATCATAAGTTCAAAGCCAGCTTCCCCAACCTAGTGAGTCCTTCAGCAAGTTATCAAGACCCCATCTCAAAATAAAAAATAAAAAGGGCTGGGGATGTGACTCAGTGGTTAAGTACCCCTGGGCTTAATCCCTGATACCAAAAAAAAAAATGGTAGAAAGCTATGCATTTTAAAAAACAATCTAAAAGAATATATTCAAAGCAATCAGTTGAATTGAGGGTACAGTGTTGTTTAGGATGAAGAGAAGCTTGGAAATTTGTTGACTGGTTGTTTCATCTCTGACAATTTCTTACAGTGTGTGAGCTGATTGTTCTTAACCCAGTCCTGATGGCTGAGTTTGGCCTCCGTGGTGTGGCCTGGCTCAGAGTCTGTTGCTGTCTCATTTTTGAAGAGGCCTGGGTGATTAGTGAGCATTTTCTCACAGCATATGACTCAGAATAAAACATAGCTCCAGATTCAGAAGTTATTTCAAAAAAAGTTTTGCCTCACTTATTTTACAACATTTCTAAGACTATATTGACTTTGAAAGCATTGATGCTAATGTTAATTCAGCTTTTTTTATTATTAGTTTCCATTCTTTCCTTCAACAGCATTTATGGGATTCTTGGAATAGTACAGTCCAATATAAATACAATGCAAGCCACAGGTATAATTAAACAAAGAGAGAAATTGGTAAATCCATTTAACCAATATAATTTACTTATGTAACCTATTATATCAAAATATTTCAATATTGTATGAATCAAAGAATGAATGAGATGTTTGCTTTATTTTCCATGCTGAGTTTTGAAATCCACTGTGCATTTTGAACTTGTGGTGTGCCTCAATTTGGATTGACAGATTTCAAGGGCTCAAGAGCCACTGCATTTGACAGTAGGGACCCAGCATATTCAGTGCTGAGGACCTAAAGTCCAGAAGAGGCCCACCTTCAACTCTGCCTAGTGGACAGGATGATCAGTGAAACTCTACAATGTCAAGTCCCTGGGGAGGAGCCAGCCTGCTGTGTCTAGACACCCAGAGGACTGCTCCAGCGTCTGACCTGTGAGCTGTGGCTTTCTTGCAGCTGGCACAAATTGTTTTGCTACATCTCATTTCTTTGAACTAGTCCCCTGTGGGGAGGCCACTGCGCTGGAGTCTGGCATGGGTCCCAGTCTATCAAACATTGACTCTTCGCCTTGTGTGAGGAGGGCCACTAGCAAGTTCACATTTAATCACAGGCCTGTGAGCTGGGCTTCCAGTATCCCAGCCTCCCTGCTGTTCACTGCAGCCCGCCTATGTTCCCACAGGCAGGAGTGTTCCCTGGCCTGGAGAGTGCTCCCCTGGACTGGAGTGTGCGCCCTTGGCCTGGAGTGTGCGCCCCTGGCCTAGAGAGTGATCCCCAGGCCTGAGAGTGCTCCCCTGGCCTAGAGAGTGCTCCCCTGGCCTGGAGAGTGCTCCCCTGGCCTGGAGTGTGTGCCCCTGGCCTGGAGAGTGCTCCCCCACAGGTACACCACTTTGTCGCTCTGCACAGCCCAGCAGGAGGGCTGAAATTGTGGTGCTGGAAGAAAACATTCGGGTTTTCCTCTTTCCCCAGACTTCCCCCCACTGACCTCTAGAAAGCAGCCCCAAGAGCTCTGATTGTCATTGGAAAGTCACTGTATGGACTTTCATCCACCCCCACTGACCCCATGTTGGTCAGAGTACATGTCCATCTTCTGAGGGGGATACGGGGACACCTGGAGTGGCTGGCATGGCCGCCATAGTCAGGCAAGTCCATGCCTCTCCCCAGGATCCCTGTGGGGTGTGGGTGCTGCAGAGACGTTGGCCTTTCCCAGCCAGAAGGCCAAGGGTAGGGCAGTACTCCCACTTAGCTCCACGGCCTGTTGGCCTTCTCTGACACTGCCTAGCCAGAGAGGGGTGGGAGCTTGGCAAAGTGGGAGGACCTCATTGCACTCCCTCCCCTCAGTGTCACCTCCCTCCCACAGCTTCTTCTGTCCACGTCACTTAGCTCTCAGAGCCTGCAAGTTCCTTTCTACTGCTGATGTGGGAGAGGCTTGGAAACACACCCCTTTCCAGGAGATGAGCAATGTTCACAGAGGCAGGGTCAGGTGAGGTCACGAGACTGGACCCAGAACCTCACCAGACTCTTGCAGGCAGCTCTTGGGGCCTGCCAGCGAGGTGCACTGAAGAAAGAGGGGACCCGGCTCTTCTCTGTGTAGGCTCCATGTTGACAGGTGGAGTCAAGGTGGGCTGGGGACTGTGCCGGAGGAACAGATGGGCCAGCCCTTCTGGAGAATTTAGCAGCACAAGTTAGTATACCGTAAATCATCATCTGATTGATGTCGCTGGCCTTCTACAAAGCGCTGGTGCGCTGACACCAATCTCTTAGTCATTTTAGAACCTTACACTATTGATCCAGCTTTCTTTGGGAATTCTATAATCTTTCTATCTGGAGAAATCAGATTAAGATTATGAAAGTCCCAAGAATCTCAATTAGAACCTCAGTTAAAGAGGTTGCCAAAGTAAAACTATGACTTTTCCTGGGACAGTGAAAGAGCTAGAGTAGAGCAGTAGTTCTCTCTACCCCAGGGTCAGTGTCTCCTAAACCTTAACAGCGCTCTCAGTGCGGACATTGGCTGCTGCGATTTTGACTGAAAGGCAGTGGCAAGTTAAGGAGCCAGCAGAAGGAGGTTGGAGCTGGTGAAAACCACACACAGAAGGCCCTACGTTGTTTAAATGTCACAGGTGCGTGCTTTTTACATGCTGGAGATAACGAAAAAAGAGCATTAATGGTACCTACCAACAAAGGCATTTTGGCATAAAAATATTTTGCACTTTGCATAGTTTTATTAGGTAAACCGATAATAATTTGAGTTCCTTCGGCAGGTCAGTAGCCAGACCAGGTCTGACTGTTATAAGGGGCTGGTGGTCAGGCAGCACCCCGAGACCAGCAGGGACAGCGAGGTGGTGGCTCTGGGTGTGAATTCTGATGCTATTACTAATTGGCCCTGGCTAACTGACTCAGCTTCTCATGACCTCATTTATTTTCTGTAAAAGTGGAATTACAAATTTGTATTTATGGAGATTATATAATATGGTCCATGTATAGTATTCAATCCCTAGTGATTGATAAATACCAAATTATTTTTAAAAATTTTTTAATTTGTTCTTCATGGGTATACATGACAATAGACTGTAAGAGGAAAAACAAGTAGCTATTATTTTTTTATTTCCACACAAAATATTTTGTTGGTAATATGTTTGTAATAAATAGCTGCCTTTTACTTCTGCCAGTAGCAAAGCAATACCTTGATTGTTTAATACTTGCTTAGCTTATTTGAAACTTAGTGTGTATTTTCCCTGTGTGGCACAGCAGGGGGGTAGTGTGTGTGCACACATGCGCACTTGGAGGCCAGGAACTGCCCCATGCAGACTGAGCTACCCAGACACAGCCTTCCCATGGCAGATTTTTAGATCAAGGCTAAAAATCTGAGGTTGCGTAATTGCCCTCAGTGAACTAGGAGCGTGTGCCAGTGGCAGAGTTCTCTGTGGGCTCTGGTTTTCTCATGGTCGAAGGCGTTGGGTGCAGGTACAGAGGTCCGAGGGAGTAGCTGAGCAGGTTGCTGGTGCTTGCTGTGGAGTGAGTAGGTTGGCCCGGGGCAGAAGCAGGAGGGAAGCTGAGGTTTGGTGAAGGAACGTCATCTTGAATGTTTCCATGGCTCTAGCAGTTTAGAAGTTGGGAGTTTAAGTAAGGTTGTTGGTTGTGGGGAAAGTGGCCCACAAACATTCAGACGTGGTTGAAGCTTAGTCACTTGGTCTTTATTTTAATCTGAAAATAGAGAGCCAGGGCTTCTGAATCACATGGCAAAGGGATCGCTTCATGACTTTGAGTCTGAGTGCTAATTATTGCACGCTGATAGGATCTGGAGCGCTCGCCATTCTGCTCACGTCTTAATTATCTGCAGATTGCTTTTCTTGGGAGAAGAAAGAATATCATGATTTTGAATTTTTAAAAAGCTATTCTTCCAAAAACTTTTATATTCATTCACCGCCCCCCCCCCAAACCTTGGAGTGACCTAAAACATGAAGATCTGGTGAACAGGGGTCTTTCCCTGACCTCCATGTGCCTTTCTTTGTGTTTTATAGGTCTCGACATGCAAGGCTGGGTTTATATGATTGGAGGGTAGGATTGGCTTTTCCACTTGAGGTTTGTTCCTTTTGATTCTAAGACAAAGATAGGTAAAACTATTAGTTTCTTCCTGCCCCCTAAAAATATATGCTAAACTCATATTTTTTAATTTCCAAAAGTTAGGTTGTTTTCCCCCATGAGAGAACCAAAAGATAATATACAGCCACCGCTATGTTATCAATAAGAATTTGGGAGTAGAGTGTGCGGACAATTGAAATGATGAATTCCCCTCATATGTTACATTCAAAAACCTTTTATGCTCAGCTCTTCAAATCTCAGCAAGGGAAAGAAAAGTAAGAAGTAAGATTTGTTTAGTTTTCTTTTCTTTTATTGGAGCATTATAATTATACATAGTATTTGGGTTCGTTTTGACAAAATCACACATGGAAGGAATTTGATTTCAGGGAGTGGGGGTCCCCCACCCTGTCCTCCCCTCCTCCTCTCTTTTCTCCCTCCTCCACTCATCTTCCTTTCACTCCTTTATTCATTTCTTTTTTAAATAAATTATTTATTTATTCTAATTTGTTATACACGATGGCAGAATGTGATTCAGGTCATATTACACATACAGAGCACGACTTTTCAAGTCACTGATTGTACACAAGGTATCTTCACACCATTCGTGTCTTCATAAATGTCTAACTCATTCCACCATCATCCCTACCCCCTTGCCCCCTCCTTTCCCCTATTCATTTATTTTTGATTGGCACCTTCTACATTTACCCAAAGGTGGGACCCCCTTTGGCTCTTTATATATGTATATGGCATCCCATATCCCGCTCTCTCCCTCTCTCCCTCTGTTCCCCTTCTACTCACTGATCTTCCCTATCTTTATGATATATTGTCCCCCCCTTCTTTCTGTTATTTTGCTCTGACTTCCACCTATGAGAGAAAACATTCAGTCCTTCACTGAGTCTGGCTTATTTCACTCAGCATGATTTTCTCCATTTCTGTTCATTTACCAGTAAATGCCATTATTTCATTCTTCTTTATGGCTGAGTCAAACTCCATTGTGTGTATACCACATTTTCTTGATCTATTCCGGGCATCTGGGTTGATTCCATAACGTGGCTCTTGTGGATTTTGCTGCTGTAAACACTGACATGCCTGTATCTCTGTAGTATGCTGATTTTAGATCTTTTGGATAAATGCCAAGGGGAGGGATAGCTGGGTCGTGGGGTGGTTCCCCCCCCCCCTAGTTTTGTGAGGAAGAGAGATAAGATATTAAGTATACACACATGGGTTAGGGCACTTGACATCAGGAACTCTGGATTGGGATCCAGCCTCTTCCATTATGGCTTGAGTGTGGGGAAATTTTTATAACTGCTTCTTTTTTCATCATTTGTCAAATGCTGAGACATTTTTGTTCTCTGGTGTTTTTTCTAGATGAGGTAGCTGCATGTCACAATCTGTAATCTGTTCAGCCTGCTTCCTGGGTGAACTCGCTTCTGCACCTGGTAGAAGAAGCTCGTAGAGCTGTGGTCTGAGTGAACATTCATACCATTCTCCTCTAAAATATCAAGAGCAAGCTACATACCAACAATCTTCATTTTCTGATCTCCATCCACTGGAATTGTCCCAAGATCCAAAAATTGCTAATGGTAGAGCTAAAAAACAAAAAAAGCAAAATCCATATTGATATCCTTCTTGCTCAGTTTTCTCCAGTTCTGGTGGTGAGTTGGGAAATATTAACCTAACTTTGACCTGGAAAGCCAAACAAGGAGAGTGCTTCTGTTGTTGTTGTTGTTTTAAAACTCTTTTCTGGGAATTCTGTATTACCAGTGTTGGGTCTGGGTAGATTGTGGGAGCTGGGAATTTCTTTCTCCATGATACTGACTTCTCACAATGACACACTGGGAAATGAATTTGGAAATCTGGAAAGGAAACAGTGGCTATTTCCTCTAACCTGAGGAGCGTGGGACTTTTGCAGAAGCCCTTCTCCAAGTGTCTGCTCTGCTTGCTGTACCTGGAACTTAGACAAAGAAGCTCTGTCTTCCATTAGCCTTATTTTCTGGTAGCAGGAGTAACTCTTCACTAATGGTGCTGCCTGACCTATTTCCTTTCCTTGGCATTCTCTTCACTGAAGGGTGAGTGGCTTATCTCATTGCCCTGGCAGCTGTTTGGGGCCAGCAGTGTTGGGAAGTCAGTCTGTCTTGGTGTGCCCCTCAGTGTCCCCATGTCCCCATGGCTGCCCTGCCTGTCACTCCAGGACCCAGCCAGTGCCCAGTCTCCATGAGGCCTTGTTCCTGCTCAGCCCTGAGCAACGACTTTGCACTATAAGGATCCTGGATGAAGTCTGGAAAAAAGTTACTAACATCCAACCAAAGAAATGGAGGAACAAGTAGGGCTGAGTAAAATATGGTAGGCATGGTATAAAAATCCATTCCAGTGCCATAATAAAAAACTTGTCAGAAGTCAAGTTTGGAAGTCTAGTCTTGGTTTTGCTGCCCAGTAGGATCATGAATAGGGTGCAGTTTCTGGGTGCTATGGACTTCACATCCTTATTTACAGAATAAGATGTGGCCTTGCTCATCACGAAGGCTTCTCTCAGCATTGCCATTCTGTGTCCTTAAGTCCAATACATCTGTGGATAGTTTAGTTTTTTTTTTATTATGGATTATCCTATTTGTATCTTTTATTGCCCCCAAAATATCACATGTTATTCAGGCCAATTATTTCCCTTAACATGGTTCACACACAAAGTGCACAGTCTGCCCCACCCAGCGGAGGAGACTGGTCAAGCCAGAGTCCTGGAAAGCCCTGGAAGAAAATGAGGCAAAAGGCTCAGCATCATATCTTTTACTAGGTCTTCGGAAAGGAGACTCTGTACAACTAAAAAAAAAAAAAAAACACGTAAGATGAGTTCAAGACTAGATGTTGATTTTGGAATTGCTTCTTTTGGAAACTTCAAAAATGGAAGCAGAATGTATTTAGGTATTCTCTAAAGACAGGAGAATTTTAATTGTCCTTCTAACGTCTGTCTCTCAAAGTTAGCAAGTTCGTGGATCTCTTGATGGTTTGTGGATGCTTTTCGGAAGAAGTGTAGCTGCTTATGAAGTCCAACAACATTTTGTTGGAAGGTAGAAGTCTAACTTTATTATATGAAGGCCTGTTCCTCAGAGGACGAGCAGCAAGCCAGACTGTCCTTATTCTTGTTTTAAAGTAAACTTACTTGTGGACTTGTCATGGACTCCTCGTCATGGACCACATGTGGAGCCATTGAAGGTGTGAACTTTGTGTTGGTGTGAAACAACTGAATAAAAGCTGTTTATAACGTTGCATGCCTTATAACATAAATACCCAGAATCAGTCATTTTTCTATTAGTTTATATGTAACATCGTACGCAAGCTTTCCTTTTTACATTTTGTCTGACCTGGATTCTTAGCCAGGCATCCATATTTCCTGATGGTGTTTTGTGTTGTCCTTTTACATACCAAATTGGAGTAAATCAGAGTTCTTACATTTGGCACTTGTCCAGGAATAGCAGTAATGCTACACTGTATCATAACCAGGGCTCCCCCCCCAGCTTTTTTTTTTGTTTTTGGTATTGAGGATTGAACCCAGGGGTGAGCTACACCCGTAGCCCTCTTTATTTTTTTATTTTGAGGCAGAGTCTTGCTAAAAATTCCCCAGGCTGACTTTGAACTTGAAATCCTCCAGCCTCAGACTTCTGCGTTGCTGGGATCACAGGCCTGTGCCAATAGTTTAGTAATCCAAGTACATTTTAAAGCTGTTTCTACTTTCCACCTCTGTACAGAGATGACTCTTTTAAATGAGTGCTTCGTGTTGGGGGACAAGGCCTTGTTTCGGTGCGTACTGTATCTCATCTTACCCTCATTTACTTTCTCTGGGCTGAAACAGTTCAATTCTCTAGAGCATTTCTGCACCTCTATAGAAGCAGAGCTACCCACAAAGACGTGTGTCCGTGTATGCAGCAGGTTCCCCGTGAATGTGAATATGGTTTTTGTTCATTGTATGCAACAGGATAAGGAGTACTATGCATTTTTTTTTAAGACTCAAATTGTCAATGTCAGTCCAATCATATTTTTCTTCTTTTTGTGCATTGAGTGGACTTCACAAAAGCTGACCTTGGATCTTCAAGATATAGGAAAGTGAATTTTTTGAGGGGAAGTGCCTGGATACAGTGAAAATCAGCATAAATGTGATATAACCTCAGAATTTGGGGAGGTTGGAGTGACTAGTTGGCAAAGCTTAGATGAATGCTGCATCTGCACCTGGAAGTCAGATCAGCACCCAGCCAGGAAGCCTAGGGAGAGGGAAGAGGGTGTCAGTTGTGCTTCTGAGTTTTACGTCTGTAACTGCTTCCCTTTGACAAGCAGATTCAATGGCTCCGTGCACCTACAGCCTAAAAAGCAGAGCCTCCGGGTCTCCCTGGTGGGGCCCACTCTGTTCTCTGCCGGTGGCGTCTGCAGCTCTCCTCCTGAGGTTCTGAAAGTTGGAAACTCAGGGTTCCAGCCTCAGTACCTCCTTCGTAGGCAGCACCAACTTCATCAGATCACATGACCTCTCTGACCCTTCACCTCCTAAAGGGTAAAACAATGCAAAAAAAACTATTGAGTTTTTATTCACCTGTGATACCGTGTGAGTCTTCTCTAGGGACTTGCATGTAGAGCTACTCTGTGGACACTCTGTAGGGCTCATTTGGAGGTACAGTATGTAACCATGGGCTATTGAGAGTTGAAATAATTGTAACCTTTCCTTGTGTCCTTGTGAGGTGCTGAATTCTTCTCTTCCTGTCATCTAATAATCAAAACCTTTCGGCCACAAGCAAAGATAATTTGAATACTAGGTTTGGGGTAAAAGGGCTCCATATAAATCCTTTTGAAATTTTGTCCATCCTTTAATTTTTTTATGTTGCTTAGTTATGGAGAAGGGAGAGAACATAAAATCTGATTTTTATTAGATGACTTATGTATGCTCAATATTTTACTCTAGGACGATATAAAATTCCCTGTTCTCAGATGCCGCATGCCAGCTGTCTCCAGAGTGAAAAATGAACAGCATCTTATAGCTCTACTTGCCTGTGAGTGCCAGGACCCAGCCTAGGGAAGAGGGCAGCATCCGTCTCTTCAGAGCTGACCGGACACGGGCACTGCCTTCCACGGTCTGTCTCCTAGGTACAGTTTTGTGGTCAACACCTGCTCTTCCTTGGCCTCCTCCTCCTAATGCAGTGGGTTTTCTTGGTTTAAAAATGAAACAGAGAACTTTTCCATCAACCGTGTTTGGATTATTTTTCCCCAAAAAAACAAAAAGAATTCTGCTTTCTTTGACTATTATTATTTTTTTTCTTTCAAAAGGGAGAGGAAGCTGGGCTGGGAATGTGGCTCCCTGGTAGTGGGGTTGCCTAGCGTGCCCAGGGCCCTGGCTTCAATACCCAGCACTGGAGAGGGAGAGGGAAAAGGGGTGGGGAAAGGAGTTTAAAGATACCATGGAGTATCTGTGTACTGGGCTCTCCCTTACATATTAGTTCATCTACCTTTTACCAAAGGCATTAATGATGGTGAAGATGCTCGTGACAATGACTGTTCTGACTGGACAGAGTATCAGGTAACCTGGCCCAAAACATGCTAATAAGCATCCATAGTTGCCGCAGTCTGGCTGGACACAAATCACGAGCCACTCAAGCAGGAACAAACTTTATTTCCGAAGTGAACGCCACGCGCATGTGGCCTTCTCCTGGGACACACCACACACCTGAAAATCCCTCCTCCGGCACTTCCCCAACCAATGGGAACTCTCCAGGAATCCTCTGAGAACTCCAAAGTAGCAGGCCAAGGCGGACAGCAGGGGTCTAATATACAATTGAATACACAGCTTAACATAACCATCTTCGTCTCAATGGCTGCTGGCATCACCTCTCAACCACTCCTTTCTGGCAAAAGTGCCATGCGTCATTCCCACTCGCTATGGCTCTCAGCACATAGTAGGCTCCCTAATTATTATCATGCATGTGGCTCAAAAAGTGTTTTGTGTGTGTGCCAGCATGTGGGTCACAGTGAAACCAGTGGGGTTTTGGTGAAGGCAGTTGTGATTTCTCACCCTTCAGTGATTTCATGTCCTATAGGAACACATTCAGGAACCGACTTAGAGATGGTTCAGTGTGATGTTTTAGTTTTCTGATGGTGTAGAAGCCATGTGCATTCAATAGAAAGTACAGCTCAAGATACTGAATTTCGATCTGGTCCTGGGTTGGCAACATGCAGTGTGATACCCTGGTGACGCTGCGCGGTGGCAGAGAGCTCTGCTCCATGTCATCCTGAGGAGACGGGGTGTGGCAGAGCTGTGGTGTTCCATAGGTGAGGTATTCTGAATGTTTTCCACTTTGGATACTTTTATTTTACAGTGGATTTACTGGGAGGTTACCTCATCATCAGCCAAGGAGCATCTGTGTTCTGGGATCCAATTCTTACATTGCTTTCTGTGCCCAACGTAGCCGTGACATCATGGCAGAGATGTGCCCCTGAGGAGCATTTTCTCATCTTTAGGAATGTTTTTTGAAAATAACTGAAAAGTCAAGGCCATATAAAGATGGTCCCACAGCAAAACCCTGGCCATTATGGGATGCCTAGGTCCCGCACACCTCTGTGTTCCTCACAAGGCACCAGCTGCTCTCCCCTTGACCCCGTGTGACACGACTGTGCAGTAAGTGCCATTACTTTGCTGCAGCATGGGAGGACTCAGTTGTCAGCGTCCCAGGGTGAGCGTGGTCGGGTGCAGACCGCCCGGCTCCTCAGCATTCTGCAGCCCGATGAGCTCATGGTGGGTGGCTCCCTGAGAACTTTGACTTTGGCCTCAGCTGATTTAGGAAATATTTCTCTCTCCAAGCTTATATTTTTTTATTAATTATAAGTAGTGGACATTTTTTTTAGGACAGTGGTAGTAAATATATAACTCAAGGCAGAGGGAGAGGCTGGGGGAGGATTTTAGTCATTTGGAACCATTAGAAGCTCTCTGGGCAGCCTTCCAGGAACCCAGAATTTCAGCCGGGCACAGTGGATGCTGAGAATGTGGGAGATTTTGTGTCTCTGTACACAGGGGGCCCGTGTCATCTTGGTCTTCAGCCTGAACCACACTCATGGTGAGAAGCAAATCTTGGGAGAGACGAACAGAACCTTATGTACAGAGGACTGGAGTTTCAGGGCTGTGACTTGAAAAGTCCACTCCTCCTGATAATTTACAGGAGGCTGCTTACCTTTTCTGTTTGGGGCTTTATTTTCCTTTAGAGTTGGAAATATTCTGTCTTTACAGTCCTTTTAAATGGATGGTAGAAGGTAGGAAATATGCAAATGAGACTCTTCAGTCTGGCCTTCTTGGCGTCCTTGGGTAGTTTTGATGCTCCTGTGCCCATTCCCTGGTTCAGCAGGTTTACTGGGCACCTGCTCTATTCCAGACCCTCCCCCATCCTTGGGGATAAAAGACTACAAGAGTCTGAATCTGTCCTCAAGGCATTTGTCTTCTGGTGGCAGGAATTCCTGTTCCCAGTAAGTCCCCAGACAGCGTAAAGAGGGCTCTATTAGCAGAAGGAACATTCTACAGACACACCAAGGAGGAGGCAGTAATCACGGTGAATATGAGTGGATGTGTGAGCTAAATCTTTCAAAGGATGCGTAGTAGGGCAGGAAGATGGGGGCGAGGAGGGAAGGCCCGGGAGATGGCGAGCCCAGGGTCCAGGGAAAGGGCTGGAATCCTCGCCATTATCATCTCACAGCCAGGAAAACGGAACGATGCCACTGCGCCCAGGTCCCTCTGCCCACCGCTGGGCCACTCTGATTACGGGCCGAATTGGGAGGTGATCCTGCCCC
Organism: Marmota marmota marmota; assembly: GCF_001458135.2. Lineage (NCBI taxonomy): Eukaryota > Metazoa > Chordata > Mammalia > Rodentia > Sciuridae > Marmota > Marmota marmota. Next base: position 16,483,939 of record NW_025999913.1, read on the forward strand.
TTCTCAATCCCCTCCTCTTCCTGCTCCCTCTCTCTGGCGCTTTCTGGTTGGCCTGGGGGACATTTCCCTAGCAGCCTTGCATACTGCAGAGGGAGAAGGAGAACGAAGCGAAGCCACCTGCCCTGCCGCGACCAGGGAGGTCAGGTTTTCTGCCATGTGTCTCCAGGGTCTTCTCAGGGTTTCTGTTTTCCTGTGACTGCATTAGATTCTGGCTCTTTGGTCACTGCTTCTCCCTGCTTCATTGAGACTTGACCTTGATTAAACATGACTCTACAGTGTGGGGACTTCCTCAGTTGAGCGCCTGAAATTTGCTAATTTGGGGTTTTTACGGGGACAGCAAAATGCTCACGTTTTAACAATGTAGGATTCCTGGGGACATCATGAAGCTGCTGACGTGATGCTAAGTGGTTTGTGCCTATAAGAAACTTTGCAGATGGCTAAGATAAGTGTGAAGGGTGTTTTATATGGCTTGACTTACTGTTTCTTCAATGGAAGAAAATCCGGCAGACTTGTCCAGGATCATGAGGGAGATGAGTGATTTTCCTGTGGTAAATCACTAATACCACAAATGACACAGACTGTTTTTGATAAGTACCAGCAAGGGAAGTTTATTTATATTCTCCAAGAAGATGCATGGGAATGTAGCGCCTAGCATGTTCATTTAGGGGAAAAAAAATTAATGGAGAAAATTTCCCTGACTCTAGTTACTATAGTTAAGCAACTTAATTCTGAACCCTAACTTTTCTTAGTAAACTGGGCAGCTAACGCAGCAAGAAGCCATAAATAAATCACTAAGGACCCAGTTGGACCCACCATTCATGGAGATCTGATTTGAGGAGATGGGGGAAGATTTGGAGATACTAAGATCAACTTCACGTTCAACCCAGGGATAGAGAAAGCGCGTGTGAAAGGAGCCTGCCTTTTGTTATGAGATTCATTCTGTGATTCGAATCTTTGTAATTTTTCAGTCAACCTAATAACCAAGGAGCGCAGCACAGTGCGTGAATGCAGCTTCGTGAGTCCCGAGGGCCTGAGGGACCTGGTACTGTAAAAAGCAGGTGCGGGGCTGAGGGTTTGGCTTGGGGAGTCTGCTTTCTCCCCTTGTTGTGTTTGGTCTATCCAGGCCCCTGCCTTCCCTAACCCCCTTGGGTCCAACGAGGGCACCTTCAGGACGGGCACCTTCAGGAGTTGTGCTGTGTTCAGGATGAGAGTCTGGCCAACCCGACTCTCTGGGGGGTATTCTGCGGGGACCTGCACACTCTCCTGGTGCCCTGCGTGCAGCGTTGCTGACCCTTCCTCCTGCCCTCTGGGTGTGACGCGGGCAGGACTTTGGTTTTTAATACGTTCCAATGGGTAGAAGTCTCTTGGCTGGTAGGAGTTCTCCTGATTGACCTGGTTATAAAACAGATGATCCCATCCCTCTGCCCCTAATGTTTCTCCCTCCTCACAGCAGAGATGAACCACCTGCTGTCACCTCCCACATGCTGGTGAGAAATTCTGCCAGCGGCGGTTACAGCGGCAGCTTTGGGGTAGATCTGGGAAGTGGGCAGAGTTGTGGCAACACTGGGCCCTCGTTTTGCTTTTAAATCACCCAGGGACAGTTTCATAAATGAAGTTGCCCAATTCATCCTCTGTCTTCTGCCCACCTAAAAGGGAACATTTAGCTGAAAAACAGCAGGTTCACACACTCTTTGGATATTTTCTTCTCCTCTGAGGGCACACCCCGCCTGTCTCCAGTCTATCCTCCGTGCTCCCAGGCCACAGTCCCTGAATGAACCCTTTGCCATCCTGTGTCCAGGGGAAATCTGCCCAGGAACAATAGCTGGAGGACGGTCTGCAGCCTGGGTAGACTTCAGAAGCTGCTTCCCTCCCGACAGGGCAGGACACAGGCTCTCCGGGGCTGGAGGTCCCAGCCTGCACGCGCTCCTGGTTGCCTTCCCAGGAGCTGCAAGTGTGACTGCCAGGAGGACTCCAGGAAAGCCGGGGAGCTGGCACAGCAGCCCTTCCCACAGGGGCCACACAGGGAGCCCAGGGGAAGCCAGGAGGGTGGGCAGGGCCAGGGCCAAGGGCGGCAGGCGGGGCATCCTGGGCAAGATGAGGACACGACCTGAGCTCACACTGCGTTACCTCACAGCCCTGTAGATGTCGGGGTGACTCCCGAGCTCTGGGTGAGGGCAGTGAGCACATCAAAGAACTGCTAATTAATCTCCAGGTGTGCTGGGGAGAACGGATGGGCTCTTCCTTCAGGACAGGGCTAAGTCCCAACCCCCTCCTCTCCACCCCTCAGGTGAGTTTCTTTTATTTCAAGCCAATTTAATTTTTACACAGAGTCTTTTACCTGCAGTCAGTTTACTTTACCTAGAGTCTCGGATTTCAGGGTGGGGTGGGGAGGGTGTGCTTTTGTGTGTGTCTCCATAAGAAGGGGTGAAGGGGTTTTTCTTCTTCATAAACATAAAATTTATGTTGGAGTCTTTGGGTCCACATGTTTGAAAGCATCCTTCTAGGTGAATCAAATCACACTCTGGGGAAAAAAAATTTTTTTTCTTGGACATTTGAACAATTAAATCCCTGGTTGGAGCCTGGGCAGAGTTTGGCGCTACAGTAGGATTCACAGGGTTCCCACTGTGGTTCTGTGTTAGTGTTCAACTTCTGCTCCTTGGCCCCCTTTTCATTGATGTCAAATGCTATTACTCTCTGGAGAGAAGGTATTTTAATGATAGGAAGATGTCAATTCGAATCCTCTTCTGCTTGACAATAAAAACCATACAGGATATTGAAATGTGGGGGGTGGATTTCTGAACTAAGTCTCTGGAGCATTTCTCAACCTCCGCAAGGCTGATATTTTGGGGTGGATAATTCCTGCTGGGGAGGGGTGCTGTCCTGTGCTTGGGAGAATGTGGGGCAGCACCCTTGGCTTCTGCCCCTAGATGCCCATCTCCAGCTGTGGCAACCAAAAGTTAGTATCATGGAGAACCCCATGGCCCCCAGCTGGGGACCACTGCTGGAGACAGGGATTTCACTAAGGAGAAGTAAACAGTGAGAAGTAAACTGTTTTTGTTACAGTTCATTATCTATGCATTTCCAAAGGAGGTGAATCTCAAGGAGACTGACCCGCCTTGTGGAACTGCCATTTTGCTACCAATTTTCTACTCACATATTGACTGGAATTTGGTTTTGATTAAGGGGATGATTGCAACTCAGTCCTTGATGCTGCTGATATTGCCTCAAGAGCTCCCAGGTGTGTCTATAACAGGCAGAACTTTCTGGGAAGGGGATCACAGGGTGCTTTTCCAGTGCTGGTCTGGGGAAGTGTCTGGGGAACAAGATTCAAATGAGACTCACGTTAAGCCTTTAATAATCAAGCGCATGAGTTGAGTGGAAAGCACACTGTGATTCAGCATCTGTATGAATGGCAGGTCAGATGCATGACTTAAGTACAGGTTTCACTGAATTCACAGTGCTCCAGTGTGAAGGTGTCTAGGTGTCACATGTTCCTGTGGGAGACTGCCGTCCCCCCCGTCCCCACCAGTCTACCTGCACCGCTGTAGTGGAATACGAGCTGTCAGAGTAGAGTCATGTCACCGCTGTGACTTCACGTTAATGTCCCCTTGTCTCTGTCTCACGGTTCCCTTTTACTCTCTATTCTCCTCACACAGGCGTGTGTGCGTGCCAGGCACCTCCTGGCTTTCTCTCCCTCCACCGGCTTCCCTCCCTCCTGCCCTTGCCTTCTCCCCTTCTCCTCTGGCTGTGGGCCCTGTCAGGTGGCCTGGCTGGCATCGTCTTACCTGTGTTGAACTGGGCTACCCAGGGATCTCCATTTGTTATGCCTCGGGCACTCTCTTTAATACTGTCTCTCTGAGGGATAGTTAATGATCTTTGCAGCAAATGAAGGTGAACTGCAGCCACATTATTGTTATAGTACAGCAGCTCCGTGAACAGATTGGGCTGAGCTCTCAACAGCTGGGGCTGGCAGAGTGAGTCTTGACTCCTCTCGGAAAAGTTCCCAGAACTGCCAAATCATCAGACTTGAAGGGGACAGAGGTTCCTGCAGATGCCCTGGCTTTTGTGATCTGCATTTTGGAAATGTTTGTTAGTTTGTGGATCTGGCCCAGCTTGGACTGATGGAGCTGAGGAGCCACTGTCACTGCTGTGGCCTTGACGGCTTAGCGCCTGCGAGCATGTTTACCGTTCACTTGCAGATGCCAAACGCGTGATCCCAAAGATGCTTTGGTTTTTCAAATGTGTGGCTCTCGTGGATGCACTGAAACTGTTATTTTAAGGAGAATTTTCATTTGTGAAGTTATATAACTCTAATATAGGTTTAATGATGGTCCCCGTGGCATCCAGGTGAATAAAATGAATGGGAAGCAGGTAGAAGAGAGCAGATATCATAAGCCAGTGGCCTGGAGACTTCAGTCCATCCTACAACTATGTGGTGTGTGCCCATTTGAGGAGGGGGTATGTGCATGTGCATGCAAATATTTGTGTTTAAATAACTTCCTGCTAGTATCTTTCTATCTGTCTGTCTGTCTGTCTATCTATGGTACCAGGCAGTGAACCCAGGGGTGCTTAACCACTGAGGCACATCCCTAGCCCTTTTTATTTTTTGAGACAGGGTCTTGCTAAGTTGCTGAGGTCTCGATAAATTGCTGAGGCTGGCTGTGAACTTGCTATCCTCCTGCTTCAGCCTCTGGAGGGAAGATAGGCATGGCCATCGTGCCCAGAAGTATTTAAAGTCTTTTTTTATATAAAAATGTGGATGGTTTTCCCCAAGAGGCCAGCAGATCTGGCTTCACCAGGAGTGTGGTCTCCCACAGACATTGCCAGCCGAACTGGAGTAGGAGGCTGGTGTGGTCATTCCACATCCTCCCAGTTGTTCATCAAGCTGGCCTCTGCAGGAGGAGTCCAGTTGGCCTTGGGGTTGGGAAGAACTGGGTTCAGCTCTTAGCTTTAATAGCAGAGCTCTCCAGACCCGTTACTTCTGAGGCTCGCCTTCTGTATGAGTGCGATGGGCATATGTTCCTTCACCTCCCGTGGTCACTGGAGAGCGGATGACCTGAGATGGCAAGTTTGATGTTTCTAAAACACTACATACACACCCAGGGGATCGCTACACACATCCACCATTATAATTTTTAGTCACTTTGTGTCACAGGTGAATCGATACCAACCCTTTAGTGTCACATCGACCGGGTTATAAAATTTGACAAGCATTTCCATTGCTTGGGACAATGGGGAGGACTCGGAAGCCGACCTTCCATATTTCTAGTTTTGTCTTGCAATGTAAACTCTATGGTGCCTCTCAGGGAATTATCCAGCAGAAACTGACATCTTCAGGGTGGCGCGAGCTGAACTGGAAGGCCAGATCTGCTGGCCTTTAGTTCATTTTAGTAGACTCGTGGTTTTCTTTTGACTGAAAGTGTAATTTTGGACCTAAGCTCCTGGCATTTCTTTTCCCTCTTGTCCACCCTCCCCTCTTCCAGCTCGACAGTGACCCTGTCACCTGAAGATGTTCAGAGTCCTAAAAGGAGGCAGAATTGAGAGCACAACACAAACACATTTGCTTAAAGTCAGGAGTTAGGGTTAGTTTTTGTCAGGCTCCCATGTGGCCTTGGGGGTGTATTAGCTCTGTGCTCACGGATCTTTTCAAATTTCCAAAGATTTTTTCCTCTATTATTACATTCAATTGGCACCTTCTCTCTCTCTAATGAGCTTTGACATCTCTCAGAAGTTTCCAGCACACAGTGGGTGCCACACCAGGTGCGGGTAGGAGCTTCCTGGTTATTATGTACATGGTTAATAAATGCAGGGGTTTCCGCCTATTTTTCTACTTCCTGCAAAGATGGGTTTCCTTTAGATGTGGATATTTTGCTGAAGTGTGTGCTCTTGTTGCAGAATGGTAGCAGATAACAGTGCAGTGTTTTCTCCCATTCTGACCGTGACCGGGAAACTCTGGTATTCCAATGAAATGCTTTTTGGAAAAAAGCAAGAAAATTTTGAAGGACGAAATATCAACATGAGGCCCCAGAATGGAAAATTGGGAGGAGAAAACGTTGTTTTTAGACCCCTACATTTTCAGGTTTTAGGAATAGAAGTGCAGGCGTACCTGGGGAGCCTAAAGTGGGGTCCACTCCCAGACCTGGCTCCTGGGCTCACTCAGGTGCCTTTCCATTCACGGTGCCATCTGGCCCTGCTCGCCAGCCCAAGGACGCGAGCAGTGAGGGGGAGAATATAGGGGGAAAGGGCGGGGACGGAGAAAGAAGACCTGCTATGCTTTATACACCTTTTGTCCAAATCACCAAAGTACTGTGGGCCATGTGGAAATCTAAGGGAATACCCAGGGTGACCCTTGAGGCCGGCAGAACTGTAACTGGGCAGAAGTGGCAATTTCACTTGGGGTTAAACATGGTCACTGCAGTTTGGGTAGATCTTCTCAAAAAAGTTCCTGAGAAGGTCCACGGAGGCGTTCATAAGACCAGTGCTCATGGCGCTCCAGTGGGTGAAGTTTCTGCCAGTTGTGTACTTTGCAAGTTCACTTTTCTAGAAGATAGATATTTTCTGCCCCCAAAACTCACAGTAGAGGAGCAAGAAAGAGTGATAGTAGAGCCAGGTGTGGGGCCTGGAGGCCAGTGGGGGCTGTGCAGATCACTGGCCTGGGAGCCTGCATGGCAGATGGGGTTTCCGAAGACCTGACATAGGGGATTTGCCCTTGCTGATGTCAGAAGGTGGAAAGCCACCCTGGGGCTATGCTAAAAACAGGCCGGAGCCCTCTCAGACTTTGCAGAGAGCAGTGGCCTGTGCTGAAACAGCCCCCTGTCCATCCTCCCACCCGGGTCAGAATGATTTTATGATCATCATTATAGTTTGGACAAGGAGCAAATTTGCTTAGTCAGGAAAAATGAAAAGGCTCTATGAAAACGGAAGCCTGAAGGTGGTGAGATCAGCGGCCCAGGGTGCAGCGGCGCTGTGTGTGTGTGTGTGTGTGTGTGTGTGTGTGTCTCTCCCTCCCTCCCTCTCTCACGGGTTATTTCAAAGCAAAAGAGACAGCTGCTTCCTTTGCTTGCTGGTTTCCTGGTTGCTAAAGCTTCTTGTTTTGTTTTATTTTAAGGCCCCTCTCCGTCCGGTGGAGGGTGCGCAGAGCCTGCTGGCAGCCGTGCGCCCTTGGAGACTCCTGCTCTTGACACCAGTGGAAGCGCGGGGCACCTCAAACTGCTCTGAGCACAACCCACTTCCCTTGGCCCGCCGCGAGCTTGGAGCAGTTACCCAGCACTCCAACGCCACCCAGGAAACCCGCAGCCAAGTCACACCGTTGGAGCAGGTGTGCAGGCGACTTCTCCCAAGCACACGTGACTCCGGGCGGACCTGCGCGTCTGGCCCACAGGCGGCAGTTATACTCCCTGTGCCCAGGGGTGCAGGGCCCCTCAGAGCCCGCTGTCCCTGGGTCCAGAGCCAGGAGCTCTGCAGGCAGGAGGGACGGAGCCTGTCCTGTGCTCCCAGCAGCCCCTACCTGTCCTTTCCCCCCCTCACCTGCTAAGTGGCTTGGAGAAGAATCTGGAAGAACCAGTGTCTTTTTCCTTTCTGTTGTCCTTTGCCGTGAGAACATCTCTTGGATTACTCCTTTAATATAGTAAACATAAAGATGCCAACATTAGCTGCTTTACCAAGACCCAGGGGAGAAAGACAAGGTCTAAAAGCTGTGCATACATGTCAAATGTAAATGCACATGGACATGTGTATACAGGCATGCATGTATGCATATGTATAGGCTGGTGTGCACAGCTGTATGGGTTCACAGATATGCATGTGCAGCACAAGTCGCACACCAATTTAAAGCAAAACTCAACTGAGCCCTGATGCAACGAGAGAGTATATGAAAGTTTAAGACAGTTTCAAGAGTCAGGTGATAAGGTGAAGGTGCTCCTCAGAAAAACAAGGAAAAGTGAACCATGCACAGGTGTATCTATTTTAAAACAGAATCCATTGGATATAATGGAACTTTAGGAAATTTCCATGTAAGTTTTGAGTTATCTTAATTAAAAAAAAAAGATGAAAACTGTTAGCTAGGATTTCAGACCTCTCCCCTTGTACCTTTTACAAAGTTCTTAGTCCCTCAAAGTACTAGCACCTGCTCTTGGGTACATAACTTTGAGCTGAGGCTTCAAAATGTTATATTTATTACTTAAACGTAAGTAGGTAGGTTACTTCTTGGAAAAATGTAAAGACTCACTTTTTAACTATTAAACTAAGTAGAAGAGTGATTACAGAATCCAATATCACTATGTGTATAAGAGAAAACATACTATTTGGGAGAAATATTTTACATGCTACCTGGAACTTATTTCACAGTGTGCAAAATCAAAAGCAACAAAATGTGCTTCCCCTAAGTTTCAGCAACTCAACTTCAGGGCAGATGTTTCCCAAGACTGTGGTCAAACATGTAAAGATTTTAATTGTAAGAATATCACAAAGTTTCTCATTTCTGACATACTTTGTTTAAATGTGTGAACAACATTAGGGCAGTCAAATACATTTTAGAAGTAACATACAATAAAACACCCTCGTGTGCTGAGGCATGAAAGAGTGAGGTAGATTTTCTGTGATTTTGTTTTTAAAAGAACCCAACACAGTGTGTGGCTCACATTCATGTACGTACACACAGCCAGTGTTGTCCTTGCTGAGTGGTTTGTCTTTATCTTGCCTGTTTGTTCTTAATAATTTCCTAATATTTATATGTATAACTGCATATTAAATATTGAAGAATGCTGTAAGAGTGTATTCATAAGCATTTAGAAATATTTGTGAATACCAGGAAGAGAAGGAGCTTAAGAGCTAGCCTCTTTTGCCTTTCTTTCTTTCTTTCTTTCGAGGTAACTGCTTATCAGATGTCAAAGATGATTGATTGATTGAGCATATATTTTTGTGCCACTGTGTGCCAGGCACTGTTCAGTGCTGCTATGTGTTTTGGGGGGCATGGCGTTGGGGGAGTGTACCAGGGATTGACCTCAGGGGCACTCAACCACTGAGCCACATCCCAGCCCTTTTTTTTGTATTTTATTTAGAGACAAGGTCTCACTGAGTTGCTTAGTGTCTTGCTTTTTGCTGAGGCTGCCTTTGAACTTGGGATCCTCCTGCCTCAACCTGCTGAGCCACTGGGATTACAGGAGTGGGCACCACCACACCAGGCTGCTGTGTGCTCTTCACGTAGCATATCACTGAATGAGTTCAGCATCCAGGTAACTGGACAGCAAAGTTAATAGCACCAGGAGGGAAATACCGTGATAGCAGCAGGTAAAAAGGAGCATTCAGCTCTAGTTTGCTTCGTAGTCATACATGTGTGTCTTATCTGCTCTATGCGGTCCCACATGGTGGAACCTTCTCTATCATGTTGACAACTTCATTTGTCTGGAAAGCCAGAAGCAAATATGGAAGTCGTTGGGAAGACTTGACACTCTGAATGAAGACTTTGAAGAACACTTAAGAGCTTATCCGTAGGACTTTGAAAACCCCGACCCCTCCTTATCCTGTGGGCTTTGAAACCCACTCTCAGGTGAATGTTCGGCAGGTGTTCTCCAGAGAGAGAGGGCAGGATCTGAAGGTGGGAGCTTGGTGTGGCGAGGTCAGTGTCCACCCAACTGGACGTTGGGTCTGCAGAGGGTGTTAATAGGAGGCTTGGACTCGGGAGGCAGCAGGACTCGGGCTCACAAGGACGTGGTCACCTGATAACTCTAAGTGAGTCTCTGAGCTCCAGAATTGCACCCAAAGGATGCCCTTCTTCTGTCCAGCCCCTCTGTCCCAGATTGATCTTGGAAGTGAGCCCTCCAAGTGACCTCTCAGCACTCCAGCCTCTCTCCCTGGTATGAGATTAGAAATTTTAAAATTCCAGCCACAAGCACTCAGGGCTACAAAATGAAGAGATTTTTTTTTCATGAGTTCAGTTATAAAAATAGCAACAATTCTTGAAAGGAGACATTTGTGTTGGGTTAGTGCCAGTTGCAACGTTGTTTTGTGTGTGTGTGTGTGTGTGTGTGTGTAATTGTGGCTTCTTGAACGTGGTACGTTTCTTCCCTGGTGGGGAAGGGGAGAGGTCTGACTTTGGGTTTGGTTCTCTTTCCACTGACCAGGGAATCGGGAGTCAGCCCATTTGAACCCCTGCTGCTGGTTTGCTGTGATTTTGTGGGAAAATCGGTCAGATTGGCTTCCTCCCTTTTCTATCCATCCTTCCCTCCTGTTAAAACAGATAAGGTGCCATTATGTAGTTGCACAGTTTGCTGCACAAAAGGGGAGGGAAAGAATCTTTGCTCTTCCTGAGACAAGGCCAGAATGGTAAAATCATTAATTCAAGAAATTTAAGTTAAAGGAAAAAAAAAAAAAGATTTGTTTGTAGAACAAGATGGAGAAAAACATGTTTCAGGCTGGCTAATCTAATCACTCCCAGAGAGCAGCCTGTTTTCTTACTTGCTGGATCCCTTCCACTTTACATTCTCACAGGGAACAATATATTAAGTACAGTATTTAGAAATATTTGTTGAATCCTACTGTCTGATTTTGGCAAGTCCCAAGGAAAAAAAGGATATGTCTTGGCCTGCTCGGGCCTTCTGGGGAGGACCTTGGAGCTTTCCCAGAGAGGCTGGCTTCCACTGTGGGAAACGCTGGCTCAGGAGATAACGCTGTGGCGGTCTGGTTTCAGAGGGCACCGAGTTTGCTCTGGGTTTCTGGAGCACCATAGCTGATCTCGAGTCTCCCTGTCTGAAGAAACTCCAAGTGTGGGTTAGCCTTTCCTCCTGTGAATGCCGTCATTTCCTCCTGCAGGGCTGCTAACTTTAACCCACTCTTCCTGTCCCCCAGCAAGTGGGCTGAGCTCACCGGCTCCAAAATATCCAGTGTGTGTGTGAGAACAGAGCGCGTGGCCAGTGAGAATGGTCCCAAGCTGGGGCCTTCTGCACTGGGTGTCCGTGGCTGAGGCAACTGCTCCTGGGGAGCTCAGAGGCTTGGGTAAACCCTGAAGCAGATTCTCTTTCAATGTGGCCATCCCATGGCATTGACGGAGTCCATCTAGTTTGCGGTGGAAATAAAGATGAAATATTTCGGAAGTCATGTTATGGCTCCCGGACTCAAACGTATGCTAAAATAAAAGTGTTTCATTACTAGGGAGATAAGTGAAATACATTCTCTCAGCTTAATGTATCTGGCATAAAACGGTTTTTATGAAATACTCACGCAAGGACTTTTCTTGCAGACTGATTCTGCTGGTGGCTTCAATGTGGAGTGGTTTTATCTGCCCAGGTATTTTTGCTTTGGGGTTCTAATTTGGAGGAGTTATTTAACCTATAATTCTTCATCTCTAGCATGGAGGTAAAAGCATCAACCTCAGAGATTTTTTTTTTAATTAAACTTTTTATATTAGAATAGTTTTAAGATTTACAGAAAAGTTGCAAAGATAGGAAGAGTGAGGCCATAGGCCACCCACCTGGTTTCCACTTTTGTTACCATTTTCCTTGCAGGGTCTGCTTTTCAGAATCAAGGGGCAGCACAGCACTGATGCTCTCTTATTACCACACTCAGCTGTTAATTCTGACTTCCCTAGTTTGTCCCTAATGGCCCTTTTGGTTCTAGGATCTCTTCCCAGGTACCGCATCTCATTTACTAGTTGCATCTCCATAGACATCCTTGATCCATGGGCTTCCTCAGCCTATCCCTGGCTGTGGTGGCCTTGACAGTTTTGAAGAACATTGGTCAGGTATTTTATAGAATGTTCCTTACTTGGATTTTTTTTTAATATATATATTTTTTTTAGTTGTTGAAGGACCTTTATTTTATTTATTTATATGCGGTGCTGAGAATCGAACCCAGTGCCTCACACATGCCAGGCAGGCGCTCTACCACTGAGCCCCAGCCCCCTCACTTGGAATTTATCTTTATCAAGATCAGACTGGATCATGAGTTTTTGAGGGGAGCAGCACAGAGGTGAAGTCCCTGTGTTCATGTGATAGGTCAAGGTCACCATGTGACAGGTCACCTTGACCTGTTGCTGGTCATGTTGGCTTGACCCCCTGGCGGAGGGCCTGCCACGTCCAGCTTACTCTCTTTCTCCTTTTCCCTATTGTAGATCTTTGGAAGGACATCACTAGCTCATCTTAAAGGGTTGTTTTAAGGTTTAAGTGAGATGCTTTAACTTTGGGCCCAAAGCCCATGCTGAGAAAACCATCATCAGCCTCGTGATCAATACGGTTGCTCCTCTTACACTGGCCCTGGAAATACATAGAAACCAGTTCTCTCAAGCACTGCTCCCTTATGGTTCAAAAGTCACTCCATGCCAGGGACAGTGGCCCCTGCCTGTAATCCCAGTGGCTCCAGAGGCTGAGGCAGGAAGATCACAAGTTCAAAGCCAGCCTCAGCAACTTAGTGAGGCCCTAAGCAACTTAGCGAGACCCTGTCTCTAAGTAAAATATATGTATATTAAGAAAATGGGGAGTGGGGGTACTGGAGATGAGCCTCAGTGGTAAAGCATCTCTGGGTCCAATCCTTGGTACCAAAAAATATTCACTCCTAATGCTGATTTAAAAGTTAAAAAGTCAGAGTGTCCCCAAACCTTTCACTGGAAATGGCTGTACACAATGGCAGCTGAGGGCGAGGGGCTTGAGTTCAGTGGAGCTTCACCATGACGCCAGGCGTCATCCTGCCCTGGTCGTCTTGGAGGATGGAGATGCAGGTGCCTGGGCCCCCTTGTCTTGGGCATGTAGTGGGCGGAAGGTAGGCTGACCCAGTGTTATGGGGATGTGTGTCTTTCTTGGTCCAGTCTGACAGCTTTGAGGTAGAATCCAGGGTCTTAGCATCAGCTGGCTGTAGCTCCTGTCTAAGTGAGCCCCCCCCCCCCCCCTTGCTATGGGACCTGAAATGCTTCAGACCTGTGCAGTCGTTGCCAGAGTAGTTCACTGAGTTTGGATAATGGAGCTCGGAGTCCTGTGGAACCATGTCTGTCGGAATAAATGAGAACAGCTGGTCTCTTGTATAAATACTGTTGGCATGAATTTTTTATTTAAGTCTCTCCATGTATCTAGTAAACAGTAAGCAGAATTCTACCATCACTAAAAGCCTCCCAAGTCCCCGCTAATAAATTTCCTTCACCCCTCCCCATTTAAAAGTTCAGGGTGCAGGGCAGGGTTAATGTACCAGAGAAGGAATGCTAGGAAAGTATTTCTGAGCTAGAGAAAATAAGGTTCCTCTTCTGTCTCCTTTCCCATTTGACCTTCAGCTTCTCTCTAAGATAACAAATTTTTTGGACAGTTTCTTGGGAAAGCAAGATTTGTGCAGACATTCTTTTGCTATTCTGTATGTACAAAGAGAGACTTGATCACATTAAAATGGAGACTCTGTCCCTCAGTGTCTCATGGGGAGAAAATTTGAATTTGGATTAAGGGATAGGCAAGTGATGAAATGTCCTCTGGGTCCCCTCTAGATGGGTGGCAGCGAAATTCTTTCCAGGCATCTTTATGAGGCAGGTCTTACCACGCTTCCCCGAGACTGAGCCCCCTTCACTTTCCTGTACAGAACCAGGGGCACCCTCGAGGACATCGATGACGGTGTCCGTTCCCCTCTTCTGTTATCTCTAGCAGCAGAAGGAATGTCTGGCTTCACTTGTGTGCTGAGCCCGGGGAGCTGGGAGCCAGGCCCTCCTGGATGCATTTTCTAGTCCTGGCTCCTTAGTTCTTTGGCAGGCAGCATGGGGTCCTGCAGCAGGGCGAGGAGACGAGAAGAGGGGACCGGTATCTGTGTCTCTTGGGAATCGATGAGTCTTCATGAGATCTGCCTCGTTCCTGCTCTTTCCAACCCTGTGAGAGTCCCGCTGTCACAACAAGGGGCTCCTGGATATATCGATGGCCTTCCTTGGGGACAGTTGGTGCAGTTGTACTTTCTTGCCCCCTGACTCGTTCGCTGGCCTTGGCCTATGAACTATGAGCAGACGTCACAGGTGTCACACCTCAGAGGAGGCTGGAGGAGCCACCACGTCATGTGCTTCATCCCTTCCCTCCGGCCGTGGTTGACATGCATGTGAAGAGGGAGCAGGGATGTGGTCTGTGAGGGGCTGTCACTGAAAGGCCCCGCCCAGGCTCCTCGTGTCACATGAGAGAGAGTGAGCTGTGGTCACCGGTGTCATTTACCCTCTGATTGGGGCAGCAGCATTTGTGTCTTTGGAGGAGCAGGAGTGGTGGCCTGGGTGTTTGGGCAGTGGACACGCGTCACAGTTGTGGTGGCTGGTGGAAATCCGCACACAGCAGTCGCAGCTGTACGAACACTAGTGCTATTTCCTAAAGGCAGGACCTGTGTTCTAGGAGGACTGGGAACTTCAGGGGACGCCTCTCTCCTGACCCCAGGTGTCTCATGGTCACCAGGTATCTTCACGGAAAGGAGGATAACTCTACAGAGGAAAGATAAGGACGAGACGTGTACACACAAACACACACACACGAGCTGACTCCCGGGAATCGCAGGAGAGCCTTTAATACCGCACTCCTGGTGGCAGCCAGGAGGCGCTCCTGGGGTGGACGGAATGCTGAATTTATATTTAGGGACTTTCCACTGCTGAATCACAGAGCTTGTAAAATTTACAAAGAAGAGGAGGAGCGGGTTGGAGAAGGGGGGTTTCAGGGCCCAGGGACATGGTTGACAATATTCCTTTTAATTTAAAGCCACCTGAAGGCTTCTTGTCTTTGGGCGCTGTGGGGCTCGCCAAGGTCCGGCTGCAATAGACGCAGTCTGCTTATTTGCAGATGAAGCTCTTCATCTTATTTTTCAAATAGCTTGAATTAGAGTAGCTGGGGGCTGGATGTCCACGTGGCCGTGTGCCCTGGGCGGTGTGTGTTCTGTCTGGATTTGTGGGCGCTTACACTAATATCATGAGAACCCCCAAAAGAAGCCGCCTGGGACGTTGGGGGGACAGGGATTGGGTTCTAGCTATTGTGAAGGAGTCACCCTGAGCTATCTGCCTGTCAGTTTTCAAGATGAGATTCATGGTGTCCACCTTTCCATTCTCAAGCTGTTGGAAAACCACCTTTCCACACAAAGTGACCACAACAACATGGTGAAGTGGCTGGAATCCACACAGGAAAACCCTGCGGAAGCAGGAGATCTGGAAAGATCCGTAAGAGGAACATTTTACGTGGAAGAACAAAGGAGTGTGAAGAGTCGTGGGGCTGCCAGGGCTTTCAGAGGACCAGGCCCGTGACTGTGACTGAGCGCTGCTCCCGCCCCCCCCGGAACCAGGGTGGCCAAGTTCCCTTGGGCTGAGGGTTGCCCAGCTAGCCCCCTCTTCATTTGAACCCACAAAATACATGTTGAGTCCAAAGGCTCAACAGCCAGCAGCACATGCCAAGAAAGGCTTGCCCAAGCCTCCAGAGTCCTTCCTGGGATGCACTGTTGGGATGCAAATGATCTTATCTGGCCTGTGAATTAAAAGACAAATCTTTTGTCTCTTGCACGACATGTCCCCAAGTGGTGTCTCACATGTTACTAGCAATGCCATCTATGAACTTGACTCATACACAGCATGTGATTTTTTTTTCTTGGTTTTTAATTGTCAATCACTAATGTAGTGACCTTGAATTGACTGTAAAACAGACTCTCACCCAATCCCAGCACCAGTCCTGGCCCATAGAAATGTCTCCATGTTCCATCAATTTCCTGAAGTCAAATTTTGACTGTTCCCCCTCTCCTTTTTTTAAAGCTCTACTTCTGATTTCCTTGGGAAACTTTACATAGTACATTTGAAATCTAGTTTATGAGGCAAAGGTGAGGCACGTGCCTTCTTCTCTAGCGCTCTCCCCTTCCACTTTCGCACATGTATAAACTGTGCGCGCACTTTGCCACCACTAGGGTTGTTAACTGCATCACAATTTGAAAAACTCACGTTACATATTCAGGCTGATGCTGAAAATTGAAAGCCAGTGATGTTTCTGTATATCTAAGCAAATCCTGTTCACTACACGGACAATTAAGATGCTTTGATTACATTCTTTCCCAATTTCATGACCTCCGTGTCTCTCCGTGAAAGGGGTCAACTGCAAGGAGTTCAATGAAGACCCCCTCATCTCACTGGATCGTTGATTGAAACCATACAACATTCAGTGGGCTTCAAACTTGACCTCCGACCTTGTTGTACAACTTCTTAATCCTGAAGTTTTTGATCTTTGTTTTTTCTTGCTGAGAGGAGAAATACAAGCCTTAAAAAAAAATTACTGAATTCTCTTTCTAGGTTCAGTGTTGTTTTCTCTCATTAAACTTTTGGATCTCTTTTAATCCTGGTTCTCAGAGTTCAGAATGATGTCTGCCTCTTATTAATCCCGTGTGGCACTCAGAGCCATCCAGAAGCCACGTGCCCCTGGGCCCTGGGACGGCCTGTCTTGCTCTGTGGATGGACCCCCTTGGTTTTCTCCCGGAGGTGCCCGTGGGCCCCTGCTGGGTCCTCCCTCCCTCCTCTGATCACTGGTCTCCCTGCCTATTTTTCACGGCCTTATCCTTCTCCTCACTTTCTGGGAGATTCTGTCTTTTCTTCTAATTCTTTCACTCGTGTTTCTAGTGATCAGATTTTTAATTTTCAAGAACCCTCTCTTTGCTCTCTCTCATTTTCTGTTCCTGGCACACGTGTTGACGTGCATACAACAAAGGTATAAACACAGAACCTGGCCAGGAAGTCGCCCGCTATAAAGATCGAGATCAGAAGTGAGGATTCCCCGTGGGTATTGAAGACTTGTCTAGAGTTACCCTCCAGTTTCATAATTTGGTCACTTGGGAAAACCACCAGTGGCTCTCTAGCCCCCTGATCTGACTGTGACCTCATTCATGAGGGTCAGACAGCACAACATACAGGAAGAGAAAACGGAACAGTGCTGCCCTCAGTAGTGGCCCATTTGAAAGAAAAGACAAAGTCAGACGCATCTTGAGAGTAGAACACTCCTATTGTGTCGGAGTGAGTGTGTCGGAGTGAGTGTGAAGCAGAGACTCCAACGCTGTTTTTAACTGGGGTGAAGTCTGGTGCCATACCCATCTCTGTCTTGGACATTTTTTTTTTTTTTTTNATATAAATATATGTGCATATGTAAATATGGCCTACCAACTTCCTTTACATTGATTTGCTTTAACTTACAATGTGTAGGATGTCACCACTTCTCCTAGAGAAGGGCACTGATGCTCAGCTCTTTAGTCATGATGACTGGGCCTCCCATAGCTATTCCCTCATGCTTTCGTTATAAAATCAGTTAACCATTTTGTAAAATACATCTGGTTGTTACACTTCCACAGTGCATATGGAACAGGGGAAAGTGAGGGGTCACTCAACAGGAGGACTTTTCTCCAGTCCACTCCTTGATGTCATCCCTCCAAGTTAGGATGTGATAGGCTGAGGAACCCTGAGATTTAGAACAGGTGCTTGGACCAGATAGTGGCAGATCGTCCTCTGATGAGCCCTGGTCCCCATAGGCCTCTTCAGTCCATTGTGTGCCTTTCCCTTCTCTGAGTCCATCCACTTCCCCTCACCAAGGTGCTGAAGATACAAGTCTGGTAGGCCAAATATGACTTTGAGAAACACAAGAAGCACCTTCCATTCAGCTCTTTGGGGTTGAGGAGGCTGAATGCCTCCTGTTTGGTGCCTGCATCTTCAGAGTAATTTAAGTGCCAAGGTCATGCCCTGTGTTCCTCTAGAGCGGCATGGCCCCACAGTGGTTAGCCCCTCTCTTTGCTATTTCATGGCAAACTCATTGTTGAGGCTTTGTTTCGTGTAAAAGCTGAGCCCACTGCCTCATCAGATTCCCTGGGACTCTGAACATGCACCACAGTGATATCCATTGGGAATCTCCTCCACTCTTTTCCATGGAAGCCAAACAGCATCCTGATGAGAAAAAATATGGATTACAAATGGCCCAAGGCAATCAGCTTTGAGGCCTTTGAGGATTGCCAAGGTAGGCAGTGTCCTTACTAGGGTTCTTCGGCTACAAATAAACTCTAAGCTGCTTTAGACACATCAAAACCAGGAAGACATTGGAATCAAGGGGACAGACACCCCTCCACACACAACTTATCTTGTTGCCAAACACTTGCCTTAGCACACTATTCTTCAGTACATTATCTGACACACATAGAATGTTCTGGCTTTTCTTTGCCTATGGCAAACTCTTTTTGATTTAGCTAATAATATTTTCCCTAAACCCAGAAGAGAAGGAATTACTGGGAATTTACATCTGATTACCATAGATTAATTCTCCCATATTACAAGGCTCAAAGTACAAGGAGGAATAGTATGTGTCTGCCATGTTGGTGTTTTGTTAGTATTTTTTTTAAGTTAACATTAAGTGTTATTTTTCTGAGGAACTAGCCAGAATAATACTCTCTCAAATTCAGAAACCTATTGGCCCAATTTGAAATCAGACATTATTCCTAACCAAATTATACTCTTTCTGCTGCCAAGATATCTTGACAGCTTTAATATCTGGAGGTAAGCCTATATGATAATCCCAGCAGAATTCTGGGGATAAGATTTTAGTAGGTTTGTTGTGAAGGAAATACTTGTTTAGATGGCTTTCATCATGCCACTGAGCTTCAATGTGATTTTTCTTGTCCTGGAGGATTCCCTTAAAGCACTCCTGGGTGAGGTTGAGAACCTGAATGGGTGTTCCTCCAAAAATGGCTGCATGGTAATAAAAATCCCCCTCTCCAAATGGAATATATGCTGCTGACTCACTCCGCCTCTCATAGGTAAATTCATCAGGATCTGCTTTGTACCACCAGGCCTGTAGCTGAGCCACTAACTGGCCCAGAGTCTCTACACCAAAATTATCTTGGAAGACCTGGTCCACATCCATGCAGAAGAGGTAATCAACCTCATGCTGGATGTGGGTTAAGATGTGCTCCCCAACAGTCTTCATGCGCATCATGCTGATGTCCTGCCATCTCTTCTCAGGCTTGATCTCAAACACTTTGAAGGAACGCAGACGACCCAACTCTATCAAAGGCATCCTGGAGAGATCATCTATCATGATGTAAAATATGACTTTATGGCCAACCATGAAGAACCTATCAGCAGATACTATGAACTCCTTCAAGTAACGCTCAAGGTATTTTCCAACAGCAAAAACCGTCAGCCCCACAGTGATTTTCTGTTTGGCATAATAATTTTCCAGGACGGCTCTGTTGTAAGTGCCTTCCCATACAACCGGTGCCTTCCATTCTGTCACTGTCAAAACCTCTGGGCGTTTCTTTGGATTAAACCAGTCCCACAGTTGAAGCTCTTCATCCTCATCTTCCTTTCTTTGTTTCTTCGATTTTCCTTTTTCTATATCCTCCTCTTCATCTCCCTGGTAATTGTAGGTCCTATTTTTAAACCAGCTTGGAAACCACCAGCCCTTCTGAATGCTGCCGTTGCCAATTGGGTCCTTTGAGTGATAAATCCACAAGAAAGAGCCTTCTGGGCTGTTGATATATTCCCAAAACACAACAATCACAGTTGAGACAATCAGCATTGACAATATTAATTTTCCTTTGTCATTCATTATTTTCTCCCTGCCTCTGCATTGTCACCTTGGATCCGTCAGAGAAAAGTCCAGGCCACAGCCACTGCCAGCCACAGCCCTACGAGATCCTCATTGTCTGCTTCTTTCCTTCCAGAGCAAAAGGCAAAACAACAAAGTTCTGTTGAGCTCGGTCCTGCAGAAGGAGGCAGGGCTCAGAAGAAGGGAAGGTATCGCATTCCAGCTCCTGATCCTCTGAACCTGAGCGCCAGGGCCCGCGCGCGGCCGCGGGCGCTCGGGGCAGGAACGC